>NW_020537646.1:26257874-26608457 GCF_003426905.1 Ctenocephalides felis
GAGGGTTTATTTAAGATATACGAGTATGTATGGCTGAAAGGTTTTTGGTAGCTTCGAGAAACCCGTGGTGGTTTTCATTAAAATATAAAATAAACTTGTACAATTTTGCATATAAAATAATATACGGTTTATACGTTGTTTATGACTGAGAATTTCACATCATTATTCCAAATATTTGATTTCAATTTTAATTCGACTTTAATAAAAGAATGTGGAAAATAACATGAAGTTAAAGCATTATCTAAAAATATTGGGTACCCTTATATCTTAAAAGTTTGTTTTAGCTCGAGAAAAATGTTAAGGCTTCTAATAAAATACGGAAAAAATTTACAGAATTTATAGATAAAATATTATTCAATTTATGTATTGTATTATATTTAAAAACTTCAAATGTGACAACTGCCAACTTCAAATTTATACTTTTATCAATCGAAATGAGTATTTTCAGTTAACCCTCTAAGAGCCCGCGTAACTTTTAGGTCACATTCTAAATGTTTCGATAATTCATCAAGTGATTATGGCTTATTTTGAGAAATAACATAAATATTGATTCTATGAAGTTGTCAAGATAAATAATATAAATATTTATGAAATTGATAGGCTTTTAATATTTTCATACAAAGAAATGCGATAGTCTCATAATTCATTAATACCAGGAAAAAAATAGTTTTGTTCAGAATATTTTATTTTTCATTTGCATATATAGGCTTATAATTACTGATTTTGAGTTCCTCTAATTTTATTGCATGTAAAATTGAAAATTCGGCTCATAAAAGGTAACATTTTTTTAGTCCATAGAAGATCTTGAGTAACATGATTATGGGAAGGTTTATATCTTAAAAGTTTTTATTAGCTTTGGGCAATTTTAAAGGCTGATTTCTGTAAAAATGCACAATAAATTTCTAGAATTTTGAAGCTGAAATATATATGGTTCACACATCGTTTTATAATAAACTTCAAATGTGTTATCGGTACTTTTAGAACTTTATCAAACGAAATAAGTGATTCAAATAAGATTTTTATTTAGACTTTACAGGCATTTGAATTAATATCATTGGATTATAGAAAAGGAAAAAAAATGCTTTGAAATTACGAGGTTTCTATCAAATTATAAAATAAATTATAAAAAAACCTAGAAAATATTACGTATATTCAATTCAATTCCAAAAATTTTATATATACATTATGTGGATATCTATTCAAATTTTGTCAATTTAATTTTTGCATGTTCCAGCTAGTTTTAGAAAAATTTTATCTTGAAAAGCATCAATACATACATATTTGTATACATTGTTCAATTTACTATTTAAACAATAATTCGCATTAACCATGGAAAACTAATTTAGTTAAAAAACACATTCCTAAGAGGAAAGGTTTATTAAACATATTTTAATTTCGATTAAATTTACGTAATAATCCTAAATAATAATTTGCAGAACGACTTTCTTCTTGATACCAATCATTTTCTTTATAAGGTACCTACTTATTAGAAATCAAATCACGTGAGCGAGTTTTGAGGATTTTTGAACTCCCCTCCCCCCTGGTGGTGATAATCAAAATTACCCCCCATCCCCCACCAAGTTTTAGTTTAGTTTTAGTTACGTGATAAAACTATAAATTTTTTATTTTTTTTTCGAAAATCTTTGAATTTTTTTTGAAAAATAAATCAATTAAAAAATAAATGCGCCTGATATTTTACTACACCCCTCCCTCCCTTATGTGATATTTCATGATTTTTTGTTTAACCCTCTCTCACCCTAAAAACCTCATGTTATTAATGGATATCCCCCCTATGGTACTTGTTAGAAGTATAAATATACATATAATTTTTAAGTCATTGCTCGGCGATTAATAATTTTTGAGAGGATTGCAGAAGTCGAAAATGATGAAATCGTCATATAAGCGATTCGGTGGACAAAATTATAAAATATTGTAAATAAAATATATATAAATATAAGGACTCACCGGTGACTATTTCATTTTTGCAAGGTTCCAGACACACCACTCAATTCGGGCAGCATTGATATTGATTTTCAATGGACTTTCTCGACATTTCTGTAACAAATTAAAATACCTATTAATAATATTGTAAAATTATTATTATTATGAAATTATAGGTATAGTCACTCAGCTTCTTGAGACACCAACTTCAAGAAGACTGAAGAAGAAGCTGCCCAAAGATAATATGGAGAACTCTTAGAACTATCACAACTTTATTAGAACAGAACTTATTGAAGTGATTCTTTAAATATAAATATAATATCTATCAGATTAATTTATATGTGTTTTAAAGTGTGTGTATATGTGTGCGAGTGAATGACATAAGCCAAATAGCTCATAGAATTGTCATGTATTCTGATTGCAATTGAAAATAGAATTAAAAAAAAAATACTATAGGTATGTGAACTGCCATAAAAATGCTTCAATAAATATTTAAAAAGATGATATCAGTTGGCAAATGCAGTATTCTGTTATTGAATGGTTTAGGTTCGAACCTTTAGTAGTATCGAATTTAAGTTGTATCTACAACACTACCAGTTTCAGTGGGTTGCTTGTCAACCTATTTGGAATGGGTGGATGCGTTAGAAGTATCATTTCTCGTATCGTATAGTACGAGAACGGAGTATTGACAGGAAGTGGCTTATGTCACCGGAACTCATTGTCAGAGTGCGATGGTGCGTCGGTGGCATGTATAGCAGAGATAAGCAACCTCATCAAAATAGTCAATAATCAATAAAACAGAAAACTTGAATTATTCACCACAGGAATAAATAGGAAGAAAGAAAAGACCATAGATTTCATCGACTATCGAATGAGAAATGAAATCTAAATTATATTTTTGAGGCAAGTTGCATGAACTTTCGTATATGTTCAAATAATTGTCTCCATCAATAAGAATTGAGACTTTTTTCTATTCAACGATATATTTACAACTGTCCATGTACATCTTTTGTCTAATCTAAGTAAATCTTTTGGCAATTATGTATAAAAAATGACATCGATTTTTAAATAGTGAAAAATACACAGTTGCATTTTTCCTTTATAAGAAGTAACGTAATATGACACGAGTAAAGAATTGAGACTAGCAACTTTTAAAATTGTTTTCAAATTTTGACGCAGCCCATTATTCCATTCATACAAAATTTTATCAAACTAATATTTATTCTATAATTAATAATTAAGACATTGTAATTAGAAGGAGCTATCAGTGGGTAGTTATCCTTCTCACTACATTTTCCATAATTGTCAAAAATTTTAGCTTAATGTACATTGTATAGATTGCTATGATAAATAAACAAAAAAAATATTTATTAATGCAAAAAAATTGAAATATAAACAATACAATGAAACGAAAACGACTTAAATGTTTTTACACAAAGCATAAGACACAATTTCTATAAAATTGCAAATTTTTTTATGATTATTTATAATTATAACTTCTTAAGCATATGATTTTTGATGTTCATTTGAAACAATAACATAAGGACATCTATACAAAGTTTTACCAAAATTTTAACAATTAATTGCAAAGAAACGGTACGGCTGATATTTGCCAAAAATTAATGACCCTCAACTGAAATCTTTCGAATAATTTTTGAATTTGTAAAACCCAGTTCCGGATTTGTGACGAAAACGTGGAAGAAGTATTTTGTACCTATCAGCTACTTTTAATTATAATCAATAAATCGACAAAGAATCTACATGCTTCCTTATTAAATGGCTTTTAGATTTTGAAATTGGTGCAGTAGTGAATGAAAAGTTTAATTATTGCTCACATACACACACAACCTTTTTTAATTTTTGGTGTCAATAATAATTTAAATAGCATTGGAAAAATAAAAAGAGTGAAAACATTTATTCTAACGAACAGTACATTTGATTTAAAGGAGACAGTAAAAGTTCTATTGCTTATGTAGCTCTTTTTTAATCAGTTACTGCTATCAACATTTCGTATATTATTTACATCTTTGATTTATAATATTTTTCTCTTTTTCATTAATCGTTGTTGAAAATATTCATTTTTATATTCAATTGTTTAACGTGATTTATGTTTAAAAGAATTGAATAACCTAACGTGCTAATTAAAATTTTAAATATTTAATGCTTTTGCATTAGTATCCATAAGTATGATAAATTTTAAATTAAAGAAAGCAAAAAATTACTAATTAGGAAATTTTGAGAATATGATGTAAATTAATGCACCAAGTAGATTTAAAAAATGGCAAATAAAAATTATTAGTATGATTATATTTTTTTATGAAATTCTAGCTAAAATGTGTAATAAGATAAACATGTGTAATAAGATAAACACGTCAGTTGACTAATAATTTTTAATTGCCATTTTTTAAATTATTTAGTGCGTTAATTTCCATCATAATCTCAAATTTCTCTAATTAGTATTAAATTCTCTAATTAGTATTAAATTCTCTAATTAGTATTTTGATGTCTTCGATTTAAGATTTATCATGCATTTTGGGTTCTAAAGGAAAAAATAACATTTATCACAGTTACTATAAAATGTTATAATATAAATACATATTAGGTTTAAAAATCGAATTTGGAACAAATTACCAATTAGTTAAAAAAAAGTAGAATTTATCTCATTTTCCTCGTCAACAGTCTGATGAGTCTAAAGATGTCATAACAACAGGTGCATTTCATAACAACATTCACTTTTATACTCTGTATAAGAACATTTAAGTAGTTTTTGTTTTATTATGAAGTTTATATTTCTATTTTTGCATTAATAAATATTAGTTTGATAAAATTTTGTATGAATACAACATTTTGTAAAGTGTTTCTTAGCCCTGAACTACGCCGAAGTATCGATGGCTAATAGTATCAATATCGTTGTTACACGCGCTTTACTCATCGAAGAGTATGTATCTGAACATATATATATATATATATATATATATATATATATATATATATATATATGTTTCGGCTGTCAAAATCGCAAAGTGAATCGAGAAATTCGACCATAAATTGATTAGTTTCCAAGCACAGCATTTGCAGATGGTTCCGCCAGATTAGTCAGATTTGGTAATTGGATTCATACACGATGTAATGTGTTCAATTATGACATGAATAACCATATTTTCATAATAGATCAAATATGCCAATAATGTATGATGTTTGCTCAATAACAGATAACTAATAATAAGCTGTTGATTATGAGAAAATTTGATTCGGATAGAATTAACTAGAAGATAATTTTCATATAGTGAATATCAAACGTTCAAGCAAATGTAACTAAATACTAATTTGATCAATAATGGATATAATTATAAATGTGAATATTGCTTAACAATATTTTTTTAAAAGTAGTTATGTTAGATTTATTTATTGATGCAAATAGATCCGAATTGAGTGAATTTGGATATAAAGATAAAATAACATTTGAGATTTCAATTATATTGAAAAGAAAGTGAAAAATTTAATCAAATAAAGTTTTTTATTACTATTTTATTAATTTAATTTTCACGGTTTCAAATCGTGCATCTTCGTGCAAGAATTTTGGGCTTAACTGGTGGTCTAATAGACTTTAATATGATGAACTTGATGATGAACATTGTATTTAATGTCCGAATGCTTTTTTCCAGTTATTTTTTTTCAGAAACGAAAATCGTGCAGCTACTATGAATATAATATTATAAAATTACTTTCCATTATATATTGGGAACTAGTGGGGCGCATGGCATCGTGCCTTGAGGCAAATTGCTGGAACTTCCCGTACCAATTATTTTTTTTTTTAAAGATTAACATTTTTGAAAAAAATAATTTTATGAAAAATTTATTTATATTTATAAATTTAAGTTTGATTAAGAAAGAAAGACGTGGACTGCAATACTTTATACTATTATGAAAACCAATTTTTTAAAATTTGTTTTTACATAATTTCTTTTCCGCTTATTCGCATAATTTCCTAAGTTTTTAAAACTAATAATTTCAAAGATGTTACTGATAAAATATTTTTGAATTTTGTCTTATTGGCGAATATTTATAATTGACAACCCATAAATAATGAGTTTAAAAACAAAAAGTTACATTTGCAAATAATTAACAAAATCCTTTAAAAATATTACATTACAATAATTTGTAAGAGAATTAATTATAAAAAATAAATAATGATCAAATAATTTATGAAATTTGAAAATTTCGCATTCAATATTTATAGAATATTTAGAGATAAATTTTATATTTCTAAAAAACTAAAGACTTATCTATAGTTTAAAATATAAATTACATCACAGGATATGAGAAGCTGGACGTTTTCTAATCATTATTTTATCTTTAAATTATATCAACATATGTTTTAACTATATATCGATAAACTATATTTGTATAATTTTAAAGAGTTTAAGTAACTAGTTTCAACTCTCTTGCTCAATAAAAAAAATTGCAAATTAAATTCCTTAAGCTAGCATTTACAAAATTCAGTTCTACTAAAAATATCACCAATAATTTTTAATTTCATTTTATTTATTCATATGGAAATAATAAATATTATTTCAGGTATAAATTGCAGTGAATATAAGTTAATATTATTAAATTAATGATTATGATAATTCATTCATTCCATTCAAAATTAGAATTGTAATATTGCAATTCCTCAATATCAAAAAAAGTTTACTATTTTATGGAGTTCAGTTTAAAGAAACAAAAATCGTACAAGGTCTTTCAATTATTTTCGATTGAAGGTTTAAAAAAAACTGCCACTGTGACAATATCCAGATGTTTTGTGTTGAGTCATAGTTAAACGCAAACATAGTTTCATCCAGAAAACAGATCTGTCACTTTTTATATTGACAAGTTGAGGGATTGGCCATCCTTGTGTATATTTGCGAATAATTTGGTCGTACAGCAACAGACCAAAAACGGAAACATTAAAATGACGAATGTGATATTTGATCTGTAGACATTTCTACTTAAACGAACCCCATTCAATCTAATATTTGACATTTTTGCGTTACGTATGACAGTTTTTTGCTATGTCATGCAATTCTGATCTTAGCTAGTTAAACGCCATATTTTTAGAGCCTAAAGTTAAGGACTTTTGTTGTAACACTAATTATGCTGATAATTGGATTTTAACGCAATAATTTTATTCCCAACAATAAGATGTAAAATAATTGGTTGGTCCATAAAAACACCTTTCTTAGGATGAAATACGAACTCTGAGAAGTTAAAAAGTCCCCTGGAAGATCACCCAACCAAACTCACTGGCCAGAGAACTCCGTTAGAGTCAGAAAAAGAAAGTTCATTTTACTTCTACAAAAATTGTCGAAAGTTATTGGTCAGTAGGTATTGTTTTTCTAAAGCCTCATTTTTATTCTTAAAATTTTCGTGCTCCTATATTAGTCTTTTTGGTAAAAAATATAGTATGTATAATATAAATTTTCATTATTGAAAGAATATTCGATCACTATAATATTTTCTTATAAAATTTTTGAGAAAAATATTTGTTCAAAACTAGTTAATAAAAAAAAACTACAACAATTTCTCGAAACTTCTCGAAATATATTTTTAAATTAATTATGCTGCAAAACTTAGCCTATTAGCGTTTATGTAAATAAATACATAAATAAATAAATAACTCGATCAAGAAAAATCAATCCCAAATAAAAGAAAATTTTTAATGTGATAATTATCAAATTAATCCGTAATTTCAAACGAATCATTTGAAACGAAAATTAGAACCGATTTATCATATATTTTGCCCAATTACTTCAAAATGATTTAAAATTGGCTTATTATTAAGGTAAGGTGAATACTTTTATTTAGAATTTTTTTAATGTGATAATTATCAAATTAATCCGTAATTTCAAACGAATCATTTGAAACGAAAATTAGAACCGATTTATCATATATTTTGCCCAATTACTTCAAAATGATTTAAAATTGGCTCATTATTAAGGTAAGGTGAATACTTTTATTTAGAATTTTTTTTTAAAAAAAAAAAGAGTCTTTACCTTGCTAATTTTCAAGTACAGATCATTCGTTATTGAAAATAGCATATTTTTTATGCAAGATTTCAGAAAATATAATCGAGCATTTAAAAAAAAGTCATTACCTTGCTAGTTTTCACGTACAGAATATTCGTTAATGAAAATTGGCATTTTTTATGCAAGATTTCAAAAATATATTTGAGTTCTAAGGATAATTTCAAAAAATGATAGTTTGCAATATATACTTTCATTGATTTTAGAAAGTATGGTTAAAAGATTAATATATGTGAAGCTATCTCAATATTAATAAATCAAATGTTGTTAAATAAGATAAAATATTTATTTTTAACTTCCCGTAGGGTAGGTTATTGTAATCGTCCAAAAATCGAAATTGAAATGTTTTACATTTCTCGACGTTTTGAAGGTTTCTGAACATTTTGGCATACCTCAGAAAAAATGGATGTGTGTGTGTATATGTATGTATGGATACAATTTTTCGGTTACATTTTCGGGCGCACGGATCAACCGATTTGAATGGTTCAAAAAACATTCGATTCCTATTGATAGGAGGATGTGCTGATTAGTTTTTGGCAAAGGCAAGTCCAGCAGTTACGGAGATAAAGAGCAAAGATTGCAGAAAATAGAAATCGAGTTTTTGAGAGAACGGAGTATCCGATTAGAAAGATCTAAAAAACATTCAATTAGTAATGATTGGGAGAAGTGTTTATTAGTTTTTGGTGAAGGTAGGCCTAGCCATTTTGAAAATACAGAGCTAAATGTTAAGAAAATGGCAGTTTTTGAGAGATCTAAACGTCCGATTTAAATGATTCAAAGAACTTTCTGTTTGTATTAACAAAATCATTGATTTTGGGGGAAAAAAATTGTTTCAAAAAAAATTTTTTTTCAAATTTTTTTTTTCAAAAAAAATTTTTTTTTCAAAGAAATTTTTTTTTCGTATATTGAAAATAAATCAGATTTTATTTTTAATTCTGACTAAAGTTCTAATATACTTTAAACAAATAATTTCAACTTTGCAATTCAGTTTATATAATTCTTATAAATATTAGACATTGTTACAATATTTATAATAATCTATTTGAAAACATTCAATATTCCTCGAACATTTCGTTACGGTACGGAAAATTCCAGCAATTTGCCTTAAGACACGATGCCATACACCCCACTAGTTTATTTACTATTTTATGTCATAAAACTTTAAACTTTATTGGCGAAAACGTGATTAATTCATGCAAATAATATGTGTTGAAATGTTGATTGAGCGTTCTTTTAATTATATTATTTTGAAAACTTGAAGTTAATAAATTTGCAAATTTTGTTGAAAACATACGTTTCGGTTTTTGTCGAAACCGTCATTCAGTTGAATAAGATATATTTATTTTAATAGGATGTATTTCTATTAATTAGCACTATCATATTACACTGATGTTTTAACCAAATTTCTAATCAATACAAAGAACTTAATTTAGAATATATATACAAAGAACTTTATACATGTTCCAATTATATTTAAAAGACTGTATGTGCCTCTGCGTTATTTTACTCACTGATCCCAATCGTCCCAATTATTTTTCCATCGTGCCTTACTGCAAACCAAAGCTCTAAATTATTTAAGAAATATCAAATTAAATATTAAATACATATTTTCATTTCATCTCGATTGAAATTGCTTCAAACATGTGTTCAAAGGAGCGCAAAATTAACCATCTGCGGTCATATTTCGATCTCGTCTCCCGCGGTGAGCAAAAATTAGCTCCCGTAGCTGCTGAGGGCTAATTCATAAGAGCCCTTTGATTAATACCCAAAACAAGACCATTCTACGAGAGCCCTCTCATCAGTAGGTTCAAAAGCCAATTATCATTGTACTGGAAAATCCATTCGAGAGTGGCTAATATGAACATAATATCTATCAACACACAACACTGCTATTTATATACCTTGCGGCGCATTAAAACGGAATCGCTATTGTGCTAATTCAATAGGTAACTGTTGTGGATTATTGAAACTCGGCTTGAAACTGGGATTTATAGAAAATTGTAACAAGGACTTATTGACTATTGACATAGAACTAATTTATAAGCTAATTATAATGTGATTCATCAAACTGTATATTTTATAACAAAAGCATGGGCTAAGTTATATGACATACTTGGAACTAGCAATTTTAACTATTAGTATGATAGAGCTAATGTGTATATATGATGATTTTTCTTACAGGCTGCAGGATTTTATTTAAAATTATAACAAAAATTATAACCAAATTCAACCAAATTACTTCAATTCTGTTTTTATGATAAACATATCGATTCGCATTACTCGGAAATCTTTGATCCACCATTGAAGTTCTCAATCAAAATTTTAAGTATTACTATAGCATAACTAATAAATGATGATTTTTCTTGGATTAAGTTACAGTCTGCAGAATTTTATTTAAAATCATAACACAAAATTATTTTAATTCTGTTTTTATAACAATTATATCGATTCACATTATTTGGAAATCTTTGATCGATCATTGAAGTTCTCAATCAAAATTTTACCATGGTCTAAAGAACTTTGCAATTGCAGAATGGGCATATATTTAGAAGCTGCAAATATATTCCAATTTTAGAAGATTAATTGATTAAATGAGGGATAGATCTAAAATGCAAAAACCACAGCATATTACTTATAATCTTAATTTTACCTTTCGATTTCGACTTTAGGAATATGTTTCCAAGTAAAAATGAGCATAATTGCATCAAATTAAAATATATGATCACTACTAGATAAATTTTAGTAATAAAAATTTATCGAATGTAGATTAATTAACCGTTGGATTGCCATCTAAAATTGAAAAAAATAAGAAATTTTAGTATAACACCTAATAGAAATTAAGTTTAGAATCTTAAAAATTTTTAAAAAGTAAGAATAAAAAAAATGCTCACTGTTTAGATAAATATGATGAACTTTTAATACTTAGTGACATTTTTTTTTAATTCAAAATAAATTACAATCTGTCTATAGAATGACATTGAAGTTGCCATTAGAGTTGAGTAATTAGTTTGGTTATTGAAAGGAAAACCTTTTGTGTACTATACATCTAATTTTGTTTTATTAATTTAGTGAAATGTTAATTTATAAAATTTATGATAGAAGTGAATAAATTTATGCAGGCATTTTTGTTTTGTTTTGAAATTTTTCATCCTAAATAAGCAAATAGAATTTATTATTTATTACCAAACTGGAATAATATATTTTCGTAGGTTATATTATTAAATTGAAATTGAATTGAGTATGATTATGAATCATTAATTATTTGTGAAAATCTTTTTCTGAATAAGTCAATTTGTCCACGTCAAAATTCAGTTCTTTGTATTATATAGAAAATGTTTGAAATTAACCATAAGTGAAATAAGTATAGTGGTAGTTTATAAAAGCATATTTTATTCTAATCAACGTCGACGAAGCGTATAAATCCAATAAATTTGTAATTTTTAATTAGTTTAGTTTTTTACTTTACATCCTAAATAATATAATTAAAAGGAAGCTCTAACAATATTTTATTTACGAGAAGAAAAAGTATTGAAAACCAGGTTTTTGTATATTGTGTAATCAACAAAGACAAAATCTTATGCATTTAAACTGATTAGAAGTTTTTAAGCAAAAATATGACGTTTATAAACAAAAATATGTACAGGCCACATAATGAACCTCAAATTTGCGGTGTCAAAACTATGCTATCCAGAGTTAGGAAATTTTATTGGCCTGATAAGGTCATATGGAATAGTTTGCTGTTCTAGCAAATTGAATGTGGTACTTTTACGACGGATCCAATAAATATTTTTAAGCAATAAAACTTTGCATGATGATCTGAAGCTATATATTAATAACTTTATAAAAACAAGATTCACTAATCACCACCACAAATTAGAAAAATTACCCCATTTCACTCGTTGCTCGGCTGCCCCTTACACCAGAAATAAGAAGACTTAAAAAATTATGGCCTATTAACTTGATCCAATAAGTTGTATCTAATAATAATTACTGGAGTAACTACTATCTATAATCATATTTAATTAATTTAATTAAAATAACTTGTAGAATGTAATTAATGTTTTGATTGTTAAGAATAAATATTTGAAAAAAAAACTAATTATGGTGGCAAAGTGGTTGGATTTAATATTGTTACCATCCTTAATTGAAGATATTTAATATCATAATCAATGGATAATAAATGATATTATATGCTAACAAATTTTTTTGCTGTGAATTTTTTTTACTGGTGATGAGACAAAAGGTGGTCAAGGAAACGTTCGTAAATTAGTATTAGTGTTCAAATTTACATAACTAATCTCCTTTATATATACGTAATATATACATGTGTATAAATATAATTTAAATAGAACCTTTATCAATATACGTTGCCAAGCATACAATATAAACAAAAAGCGTCTTAACCGATCAGAAACCAAAATCATTTTAATTAAAACATCTTCAATTCCCCGAAGGCGTCGAATGAAATCTTGTCGAGGGCGCTCAGACGTATAATTCGTCAGAAAGGAGATAATAACGCTCTTAGATTTCCGCATGTGAGGAAATTTATTCGCATCGATGAACAATTATTACCTATCCTGATCGCGTTGAAAATTATGAAATACCCGCATGTGTACGACGTAGAATCTGCTAAAGACGTATCCTTAGAAGATTAAGGTCTATATCAAGGTGAGCCATGAAAAACACCGATTGTACATCACTAACAGCATAATTTGCAGTTGATATGAGTAAATACACCCTATAAGGTAAAGCAATTTGGAATTTAGTATCAGAACTTCAAAGAAAACGAGGGTATCGTTAAATATATAGCACTAGAAGAAGAACATTGATGTTGAAAGCAAATTTTAATCATTTTTACCTCAAATGGATTATTAAAATGTAAAATATAACGCAAGTCATGCCAATTGACACATAAACTTATATTGAGCATAACTAAATTAAAATAAGTTAAATGCATAAAAAAATATATTTACAGGTAACTTCAGCTTTTACGAGAAAAATCTCCAACTGACATTTATGATAATCTATTAATTATGTTAGTTAATTTCAAAATTGTCATTTCCAACATTTTAACGCGACTTGTTACTCCACACTTAACTGGATTTTTGTACTTAAACCACTTTTTGTAGACCTACAATATTTAAGCACTATGTTCTTTGAGACCATAATATCTATTATGAAAAGTTTTATCAAAATTGTTGAAATAATATCAATAATTGATTTTCAAAGAAGGCCCGGCTAATCTTTACCAAAAACTAATCGACGCGAATCCCAACTTATGTTTTTCTAACGGTTTAAGAATTTTCAAAATCGGTTAAAGTTTTTTTTATAAATTGATTTCTCTTCTGCTTATTATAACGAAATGGTTTGATTTATCGTTAGGAAATACTAATCAACGCGAGTTCTTATCGAATGGTTTTTATTTTTTTAAATCGGTGCAGACGTTTTTAGAAAAACTTTCAATTTTGATTTTCACATCCTTTATGATAGCTGAATTAGCACGTAAACCTATATTTTCAAGTAAAAACCGATGTCACTATTGCTTGACATCGGGTTGCTCGAGGTGGGTATCATTATTATATCTTTAATTAAAATCACATACCCACGAGCGAGCTCATGTTATTCAGCAGTAGTAACTTCTTGAAGAATACATATTCATCTATTTTATCACGAAACTTCGTCGCTTTTATATTTATTCCTATATCGGCAAAATTAACAAGAAGCACGCACTAGTAACCCAAATACTTCTAATCCAGTATGATTATGACTTTTACAATTTTACAAGTTTATTACTATAAATATGGATATTGGATACACGACATTTTGTAAATTTTCATCTGGACTTGATATTCTTAATCGTTTCAAAATTGATAAAATTTTGTATAAAAAGTCACGTTAACTGAAGAAAAAATCAGACTCAATTGTTCAGTGAAGAAACGAAATTATTTCATAATGTACAAAATCTTCGTAGTCGCTTTGGCCGCAGTAGCTTGCGCTCAGGTAAGTGCAATGATTATTATTTGCTCTAATTACTATTTAACAATAAATAAATTACTAATATTTATATTAACTTAGGACGCCAACCTTTCATCTAATGATGACCTCGCCCCAGAAATCGACAATTATTTGGAAGAGGTTAGTTTAAATTCATAATATTTATTATATCTCAAAATATCTGACTTAAAGAAAATGTATGTTCAATTGAAGTTCAACGAAGAAATTAACAGTGAACTTAGCAAAGACGTGAGTGAAGCCGCCAAGAAATGCCTAGAAGACCAACGGCAAAAAGCTCAAGATTTAGCACAAGAAACCCGTGCTGAGGTTAAGGCTTGCAGGGATGATAACTTGGATATATTTGACGGAATTCGCACAAAGAATGGTGTAGACATCGAGCACTTCGCCAAGAAGTGCGCCACAACAACTCGTACTAGTAGATCTTGCTTGAATGAAGTAAAATAATATTAAATTAAATATTTGCAATCCGGAAGCTTTATAGGTCGTTTAAAATATATAATTTTTTATGTATTTTGTTCTTTTTAGATACAGTCCGCGATCAACCAAATCTTGAAACCCGAAGAATCCTCAAATATGTTAGAAGATTTGTGGTCCAGATATGGCAACTTTGAAAGAAAAGTAGAAGAATGCACAATAGGAGCCACGGACAAATTCAGTGACAACATGGACCAAGTCCGTAAAGACAATGCTGACTGTTTAAACCTTACGGATAGCTTAATTAATTTAGAAATTTTATAACAAACTGAAAATTGCTTATGATCAGCAAGCTGCAATTTCTGTTATAGTGGTTTTAAATGTTGTATGTAGCATTTTGACAAATAAAAACTTTATAAAAATATTTAATGCATTTGTATAATTTAGAATAATATACTTACTATATTTAATATTAAAATATTTTAATAATGTGATTGATTATGATGATGCTAAATATGAGTATTATTAATCAAACTAATGTTCATTTCCAAACATTCCAAAACATTCAGTGTAGCTATGATTCCGTGCATATAATTAACAATTAATTAATTTTAATATTTGTTGTTAGACGAAAGTGTGTTAATATATACTGTCGATCTTGGTTAATACGTTAATGTTATCTTCTGTTAAGATTAATCTCTCTAAATTTTATTTTTATTCAGAACATCTTGTTTTTGTTAAAATAGTATTTATATTTGTTTACTAAAAGCTATGATTATAAGAGATTTTTAAGACTTTCTTATCTAGATACATGGGCCAGTGGTGGCGATATCGGTTAGAGCGTGGGCTAGCAGCAACTAGTCCCAGGTTCGCTGGTTTGATTCCCGATACCGCCGTAGCCCGACATCAGGCAACTTTGATGTCAAATTTCAACTTGTGGTTATAGATCATAATATAACTACAAGTGGAAATCGTCCTTCGTGGACATAGTTGCATCACTCAATCATATGTGAACTATTAAACGTAAGAGCTAATATATATAAAATCCCACACATAGAAGAATGGTGAACCGATGGGTTGCCTCTCATAATGATATCTTAGATCATAAGCGTTAAACCAAACAGCTTATAGAATTTATATATAGTAAGAGTTCTGATTGCTGTTGTAACAATAATTAAAAAAAAAAAATCTAGATACATCAAATGACTTCAATTTTTAAAATCGATTCAACCGTTTTCGAAAAAAGGTGTAATAATAAAATAAGTTTTAATAATTTAATCTCAGATGAATTATTAAAATGTACTTGAAAAATATAACGCAAGGCATCTAGATTGTCACATCAAACTAATTTAAAATCGGTGATATTTGTGCCGAGTGCCCCAAGTGTAAATCCAATACTAAACATTATGCTAAATATGAATATGATTTTTGATTGAATATTATGTGTCAGAATATTTGGTGCTTTGATTCTTGAAACGTTGAATTAGTATATATTAACTTTAATTAACAATAAATTAGAATTTGTATTCCAAAAAGTGTGTTAATATATATTGATGATCTTTGGTCAGTATGTCAATATTGGATTAATTATTGGAGGATTAAATCATCCAAATCAAATTGGAGGATTAATCTCATTAAATCAATTTTCAATCAGAATATTTTATTTGTTCAAATAGTTGATTTAAAAATAATTTTCTTTTCAATGAAAGCATATTTCATTATAACAGCGATCTTGCGTACTAATAATAAACATTTATAAAACATTACATTATAATATATAATGTAATATGCAATATCAGACATTTAAATTTCTTTCAATCGGAATAGATATAATTTTCGTTTAGTATTTATCTAAACTTTGGTGCAACACCAAGTTATATAGTTTGTAAAACCTATGTGGACCGGCACCCTTTGAGAACAATAGAATTTATGTAAAAAATATATAATTTTTTATCATATACTTAATTGCTTTTACTGTTTTATTATAAAGTATTTCATGAATGATAATGTAATTTAAGACACAAATAACATATGTATGTTTTCTTTCTACCTTAACGTTTTTGTTAGCATTTGTTCCTATTTTAAAACATTAATAAAAAATATCATTACTATATTATCAATGCGATATATTATTGCAACAATTAAAGATATGTATAGTATACTTAATAGTTAGTAATTGTTCAACAATTAATTTATGATGTATTCATTAGCCTCAATTTTTGCCTAAATTGTGGTAGTAAAGTTGAGCAAGCTTAAAATAGTATCTTACAATTTATATTTTTTCTAATTTGTGATCCTTACATATGTTAAGGATAAACAAAATGCAGTACTGTTAAAACAATAAATAGATTAATTTTAATGATATCATTTATATGACGTTAACTAATATGTACATAGATTTAGTTTTTAATGTTATTCTATTTCGAAGCCGAAAGATTATTTCCAATAAAAATCAACAAAAAGCACGTAGTAACCTAAGTATTTATATAACTCAGTAGTATTTTAATTATTGTTTATAATTTAGCAAATTCATTACTATAAATATGGATATTCAATACGTAACGTTTTGTACATTTTCATCTGGACTTTGTTTGCCCAATTGTTTCAAAATTGATATGATCAGGTATAAAAAGTCACGTTCACTAAAGAAAAAATCAGACTCAGTTGTTCAGTGAAGAAACGAATTTATTTCACAATGTACAAAATCTTTTTATTTGCTTTGGTTTCAGTAGCCTGTGCTCAGGTAAGTGTAATGATTATTACTTGTTACAATTATTATTTAACAATGAATAATAAGGGGTGACTTTAAATGCATCTTAAGATTTATGAAGAAATGTTTGCTTCAATTGTAGTTCAACGGAGTAATTAATAGTTTACTTTGTAATAACTTGAGTGAAGTCGCCAAGAAATGCCTTGAAGACCAACAACAAAAAGCTCTAGATTTAGCACAAGAATCCCGTGCTGAAATTGTGGCATGCAGGGATGATAACATCGATCAATTCGAAAATGTTCACCGAAGTATCTTTACCTTTTGGGAACATACCAAAGGGGAATTTCTAAACATTCGTGGAAAATACGACAATGATTGCCATGAGTTAGATAAGACCGATCTCTATGAAGTCAATACCTGTTTGAAAGACGTAAGATAAATAAAATAAAATAATTATATAATACGTTGAAAATATTTTATTTTTTTGAAATGCAATTGATCACTTCAAAGTGACAGTTTTCTATTATTTTGTTTTATTTTAGCTCTTACAAGAAGCCATCGACAGATCCGAACAATGGTTCGAGAGTCTTAATCAGATCTGGTCCGAATTTGACACCTTGGTCAACAAGGTCGAAAAATGCGCAAAAGAAACCTTGGAAGATTTCAAAGACAACTTGGTGCTAGTCGGTAAAGAAAGTGGCGACTGCTTAAAACTTACTGATAAATAAAATTTTATGATCAGCTATTTCTATTTATGGTGTGAAGGTTTTAGTTGTTTTAGGTAGCATTTTGACTAATAAAAATAGTTTATAAAAGTATGTAATGGATTTATATAATTTGGACTAATATATCTATTTTAAACTTCCAGTAGGGTAGTTATAGTGATAGGCCAAAAACCGAAAATGAAAGTTTTTGCATTTCTCCACGTTTTGAAGGTTTCTGATCATTTTGGCATATCTCAAAATAAATGAATGTGTGTGTGTGTGTTTTGTATGTACACATTTTTTTCATCCACGGGCGCACGAATCAACCAATGTGAATGGTTGAAAAAACATTCGATTCCTATTTATAGGGAGAAGTGCTAATGAGTTTTTGGCAAAGGCAGGTCCAGCCGTTACGGAGATACAGAGCAAAGAGTGCAGTTAATACAAATCGAGTTTTTGAGAGAACGAAGTATCCAATTTGAATGATCTAAAACACATTCAGTTTGTAATGATTGGGAGAAGAGGAGATTAGTTTTTGGCAAAGGCAGGTCCAGCCATTCCATAGATACAGAGTTAAATGTGCAAAACATAGTTTTTGAGAGAAATAAGCGTCCAATTTGAACGAATCAAAAAACTTTCTGCTTGTTTCAGCAAAATAATAGATTTTGAAAAAAAGAACAATTTGTTTTCAATATTTTTTTCAAAAAAAAATTTTTTGTATATCAAAAATAATTCAGATTTTATTTTTAATTCTGACTAAATTTCTAATATGCTTTAAACAAATAATTTCAACTTTGCAATTCAGTTTATATAATTCTTATGAATATTAGACAATGTTACAATATTATAATAATCTATTTGAAAACATTCAATATTCCTTGAACATTTCGTTACGGTACGGAAAGTTCCAGTAATTTGCTTTATGGCCCACTAATTTCAATTTTGATCTTTAAATCCTTTAAGATAGCTGAATTAGTACGTAAACCTATATTTCCAAGTGAAAACCGATGCCACTATTGCTTGACATCAGGTAGCTCGAGGTGGGTATCAAACCTGTGACCTCTAATTAAAACCCAATCCAAAATTAATTCAGCAGTAATAACTTTTTGCAGAATACATAGAATATAATGACTTTTCCTGTTTTTTATTCATGTACTTCATCACAAATCGTTTCAAAAACAGTTTAATTTTGAACTCGAATAAAATATGTAACTTCGTCGTTTTTATATTTATTCCTATTTCGACAAATTTAAAGAAGCACGCACTAATAACCCAAATACTTCTAATCCAGTATGATTATAATTTTTACAATTTAACAAGTTTATTACTATAAATATGGATATTGGATACATGACATTTTGTACATTTTCATCTGGACTTAATACTTTTAATCGTTTCAAAATTGATAAGACTTTGTATAAAAAGTCACGTTAACTAAAGAAGAAAATCAGACTCAATTGTTCAGTGAAGAAACGAAATTATTTCATAATGTACAAAATCTTCGTAGTCGCTTTGGCCGCAGTAGCTTGCGCTCAGGTAAGTGCAATGATTATTATTTGCTCTAATTACTATTTAACAATAAATAAATTACTAATATTTATATTAACTTAGGACGCCACCATACCATCTAATAATAACCTCGCCCCAGAAATCGACGATTATTTGGAACAGGTTAGTTTAAATACATCATAATATTTATTATACCGCAGATTATCTGACTTAAAGAAAATGTCTGTTCAATTGAAGTTCAACGAAAAAATTAACAGTGAACTTAGCAAAGACGTGAGTGAAGCCGCCAAGGAATGCCTAGAAGACCAACGGCAAAAAGCTCAAGATTTAGCACAAGAAACCCGTGTTAAGGTTAAGGCTTGCAGGGATGATAACTTGAATATATTCGACGGAATTCGCACAGAGAGTGGTTCAGACATCGGGCACCTTGCCAAGCAGTGCGTCATAACTAATATCAGTAGAGTTTGCTTGAATCAAGTAAGATGAATGAAGTATAAAACTAGCTGTAAGTGGAATTCTGTCTTAAGGCAATTAGGGCATCGTGCCTTAAGGCAAATTGCTGGAACTTCCCGTACCAAAAATTATTATTTTTTTTTAAAACGATTAACATTTTTGAAAAAAAATTACTTTGAAAAAATAAGATTTTTGAGAAACTATAAATTGGACAAAAAATTAGTTTTTTTTGAAAAAAAAAAATTTTTTTTTAAAAAAATTTTTTTTTTAAGAAAAAATTTTTTTTTTGAAAAAAAATTTTTTTTCTTTATTTTGACATATTGCGGAAGATCTGAACTTTTTTTTCAAAGCAATCGTACTGCTTTAACTACATAGGGACAAAATATAAAGCGCGTAAGCGCCGCGTCGCTGTCTAACGCATAAGCATTGGTACGGAACCGATAGGAATGTTAACAAAATGTATACTTATTGTTAAAATCTCTATAAAATGTCTGATAATTTGATGTGCATATGTCTAATGATCATTTTTGACCGCCAAATGGCTCATTTTTTTACTTTTTCCTCTATATCTCCGAAACCGCTGGACCTACCTTCATGAAAGTTGTATCGATTATTCATCTTGTCAATACAAATAAAATGTTTTTTGAATTATTAAAATCGGACGCTCCGTTCTCTTAAAAACTGAGTTACCGTTTTCGGAACTTTTTGCCCCGTATCTTCGGAACGGCTTGACCTGCCTTTGCCAAAAACTAATCAGCACGTCTCCTTATCAATACGGATCGAATGTTTTTTGAATTATTCAAATCGGTTGATCCGTGTTCCCGAAATCGTCGACGAAAATTTGTATCCGCACATACATACACACACATACATACATACACACACACACACACACACACACATACATCCATTTTTTCTATGGTATGCCAAAATGTTCAGAAACCTCTGAAACGTAAAGATATATAAAAAATTTCATTTTCGATTTTTTTGCGATTACTATAACTTGCCCTACGGGAAGTTAAAAATTAAATTAAATATTTGCAATCCGGAAGCTTAATAGATCGATTAGAATATAGAATATTTTAATGTATTTTGTTCTTTTTAGATACAGTCCGCGTTCGAACAATTCTTGAAACCCGAAGAATCCTCAAAAATATTCAAAGATATGTGGTCCAGATATGGCAACTTTGAAATAAAAGTAGGAGAATGCACAATAGAAGCCACGGACAAATTCACTGACAACATGGACCAAGTCCGTGAAGGCAATGCTGACTGTTTAAACCTTACAGATAGCTTAATTAATTTAGAAATTTGATAACAAACGGAAAATTGCTCATGATCAGGAAGCTGCTATTAGTATTAGTGGAATAATGATATTTAATGTTGTATGTAGCATTTTGACAAATAAAAAGTTCATAAAAATATTTAATGAATTTGTATAATTTAGAATAATATAATTACTATATGTAATATTAAAAATTTTCAATTTATGATTATGATGACGCTAAATATGAGTATGATTACTTAAACTAATGTTGATTTCCAAACATTCCAAAACATTTAGTGTAGCTGTGATTCCGTGCATATAATTAACAATTAATTAACTTCCCGAAGGAGAAGTTTATGTTTTTATAAAAAAAATATATGTTTTCTTGACCGCGATTCTGAATCGATTCTGAAAATTCAAAAACCGTTCAAAACCGTTAAAAAAGATATTGGTTGGGAATAGTTTAGAATTTATGCTCATACTACCTAATCGATTTTAAAAAATCAAAAACTGTTCAAAATTAAAAAAAAAAATTAAAACGATTTTTATAGAACTTTTTTCGCGATATATATCATGGTCTTATAGAACTTATTGAAATATTACGGCCTTACGTTACGACTAGCTTTTCAATTTTTAAAATCGATTCAACCGTTTTCGAAAAAAACGTCGACGAACAGTCAAAAATTGGCCCACGTACTTTTTCCAAATTTGGTCTTACTCATTTCAGGATGACTTCAAACATCAAGACAACATAAAATTAGCAAATCGGATTTTTTCGCAGAAAACCAACTTTTCCTTCGGAAAGTTAACAAAAAAAAATAGATAAAAATGAAGCAAATTCAATAATGTAATAAGAAATATATATTTGAAATTCTATATCAAATCCTGCAATTTTCATAACTCTTATTTTTAATAATATCAATAATTAAATATCAATGAATCCAGATACCAATGCATAGGTATTTACGTAAGTATATAAAAATTATTTATCGCAAAACTCAGTCTTATTTGTATTTTTATATTTATAATATAAAAATAACAAGATGGATTATATTTGTAGTTTCTGCAACAATGTGTAGATTAATTTGAATCATTTCAAACTCGAAATAAGATCAACACATTTGTCGGCTAGCAAATTAATATCAAGCAACCATTTATTCCTTAAAGCCATTTACTATATTTATAAATAGATTATAAAATACAAACAGCAATTTGTATTAATTATAAATTGGAGTGATAATATATAAGCACAATCTCAGTAGCCAAAGACTTGTAGCAAGTGTTTCTAAAATGTATATTTAAAATAATTTTGTGTAAATTAATTATGAAACAATGTAACAGTTGGATCACGTACGTCTTATTTATACTGTTTTATTTGAGAGAAATTATACATTAAACTAGCTGTAAGTGGAATTCTGTCTTAAGGCAATTAGGGCATCGTGCCTTAAGGCAAATTGCTGGAACTTCCCGTACCAAAAATTATTATTTTTTTTAAAAACAATTAATATTTTTGAAAAAAATTTACTTCGAAAAAATGAGATTTTTAAGAAACTATAAATTGGACAAAAAATTACTTTTTTTTGAAAAAAAAAATTTTTTTTAACTTCCCGTAGGGTAAGTTATAGTAATCGCAAAAAAATCGAAAATGAAAATTTTTATATATCTTTACGTTTCAGAGGTTTCTGAACATTTTGGCATACCTTAGAAAAAATGGATGTATGTGTGTGTGTGTGTGTGTGTGTGTGTGTGTGTGCGTGTGTGTATGTATGTGCGGATACAAATTTTCGTCGACGATTTCGGGAACACGGATCAACCGATTTGAATAATTCAAAAAACATTCGATTCGTATTGATAAGGAGACGTGCTGATTAGTTTTTGGCAAAGGCAGGTCTAGCCGTTCCGAAGATACGGGGCAAAAAGTGACAAGAACGGTACCTCCGTTTTTAAGAGAACGGAGCGTCCGATTTGAATAATTCAAAAAACATTTTACTTATATTAACAAGATGTAGAATTGATCAAATTTTCATGGAGGTGGGTCTAGCGGTTTCGGAGATCTAATGAAAAAAGTAAAAAATAATGCCATTCGGCGGTTAAAAATTATCATTAGACATATGCACATCAAATTATCAGATATTTTATAGAGATTTTAACAATAAGTATATTTTTTTTTACATTTTTATGGGTTCCGTACCAATGCTTATGCGTTAGACGGCGGCGCGGCACATGCGCGCTTTGACATTTCGTCTCTATGCAGTTCAAGCAGTGCGATTGCTTTGAAAAAAAGTTCAGAATTTCCAAAATATGTCAAAATGAAGAAAACATTTTTTTCAAAAAAATTTTTGGTATCCAAAAAAAAAAATTTTTTTCAAAAAAAAATATTTTTTTTCATATAAATTTTTTTTTTCAAAAAAAAAGTAATTTTTTGTCAAATTTGTAGTTTCTGAAATCTATTTTTTTTTAATTGAATTTTTTTCAAAAATGTTAATCGTTTTTAAAAAAATAATAATTTTTGGTACGGGAAGTTCCAGCAATTTGCCTTAAGGCACGATGCCCTAATTGCCTTAAGACAGAATTCCACTTACAGCTAGTTTAAATTATTTTTTTTAAAAAAATTTAAAATTTTTTCTTTTTTTTTAACGAAAAATGTTTTCTTCATTTTGACATATTTTGGAAGATCTGAACTTGTTTTCCAAAGCAATCGTACTGCTTTAACTGCATAGAGACAAAATATAAAGCACGTAAGCGCGGCGTCGCTGTCTAACGGGTAAACATTGATACGGAACCCATAGGAAAATAAACAAAATTTATACATATTGTTAAAATCTCTATAAAATATCTGAAAATTTGATGTGCATATGTCTAATGATCATTTTTGACCGCCAAATGGCATTTTTTTTACTTTTTTCGTTGGATCTCCGAAACCGCTAGACCTGCCTTTATGAAAATTTGATCAATTCTTCATCTTGTCAATACAAGTAAAATGTTTTTTGAATTATTAAAATCGGACGCTCCGTTCTCTTAAAAACTGAGTTACCGTTTTCGGCACTTTTTGCCCCGTATCTCCGGAACGGCTAGACCTGCCTTCGCCAAAAACTAATCAGCACGTCTCCTTATCAATACAAATCGAATGTTTTTTGAATTATTCAAATCGGTTGATCCGTGTTCCCGAAATCGTCGACGAAAATTTGTATCCGCACATACATACACACACGCACACACACACACACACACACACACACACACACATACATCCATTTTTTCTAAGGTATGCCAAAATGTTCAGAAACCTCTGAAACGTAAAGATATATAAAAATTTTCATTTTCGATTTTTTTGCGATTACTATAACTTACCCTACGGGAAGTTAATAAATTGATAATAAACGTAACAGATTCTTAGTAAAAAAATCTCTATTTACTGAATACATTATTCTATTTTTATAAATTCTATAATCGTCGTTTTTGTGATAATTAATTGTTCGTAATTAAAATTTTAGAAAATTAGTGACAACAAATAACCAGTGAAAATTGTGAGTAAAAATTATCGAATATTCTCAATATTTACTAACTCACTAATAGGAAGAAATGATTCGAATGATTTCCATGACAAATCCATTGTAAATTGAAAACTTATTGTAAAGTTTTCAAACCAGTAATTAAAGTTAAAAAAATCAATATTAATGTAAGAAATATAAAAAGTTATTTAATATACTTAATTCGGATTTATGTGATGATATATGATTACTGTTCAAAAGAAAATTGTCAGAATAGATATATGAATCAATAGTAAATTTAGTTATTAAAAATACATTATTGTATGATAATATAGAATGAGTTACAAATATATTTGCTCTTAAATGGGCCAACTCCAATTATTACAAGCTATTAGATTGAATTAAAAAAAAAACAAGTTTAAAAATGAACAATAATGTATGTTGTTTTGAACGAAAGATTGTAATTTATAAACAAGAACAAAAATTAAACAATATGGGGCTCAATCATAAATATTACACTACGTGGTATAAGGTAAATAAAGATAAATAGGTATATTAGTGAACAAATTATTTTTGTCAGTTATTTTTATAACTGATTTCTATAATTTCGATCAACTTTTTACTACATCTAACGCTACTAAATGAACGACTGTTATCCATTATAATATTTTGTAAATCTACTAATTATACACCTGTTATAATATTAACAACGGTGCTTTATTCACAAGTTGGCAAACGCTAACTAAATTTATAACAGATTAGAATCTAGTGAATCAGACCATGAAATGTTGGTATAAATAACCAACGATATTAATCTTTTCTATCATAAATATTTCAAATAGGTTTTGAGCTGCTAATTACGAAAAATGTACTAATGAAATATGAAACATTTTTTGATAATTAATGTAATTAAAAGAAAGTTCAAACAATAATTTTAACACAAAAAGTTTGAAGTAACAAAGGCCATTTTTATATTGTTCAATAAAGAAAAGCGTAGTTTTATGAATTCACAGTGATTTAGCTATATTAAGTAAAAGTATGTTTAGAATATTAGCAAGATGCAAAAATTTGTGTCATTAAAAATATATTTTATAAATATTTATGAACTCACAATTTATTACATCTACTATTCTGTTAAGAGACCTTGACAATACAGTGTAAATTTTCAGTACTCGAAATGTGTACAGGCTCTGACTTATGTAATAATATATTATCAAAATATACATGAATATAATATACATGAATATAATATACATTGAGAATACTCTAATATTATATGAAACACTTTATTTTGAAAACCTTAAATTTTGAACACAAGAAGAAAAGTATCAACAGATAAGTTTGAGTATTGCATAATTAACAAAGAGGCAGTATTATGAATTTAGACTGGTTTCGAAAATTTTAAGTCAAAGTGTAACTATAAATTTACTAGCTTGACGCAAAAGTTTGTGGTGTTAGAAATACAATTTGAAAAAATTTTTTTTTTATTTGAACAGCAATCAGAACCTCACGAGCTGTTGGGCTGAAACTTCTCACTTCGTATTTTTAGATGATTAATCCATCCATATTTGATGATTTTTTTTATTAGAATTCATCTAATAGGGCTGACTTTTTTTATTGGTGCAGCAATGCCGGACAAGGGCTATTTTCAATTGAAAACATAGAAGAAATATTTAAAATCACTAAAAGCTAAATAATCTGTACAGTGACTTCGGGTGCAAAAGTTGTTTATCACATGTACACATTATATATTATAGTAATGTTTTACCAAAATACATTAATAATATTGAAATGATTTGCTAAAATCAGTATAATAAACTATAAAACATTTTGTGCTCAATAATATAATTAAAGAAGATTTTAATATGCTGAAGTCGTCGTGTTCTTAAAACTTTTTGAAGAATTTTATTCTCCGATAAATAGAAAATAATTCAAAAATAAAGGTGCTTCTTCCAAAATGAATCAAATGACCACAAATAATTAAAACAACATATATTCTAAATGATAAACGTTTTTCTATTACATCTTATGTAATTTATAATTGTCCAAGGGAATCAAGTAAATTTGTTGGGTTTCATTATAAAAATAAGCAGTCATCTGCAAGTAAACTATTGTAGGCTTAAAAGAATGCACAGTAGCTGAATTCTTCTCTTAATTGGTATAAGGTGTAAGAGATATAAAGTTAACGTGATTTTTGTATTAGTGCTATATACACTATATATACCTATATACATTTCTTAATGCAAAACCTAATTGAAATAATAATATAAAATTAAAAATTTACCTGGAAGTAGCAGTCGAAGCTGACAGCTATTCGAAAAGGTCTTGAAATATCATCGTAGTGATGTGAACTGATTTGAATACACTGACAACACTGAATAAAAACACACTGATCGACTTGTTACACAATGGAAATAACTAATAACACTGAATTTGCAAAATCAAAACATCAGAAATATAACTAAAGATTAGCGTCTGCATCGGCCCGCCTTTTTTGCTTGTCCGAATTGCCCGATTCTAGTAATTTTGACATGTTGTCCGAATATAAAATTAACACAAAATAAAAATAAAACTGACGGATCAACTTGCTATACACTGGAAATAAATGATAACACTGAATTTGCAAAATCAACACATCAGGAAAATAGCTATAGATTAGCGTCTGAATCGGCCCGCCTTTTTCGTTTGTCCGATTTGCCCGATTTTATAATTTTGACAGTTTATCCGAATATAAAATTAACACTAAATGCAACTAACTGATCGACTACTCACACAATGGAAATAACCGATAGCACTGAAATTGTTACAATAAAAATAAATGAAAATAACTAAAAATTAGTGCCTCCATTAGCCCGCCTTTTTTGTTCGCCCGTATTGCCCAATTTCAAATGTATTAATTATTATTAGTATAATATTTAAATGTATTAATGTATTAAATGTATACGGAATAAGATTTCATTAATAATTAAATTATTATAAGATTTTGACATATGTGGTGATATTTTATCAAAATTAATTATAATATATTGAATCTCTTATTGAAAACATACTAAATAAATATTAAACGTCTCATGCTAATTAATAAAATTAAAAAATAATTTCAAACAAAATTTTGAACATAAAGAAATAGTATCGAAGGCAATGCTATACAATATTGTGCAATTGTCAAAGATGTAAGTAGACATAAATTTAGAATGATTTAGGCCTTGTTAAGTATGACATAAAATCCATTAGCAAAACGCAAGGGTACCAGAAATAGTATTTACAAAATATATATATATATATATATATATATATATATATATATATTAGGTTGTCAATTATCTCCCTTCCGCTTTTTTGCTCTTGGTTTATAATACAAAAAGGCGGAAGGGAGATATTTGACAACCTTATATAAAGTCATAATCTATATATAATACATATATATATATATATATATATATATAAATAAATGTATGTCTGTCCATCTGTCTGTCTGATAGGTTTTCGCATATTTTTATTGAATTCAAGCGTTAAGCGACTTGGCAACTACTGTTTTATTTTAAAATTTGGACTTTTTCTTTCATCATGTGTAATTAAAAAGTAGAAATAGCCCCATTTTCACTCTTATTAGAAACCATAGTGAGGGTTGACCACCCCTGAATATTAATTTTATTTTTGTCTTTTATGCATTCGAAATTTATACATAAAATTATTAAGTGAAAAAATTATTAAGTATAACTCCGGACAAGTTTTTGCATATTTTTATTGAACCCAAGTGTTAAGCGACACGGCAACTACTGTTTTATTTTAAAATTTTGACCTTTTCTTTCATCATGTGCAATTAAAAAGTACAAATAGCCCCATTTTCACTCTTATTAGAAACCATAGTGAGGGTTGACCACCCCTGAATATTAATTTTATTTTAAATTATACATAATATTGCCGTGAAATTTGCGGAAATTATTTAGTATAACTCCGGACAGGTTTTTGCATATTTTTATTGAACCCAAGTGTTGAGCGAACTGGCCATCGCTATTTTTTTTAAGTAATTGAAAAATACATATTGCCTCATTATCAAACTTTTTTTAATTTTGGAGCCAATTTTTTTAAAGTCAACCCATTTTACTTCAAAATACTATTTCTTCTTATCAATGGTCCACCACTAACATTTTTATTTAAATTTTCGTATTAATTTTCTATAATTCATAATTGAAAAATACATGGAACTATTTTTTACTTCGAAAAACTATTTATTTTCATCAAGGGTTGTCCATCTCAATTTTTTTTAAATTTTGGAATCAATTTTTTTTTATTTTAATTTTCATAATGCGGAACTAAAAAAATGCATACAATTCTAAATTTTCACCCTCTTTCCACAAATCTTTTAGTCAGTGAGAGTTTTTTTACTGAATTTTATTAATTCATATTTTTCTGATGCTATGACATAACATGAATTTTGCTTGAAAGAAAAAACAATTCTAGTTCTACGGAAATTGGTTCAATTATAAAAATTTATTGAATTTTGGAAATTTGTTTTTAGAAAATACTCCGACTTGTATTCAATGTTCGATTTTCAATAATGAATGCAAAGTAATGAATACGCTCGGAATACTTATAAATCACTCATAAATTAATAATTTGTTATTGATTAAGTTGATTATTTACGCATATCGGGAAGTTTATGTAACTTGCCTTGAGGCAAAATAGCACTTACAGCGAGTTGATCTTTATTTTCAAGTGAAAATGAACATCGATACTACGCGATATCGGGTTCTCTAAAGCGGGGTTTCAAACTCATGACCCCGTCCATACGAGGAAGCGCGCTTAACTTACATGGAACATCTTATATATATATATATATATATATATATATATATATATATATATATTAGGATGGTCCTTAATATGTACATTTTCGAATTTCCTCGCTCCCAATGGGTAAAATGGTTCCAAATTGATAAAAAACAATTCTCTGAAAGTTTTAGCTCTTAATATTAACTTTTAGATAGTGTGCAATTCAATCAAACTTGGTATGGAAATAGCATAGAAAAATTCTTGAAAATTAAAAAAAAATTAGGTATAACTTAGCGATAAATGAATTAAAAGTGGAAATTCGTGTCATTTTTTATTGAAAATTCGACGCTCTGCAAAATTTTTGAAAAATTTTTCATGCTATTTCCATACAAAATTTTTGAATTGCGCTCTATCTAAAAGACAATATTAAGAGCTTAAACTTTCAAAAAATCGTTTTTTATCAATTTGGAACCATTTGAGCCCTTGGGAGCAAGGAAATTCGAAAATGTCCATATTAAGGACCACCCTAATTTATATATATATATATATATATATATATATATATATATATATATATATATATATATTCGATATAATATATTATATATACCTTGTATATAATATATTTGATAAAATGGTTTCAGACATTCTATATATAAATATACAATATAATCTTATGTAGGATTGAACATTTTTGGCAAAGTATGATGCCATATATCTAAATTGTTACATATCACACTTATGATATATGATAAAACAAAATAGCGATAAAAACGCCATAAGTTTTTATAACATGCCATTAAATTCAATGACGATATTTCATCGAAATCACTAAGCGTCCTGACGACAAAGTCATACACTTCGACGGTTAGGGAGAACTCCGATATTTGCACAAGCCCGAGGGATGAAGAAGTGCTTTAAAGAGTATTAAAAACTAAATAAATATGAACGCGGAAGCGTGCTAGAAATCGCAATATCGCGGTCGTTACGTAGTCCGTTCATTCGGCAATTCGGGACATTAACGAGTCTTATCTCGCAAAGCACTCGCACTTAAAATGATATACGATAATACGCGCCCTCTACCCCCTCGGAGCGAACGCAAATGTGCATTGTACAGCATCGCATTTTCCTAAATAGGCACATTAGATGCAGGGCTGATGAAAATGATACACCAGACACGAGAGAGTAATAAACGGATTTCATTTGAATTATTAGGATAATGGTCTACAAACATATAAAATCATATCAAGATTTTTGTGTGGTAAGTGTATTCTTATTTGCGTTTCGTGTAATTGATCTCAAAATTTTAGTAGTAAATTTCATTTGAGTAGTAAATTTCATTTGAATTATTACGATAATGGTCTACAAACATATAAATTCATATCAAGATTTTTGTGAGGTAAGTGTATTCTTATTTGCGTTTCGTGTAATTGATCTCAAAATTTGAGTAGTAAATTTCATTTGAATTATTACGATAATGGTCTACAAACATATAAATTCATATCAAGATTTTTGTGTGGTAAGTGTATTCTTATTCGCGTTTCGTGTAATTGATCTCAAAATTTGAGTAGTCAATTTCATTTGAGTAATAAATTTCATTTGAATTATTACGATAATGGTCTACAAGTATATAAATTCATATCAAGATTTGTGTGTGGTAAGTATATTCTAATTTGTTTCGTGTAATTTATCTCAAAATTTTCACTAACACACATAGGAGTGGAGTGTTTCATGATGTAATGGTTAAACTTACAGGCTCGTGTGGACGGGATCGAGAGTCGAACCCTGCTGTGGACAACTTGGCATCATGCAGTAGCAATGATCATTTTTACTTGAAAATATAGGTAGAATAAATATATGTTTCCAGTTGAAAATAGCCCTGCGGTCTAAAATAAGGTGACCATATTTTTTTTGCATGAAATCCGGGACGGATTATAATGTGTGTGAGAGCGGGGGTGGGAGAGATAGTATTGGTGAGCTAAAAATTTATATGCCCATTTTTTCGGTCGAATTTTTTAGTTGAAATATATTTAAAAAAAATATTGGCAATCGAAACATTTTTTAAAATCCGGGACGATCCGGGACAAAACACTTAAAACCGGGACAAATATTGCTTTTAGAAAAAGCAGGAACGCAAGGCGGAAAATCGGGACTATCCCGGTCAATCCAGCACTTGTGGTCACCTTATGTAAAATGGCAATACATAATCTCTCGCATTATTTTTTACTGAATCTAGTTAGAGTTTAACTCATCTCATGGACATGCCTTAAGGTAGCACTACCCATCATTTTTCATTATTCATAGGAGTATATTTAATAACTTCCCTTAGAGTAAGTTATAGTAATCGCAAAAAATTGAATATAACTTTTTGCATTGTTGTTTTGTTTCAAATATTTTGGCATACCTTAGAAAAAAAATGGATGTATGTGTGTGTGTGTGTTTATGTGTAAGTAATGACATAAATTTTCCTCAGTGATCTCGACAATTTTGAGAGCATTGATCAACCGATTTGAATGATTCAAAAGCATTCGACCGTTATTAACGACCCTTGTTACTTGTATTGACGGAAAGAAGAATTGATTGACGTTTTTGGAAAGCAGGTCTAGCGGTTTCAGAGATCCAGAAATAAAAGATAAAATAAATGGCGGTCAGAAATGACCATTAGACATGTGCACATCAATTATAAGAAGTTTTATAAAGATTTAATATTAAGTACAACATTTGTTTTCATTTCTAAGGAATCCATACCAAGATTCAATATTTATATTGTTTAAAAAATATTAAGATTAACCAAACAATCTATTTATTTCAAAATTTTGAAGCTTTTAAAAATTTTAGATTACGGTACGGAAAGTTTTAGCAATTCATCTTAAAACATGATGCTTGTTTAATATTTTTCTAAATATATTTTATAGTAAAAGTTATTAGATTATAAGACGTTAATTAACATATAGACAATTTAATTTTTTTTTTTTTTTTGTTACAATTTATTTTTGTTAATCAAGACTTTAATGTAATGCTATATTTAATGCCATAAGGTTAATTATAAAAACTGCATCTTAATTTTGTAAATTCTGGTGCCAACTCGGGATAAAATAATGTTATATTTTGTTTGGATGAGTTGGATTTTCTAGTTGGTAATCACGAACCCTAAAAAGCCATGTGTTCGCTGTTCGATTGATTGTTTTACACATAAAAGCTTCATCTAAAAACGGGGCAAATGTTAAATTACAATGATATCATAAGAGCAACTTTCTGTTGTCACCTTAATAACATCTGCGTGAAGTCGAACCACAGTATTTTGACGTTTGTGCCATTTGGAGGTTTGGAGGCAAAGACATAACATAGCCTTCTGAGAGTTTGTAACTACCACTAAATATTTATATCATTGGAATTTAATTTTTCTTTTATGTTTTTGCCGTATTCATGCTATGAGTACATCACAACATTTCATAGATTGTACAACTTAAATGTCACATATTTTTAACTAGATTTAATAATAATATTAGGATGAAAGACCAAGATCTTCTTTCTTACTCATAATGAGAACATGAAACTACCGTAATACCATATCACTATTTATGTGCACGTTGTTACATTTTTAAAAATATTCTATATTAAAGGAAATCCTTTTGAACGGGTCTTAAGTTTGTTTCTAGTTTTTATTCAACGAGATGTACCTACTTATTTATGCTTTGCTGATTAATTGGTAACAAAATAATTGATATTACCTTTTCATCTAGTATTAACTATTTATTACTTTGTACATCACATATTATTTAAAAAAAAATAATAAAAAAAATCATACTCTAATTCCACCAGCCTTTGGTTTAGGTAGGAAAACTGACTACATCCAAATGCATGCTAATCGGTTTGACTTAATTCTATACGACCTAATGAAAATATACTTGGGTTGTAATTTAATGTTTATAGTGGAAAGTAATCGTACAAGATGAGTTATTAAAATTTTATGCTTTCCACAGTACGAATATTATTTTGGATTTAATATTAAGTAAAAAATAAATTGCTGTTCTGCTTAATTATTTTATAAAATTAAGACAAAGATTTTTTAATTATATCAAGTTCATCACTAGAAATAAAAACCAATGTAATTACAATTCGTAATTTGTTTAAATTAACACTATATTTACGGACTGAGCCAATTTGATTCAATAAAAATTTAATGTCTATATATCTATAAAACTATATACATTGGTGGATTTGTACTTGACTTAATGGTAGAAAATATGTATTATGAATTTTGTTATAATAAACATTTCATTTCAATTGCATTTACCTATTTTTTTTTTCAAAAATTTAAATAAAAATAGGTATATAATCAACATCCGTGAATCTAAAACTAAACTGATGTATAAATCTTACATATAAAATAAAATTTATAATTTACAATTTATAAAAAGCTAAGAGCAAAACTAAAATGTAAAATCTGAATTATAACTTAATTTCATCGTACGTAATTTCTATTTTCAAAATTAGTTAGTTATAAAATCTATTAGAATATTCAGATTAATTTAATTTATTCATCGATTATTACTATTAGTCATTTAATTCGTGATTTAAATCGAATGCGCATATTGAAAATGAGTCATTTAATTATTATATGATTTATATACAATTTATTCTTAGTAATCAAATTTGATAAATTTTGATCAACATCTCAGAATTAACTTTATCTATCTTCGAACTATTTGATAAGCGAAATCTGTGTTTTATTTTGAAGGAAATGATAGAAGTATTATTTCTAGCAAATGATAATAGGTAATCTTATCTTTGTCGCTAATAGATAAAAGACAGACAAGTGCGAGTATAATCTACGAAAAAATTCTTTTATGATATGATTTGTTTATGTTTGTGTTATTTTAATAAAACAATAAAGAGTTAGATAGGTCCAGTCTTTTTTATTTCACCATAGAAAATATAAACAATAAATGACAATAAGTAGAAGTTAACAGTGTTACTTCTAATTTAAATAAAAAATAAGTAAGATTGAAAATGTAAGTTTCTATTTAAAACAAAGAAGTTAATAAATAAATTTATATGAAATTATATTTTTTGCAGTTATCAGTGTTCTAGTTGGTATGCATTATTTCACTGTTTTTATAGTTTTAATAATATATAAATTACATTTAGAAAAATGAAAAAAAAAAACAATTATAGGAGACTGGGCACGGTTGTGCCACTTCTTTTTGTTCAGCAATAATTTAGTATATATGAACATCTCAGATCTGTGTACTTAAAATGCTACTAAATAATAAGCTCTTAAAATACTAGTAAATAATAAACATGTCACAGATCACAAATAAAACATCCTATTAACAACTAGACATCAGTATCATTAATCTAATTTAGTTCAGCATTTCAAGTATAAATTAACCGCAGTAACTTTAATTGGATCTAAGATTAAAAAATGATGAATATTTGCTTTCCATGCAATGCGAAATGTACTTATAGCGTGAATACAGTAAAAAAATATTAATTAAATTTTATATTCTAAAGTTATAAATATTTAAATTTGATTAAACCGATTAATACGCAGGCGATAAATAAAACACGCAAATAAAACAAGGTGTGCATATACCAGGGACGCAGGAGAAGAAATTTCTAAACGACTATTAACTGGAAAAGGATGTTTTTTTTTATTTTTATTGTAAAATATTTGACTTGTTTATATAATTTTATTTTGCCAAATATTATTAAAAGAACTGTGCTATTCGAAAAGTTATCAGATTCAATTGCTTGTAACCTACACCAGTGTTATGTGTAAAATCAGGTCTGATGATAAAGAGTTTCTGATATTATAATTGCAATTAGCAATTCAAGGAATATAATTTATATTTATGACTTTTCAGAAAATAATAATCTGATTAAATTTTTTTTTTTTTGAAACATGAATTGTAAATTGTGCTGATTAGGTTGCGTGTAGGTCGGTAAGGATGTTTCTTGGTAATTTACAGTTAAAAACAAAGTTTGTTCCAATTTAAAACAAATAGATAAAAAATTGTTTCATTACACATTTTAAACAGTATTAGATTAATCAGTATATCAGTATCAAATTAATTCAATAATGACACATATCAAATTATGATGCCAGCAATCTAGTTGCCTTCTAAGGACGACAATGATCTAAGTTTCATCATAACTCTAAAAGTAAATTAAATTTGTGAATATAACATATTTTTATTTTGATATAGAAAACTGAGTTTAGAATACTAAATATAGAATAAATTTTGTAGAAGCTCTTGCAAATCATATTTCAATAAGATAACTTCTTTTACAAAATTAAAAATGCAAATTTTTTTAAAAATTTCATAAAATTAAATACTAAAAATACTAACTAGTCATTATAACTAGACTGTTGATTAAAATAAAAAATGGACTATTGTATAATATATTTATATTTGATATAAATTCAAATGCATATTAATATAAAAAAAATTATTGGAAATTTTAAATATACAATGAATTTTCAGAATCTCCTTGTGCTATAAATATATTTTATTTTGTCTTCAAAATCTAATCAATGTAATTTCAGAAATGTGACAAACTAATTAATAAAACTGATATTCTGAAATGAACTGTATTTCAATTTTACAAATATAATTGGTTTTTCTATTAAAATAGAAATTTTTATTTCAAACGAATAAAGTTATAATAAAATTTACTATAATGCATTTTCATAAAATTCTTTATGTCTCTCACATTTCCAGAAATTTTGAGAATTATATATGGAAAACTATTAACATAACTTAAGTGATCCGTTCAAAAATTAAAATTAAAATTAAAATGTGATATTTCATTATTTTCCAATTGCACTTTATGCAACTTTATTTAAATAAAAATACTTCTTGGATCGTTTGACATTGCATGGTAAAACAATATGATCCTTACACAATTTTTATTATTAATCTACTTAAATATTCGCTTTTTAATTAATCGTTTTTTGAACAGTAATCAGAACTCAATGATCCTATAAGTTGTTGGGCTAATTTGACTTAATACGTCAGTTTTACAGATAGCATCCCAACAGTTGTTTCATCTCTGTGACAATTTTATTTTATTTTTTAATAGATTGATTATGCAATATCGAATAAATGCAATTTTTACTTGGAAACATGTTGCAATCTATATTTCCAAGTGAAAACGGATGCCACTACTATTTGACATCAGGAACCTCGAATTGAACCCGGAACCTCTGATTCAGGTCCAGTCGCTCCAGCCACTTACTCACGTGCCCACTTGGATAAAAAACAAAATAATAGAATTAATATTAATTTAGTGTCATTATAATTTATTTAATATTAGTTAAATTAAAATTTACTTTGCAGAATAAATTTAAATTTTTATTCCACTAAAGTTTATTCCTCGATCCAACGCCGGCACATCGCCATGACAGGCTGGCGGTAGCCACTTTCTAATTCCCGACTATAAATATATCACTTTGGTTAATATCTCTTGATCATGACACGTACACGATCACAGAACGACGTATATATCATTAGATTACATTACACTATTCATAATACAAGTATTTATATAAGACACTTCATAAACAAGCACTCCCGTAAAACGGAATATAAATTACCAAGCGGCGATTGTGACAGCGAATGGTAGGTGATTTATTTTCGATTATAAAATTTATAAATGGATATTAATTCAAAGACAACAGTATCGAACTGCAATGGAATTAATCACGTCAAATGAGGTGTGGGCGACATGGGAATAGACACACCAGATGTCGCAACAATTTATTCATTCCACGAGGAATAGAAAATTCAATGTTAATAAATACTTTGATGTAGAAGTAAAAATCTAAAAAGTGTATATTAACAAATTTTTTCGGGAGATAAATATGAGTTCGTGATACAAGAGGTTAAAACCTCATCTTCCCAAACAAAAAGTTGCAGGTTCAAATCCCGTCCTGGACTTGTTTCAGAGGTCCCGGGTTCGATACCCACTTCGAGCAGCCTGTTGTCAGGCAGCAGTGACAACGATTTTCATTTGGAAATATAGATAGCAATATGTTTCCAAGTGAAAATCTCCTTTGCCCGGCATTGCTGCACCAATAAAAAGTCAGCCCTATTAGATTAATTCTAGTAACAAAAATCATCAAATATGGATGGATTAACCCATTGGGTTACCATCTAAAAAAAATTCTAAGTAAGGAGAAGTTTCAGCCCAACAGCTCATAGGACGTAAGGTTCTGATTGCTGGTACAAAATATATAAAAAAAGAAGAAAATCCCGTGCTTTGTACATTCTGAAATCAAATAGTACGTATCTATTACTACTTAGAAATATGCAGCCTTTTTGGTAAAAAAAATTAGGCCAAAAATAAAATATGTTAAATTATGTCGCAACTACAAGAAGCAGCTGTTGGGTAGCCTCCTAAAAACCATCTGTTAAATTATAACCAACAAACTATGTTTTATCGCTTTTCATAAATATATTGACATATTGATTACTATCATTTCTCACAAAAACATTAACTAGTGGTGTATGGCATCGTGCCTTAAGGCAAATTGTTGGAACTTCCCGTACCGTAAAGAAATTCCAGGAATATTGAATGTTTTCAAATAGATTATTATAAATACAGTAACATTGTCTAATATTTATTAGAATTATATAAACTGAATTGCAAAGTTAAAATTTTTTATTTAAACTATTTAAATTATCTTTAGAACTTTAGCCAGAATTAAAATTAAAATCTTTTAAAAAAATTATACTTTGAAAATTTTTTTTTTCAAAAGCAATTGTTTTGTCAAAAATATCAGAAAGTTGTTTGAATCATTCAAATCGGATTATTAGTTTTTACAAAAACTGCTATTTTTCGCACACTTAGCTCTGCATCTTCAAAATAGCTAGGCCTGCCTTTGCCAAAAACTAATCACCACGTCTCCCAATTATTACAAATTTAATGATTTTAGATCATTCAAATCGAATACTCCGTTCTCTTAAAAACTCGGTTTCGATTCTCTGCCCTCTTTGCTCCGTATCTCCAAAATGACTGGACCTGCATTTGCCAAAAACTAATGAGCACATCTTCCTATCAATATGAATCGAATGTTTTTTGAACCATTCAATGCGTGTGCCCGAAAACGTAGACGAAAAATTGCGGACACACACACAAACAGAACCATTTTTTCTGAGGTATGCCAAAATGTTCAGAAGCCTCTGAAACGTGAAGATATGCAAAAATTGTCATTTCTGATTTTTGGAGGATTACTATAACTTATCCTACGGGGAAGTTAATTATAATTAGCAATATATACTTTAGAAAATAACCAATGACTATCAACCAACTGAACACCTGTTCCAAGTAAGTCCTCGTCCTCCATCTCTATCCTCTATCAATTTCCTATCTCCATCAAATGGAAGTTAACGGATTCAACACTGATTCTGATCGGAATCTTAGATTGGCTCTAGGTGTGGGCCGTGGTTTCACGAGCATGATCAATAAATAGAATACAACTATCTCGTAATCGATCTCTGATCTGATCGTTTAATTTAAATGTTAATGTTTGTTGATTGTGACTTCTACAAATAGTGCCCGCGGTGTGCTCACGTTCAGATTGCCGATTACTATGTTGCGACAAAATAAAAGATTTTTGATTGAAATAAAACGAGATTGCTTCGACACGACGCGCCGACGTTGGTTTCTAATCGGAAGCTAATAATGGAAATATTTTTCGAAGTTGCTTTCTAGTTGGAGAATGGGATAAAAAAATGGCACAAAGCTAATAATGATGATAGGCATTTTTGATAATACTTATTTTCGATTTTAAAAAACTAGTTGATCATTTAGAGCATTGATCAAAATAAATGAGCATGTGTGTAATTCATTACTAAAATTGAATAATTACACTATCACTGTTATAGCAAAAGCAATTGGTAACTAGTTGATATTGGTGTTTTGCTTTGAGGCAAGTTACACGAACTTCCCGATATGTGGGAATAATCAACTTAATCAATAAAAAATTAATTAATATATTTATGAATGATTAAAAGTATTCCGAGTGGATTTACCACACATAATTGAAAACGAGCACGTTAACTCGAAGTATTTTCTAAAAGCAAATTTTCAATCAGTAATTTTTATAATTGAACCAGTTTCCGTAGGACTTTAATCATTTAGTATGTTCATTAGGACCAAGTACTCTATCGTTATACCAAGTGAAGCGTCTAATTTTAATTTTAACAAAGGTCAAAAACAAACTACTCATTCACAGGCCGTGATATTTCAGTAAGTTCTATAAGACCATGATATACATCGCCAAAAAAGTTCCATAAAAATCGGATAATTTTTTTTTCAACAGTTAATTACAAGAACGGTTCGCTAGATTTTCACCTAAAATTAATCAGTATCATTCCCAACTATTATCTTTCAAACAGTTTTTGATTTTTTTAAATCGATTCGATAGTATGAGCTTAAATGTGGACGAAAAATTTAACACTTTTTCTCAAATTACAAAAAAGGGCTCGGCAGATCGTCGCACAAAACTGACAAACGATAGTCTTCATTGAGATACATCAAATGGCGTTTAAATTTCTAAAATCGGTCCAGGCGTTTTTGAGAGAACGTGAATCAAATGTCTAATTTTGACAAATGCCCAAAAAACTATACTAATTTTTGCAAACTTTGACGAATTTTTAGAGTAAAACGACTTGTTGTAGGGCCGTAATATTCTAGTATGATTTACAAGACTATGGTATCTACCGTCAAAAAAAATCATGAAAATCGTCGAGAAATTTTTTTTAACACCATTACAAAAAACTGCCTAGCCGATCTTTACCAAAAACTAATCAGCTCGATTCCCAACCAAAATCTTTCGAACAGTTTTCGATTTGACTACTAAAGTACGCGTTCAGAAAGGCTCTTTAGCAATAAGAAAAATCCTATACAGGGTAGTATTTTAAAAGGCCATTATAATTGAATCTATAATCTTAATTACTAAACGTGTAACATAAAACATATTGTAATCTGTATTGGAACTATATGGAAAAACCTAGAATGTTCTACGATATCAAAAATGATATAGATCTTTTATTATATTTACATAGTTTTGCAAGTTTACATTCCTAGCAAAATATCAAATTTAAACAAATCACAATTTCACAATATTTCTTAGAGCGCATCACGACCACGAGAGCATTATTATATATTGCACATTATGGAAAGAACTTTTAGGGATTGGCATTCGTCAGATAACATTTCTATATTACAGCAGCAAGTTTATTTCATTTTTATTGGGATCAGCTTTTATATTGTGGTTAAAATTCTGAAGGGTTTTTGCTATGCTTCTGTGAGTTATTTGCGTAAATCATATAGGAATATATTCTTTTATGGGACTGCATCTTTCCATTCCAAAAAGTTATTTTAGAAAAGCTGATAAATTCAACCTTGATATATTGTGTGAAATCAATAAACTGATTCTGTTAATTAAATTTTAATATATTACTTATAAATTGTAAACAATTTCAAGTGGCAATTGAGAAATTATAATTATGATATATTTCCATAGTCACTCATTATCAATTCGATATAGGTTTATATAGCAAATATAAAAAACAGAAAGTTATTCAAATGTATTATCACAGTTTGTAATATTTCTATATTTCATGATTTTTTTCAACTAATATTACGAATTGATGCATGTTTATTTTGGTAGAAGAAATACATGGTAAAGATAATACAATACATAATAATGCAATACTTAGTTATCATAATTATTTGAAAAAAAAAACTGCGAGAATATATTGTAAAAATTATAATAGTGAAATTGTGTATTTAATTCGATCTGCTATATTATGGGTTGCTATTTTTAACTTCCTCTAGGATAGTAATTGCAAAAAAATCTAAAATGAAAATGATTATATATCTTTACGTTTCAATGGTTTCTGAACATTTTGGCATTTCTTAGAAAAAATTATGTGTGTGCAATTTTCTAAAATGACATTTTTTGAATTTTAAAATTCTGAAGAAATTTGCCTTAAAGCACGATTACACTAGTTAGGTTAGTTTTTTCTCAAAAACTTTCAAAGCAAATTTTTGAAAAATTCAAAATTAAACTGCATGCAAGTTAAAGTGTATATACTCCTGTACCAGTATGTGATATCTTTTATACCTTTTACGCAATAATAAAAATAGGTAATTTCTTTCCTCTAATATTAAAATTCCTATCATACATATAACTGAAAACTATCTTATAACCGGATCTGTTAAAAAAGTGTAATTTTGCATATGGATAAAACCTACGTGTCACTTAATAAATATTACAATCTTCAAAAATTTGTATTGGATTTTTGTAAGATTTATTTATATTAGTGTAGAAAGATTTCAAAATTTTCAAAATTTTCAAATTAATAATTTTTAGTTTGGTGATTTAGTAATTAGTAATTTTCAAAATTTTCAATTAGTAGTTAGTTTTCAAAATAGTTGTGCTATTTTTTGTGTCTAATAGTTGAGAGTTCAATATCTTATATAAATATAACATATAATATTTCTTGTTCACTCGGAAAGCTGCGTCAAATTGCTTTTAGGTGCTATTACATATAGTTTTAGTTGACTTTGTAATGTTTGTGTTACTTTGCTAGTAAATGCACATTTTTTTGTAATTCTTCTTTCGTACTTTTCTTTGGAACTTTTTAGTGATCGAAAAGCCAAAAATTGGTCGCAGTTGAACAAAACCAATGGCTACACTTTCCTTTTATAAGAATCGGTTATAGTTAATTCCCAATCAAAAGTTTAAATTGATAAGCAATATAGATTGTGCACATCAATTATTGATTTACGACTTTTGTTATGCTTTATAACTTTGGCATCTCCTCTATCGATGCAGAAAGGCAAACTTGATTCATGATTCGTTATACATATTGTAGGTTGTATGCAAGCAACTTGTCATTTGTTATGCACGACTATGCGACAAGTAATACATCACACTGCGTACGACAAATAATACATCATATGTGTCATTGCGAGATTACCGCCTGTACGAACGTGTTATAAATAATATTTTATAAGATGGATTACCAAAAAGCCAAGCAATAAGTTGGCAGGATTTTGAAAACCTATTATCTTCTTGGATATAAGATTTTTATTCACGCTTCACATAACTTAACTGCAGTAAAATGATATAGTTGAGGAAGTGAAGAATCGAAGGTTGTATCGAATAAACCGATCATCTGACTAAAGAGCCGATTCCGTCGTAAAATAGACTAATGTTCAAGGCTATGTTATGCCAAACAAGTGTTATGTAGCAGTTTTCATATGAAGTGGTACTAAAAACTGTGAAAGACCAATGGGGTTGCTGTGCAGTCACGCGTTTAAGATAGAAAACCTAACCTAAAAAAGCACAAATATTGTAACTTTGAGATCTTTGATCTTTGAGATGTGGCTCAATAACAAATGAGTGAAGTTGCATTTTATCGCACATGGCATTTTGACAGGATTTAGTAGCACTTTGTATGAAAACTGAGCGTAACATAGCTTTGCCATAGGGAATGCTGATATTACGATACATACAACAAAATTAATGATATATAGATGCATATTTTAAGTACATAGTTGTAATTTTGGTATAAAATAAACAAATTTACTTATACAAGGGTTGGAGTAAATACAATTCAACATTAAAGTCGAACAAAATTAAACTACGACTAATGAGCATAAACTAGTTTGATAAGATTCATTTGAATATTTTAATATTGTTTAGAAATTATTCTTGTTAGTAGATATATTAATAATACTATCATCCGTATCGCCATAACTGCAGAATCGGGCGGTAACTTTCAATTACTTCGAATAGTTCAACATATATATGTCGTTCAACATGTATATATACACCTAGATTTAACTAAAAATTACCAACTTAAACATCCGCGACTGAAAAGGTCGATCGCCATTATTTTAAAAACAAGTGAAGTGCGATATTTTAATATTACTATTATAAAGTGGAGGGTACAAATAATGTAACCCGCAAGCGGGTGACATCGTTATCACGATATGTAAACTGCCAAATTATAAACTTTTTACAAACGTTTTTTGTGTTAACTTTCTTAGTTTTGAGTACTGTTATTTAGTTTAAGATACTTAAATATATTTTTTACGTTCACCTTATTTAATTATGTATTGTTATTTTTAAGTAAGTTCTTTAGATTTATTATATATTTTATATAGATATATATATATATATATATATATATATATATATATATATATATATATATATATTTATATATATATATATATATATTATATATTATATTTATATATTTTTATATATATATATATATATATATATATATATATATACGTACATAATTTTAATTTTTAATTTTTAATAATTTAACTGCATTGCATCGATCAAATAATGTAGCTATTATTTACTAAAAAGCCCATTAAATTAAAACTTTGGACCTTTTTTGCCCCACGGCTATCTATTTTCAGCCACCTATGGGGTAAAAAGGGAGAGATGATGAATTTTAGAAAAATAAAAATTTGATTGGAATTTTACTGAATATAGTTCGATAGTTATGATTTTTTGTGTGTGTTACGTTTGTGATGCAGTTTGTCTAATTTTCACTAAAGTTCATTATAATTACTGAAAATAAAATTAGATCTTTGTTTAGACCGTATTACTATATGAATTAATTAATTATTACATGCGAATATTCATTTAATAACTTATATCACAGTCTTTTGCCATTCATTATAACGTACCGATCAATGATTAGACTTTGGCAAGTATTCCACTTCCCTGAATAGTAGATATTAATAGGTTTCCTGCTCAATTTCGGCCCAAATCAACTCAGAAATGATCTGGACATACCAGATAATTTATTAGTCCTTAAAATCTAGATTCTATCCACTATACATCTTTCAGTCCAGTTAATTATCTTAGTTGGTATAACTTTAATCTGCTATTGCTTGATATTAACTCGAATATTTTTTATACAGATTTCACTTAATGCCATTTGTTTTGTTCCATTTTAACTGATACTTCTCTCATCCAGACATCCAGCATAAGACTTGCAAATTGTAGCCTTTATTAAAAGGTTTAACACGTTGTTAAAATGCAGTCAAACTACATTCATCCATAGCTGTCTTGACAAATTAAATCCATTGCGAATTAAATCAATTTCTCGCGACGTGCGTAATAGCCCCAATAAGATATTTTTCCTCTCGAACCCACGTTGCACATACAATTAGATACAGGTTTCTCTGTAAGACCGTGTTCTCAACGTCGCATTTGCCGACGACAATTAGTGTTGCAGAAGACGAGTTGATTAGTGGTTATTATCATTGTGTTATCTCGTTTGTTTCGTTATTATTTCTTTTCCGAGTTAGTTTTGAAGTCTGTCAGCCTGTCATTACATCGGCGCCTTTTCTCGATAATTTAACACCTGATTACCCGCCTCTCCAGAAGACGGCGGTCATTATATCACCTCACCTCATAAAATGGGCGTGCGAGAACCTGACGCTTGAATAACATATACGCCTATGTTAGAGTTGGCTCTGGTTAGCGATTTACACTGTTTACGACAGCTGCGAATGTTATTTGGTAATAATAAAGTGATATTACTCCAATGACACGTAAACCTTATCATATTTTGTATAATGACATTCAGGTAAGGCTCATTAGTAGAAGCCTAGAACGACTGGTCCTGAATCAGAGGAACCGGGTTCAATCAAGTTTCGAGCAAGCTGGAGATAAAGCGGTAGTGACATTAATTTTTACTTGAAAATATATATATATATATATATATATATATATATGTTTCCAATTTTTTTTTATTTGAACAGCGATCAGAACTTATCGGTTCTATGAGCTGTTGTGATTAATATCTTACAAACTACGTTTGTTTTATTACAGATAGCAACGCAAACAGTTGTCAAATCTCTGTATGATAAATTTTTATTACAATCTCTGTAATAGAGCAAGTATGGTGCATCAATGCGGGTGAGGGCTATTTTCACTTGGAAACATATTGCTATTTATATTTCCAAGTGAAAAACGTTGTCACTGTTGTCTGACAACAGGCTGTTCGACGTGGGTATCGAACCCGGGACCTCTGAAACAAGACCCGTCACTCTTAACCGCTTACCTACGGACGAGCCCATGTTTCCAATTAAAAATATCCCTCACCAGGCAATGATGCATTAATAAAAAGAGATTACTATTACAAATATTATAGAAATAAAATTGATCACTAAAAGATTGGACAACTGTTTGGGGTTTCATCGATAAAAATATCTAAACCACAAAAATATTGCTGGTAAAAAGGCTTGTGATAAATTTTAGTTAACGAATTACGAGCTTAGGCCGAATGGACCTGAACCAGAGGGTCTGGATTCCTCTTCGAACAACCTGATCATCAAGCGCTAATGACATCAATTTTCGCTTAGAAATATAGATTTCTATATGTTACCAAGTGAAAATATAGCTTACCCGGCATTGCCGCATTAACAAGAATGCATCACTATTGCATCACTAATGCATCACAGATATTGTATTAAAAAAATTGATCACAAAGAGATACAAAACAAGTGTTTGGTTTAATAATAATCTAAACAATAAAAAAAAATTGCTGCTAAACTTACTCATAATAAATTTTGGAGAATGGATCTATCTAGTAATAGTAATGCAAGTCCCTAATTATTATATGCAATAGAAATATTTAACAAAGATTTTTGAGTAAAGCTATGAATTGTAGGTTATTGGAAGATTTATTTGAATTTTAATATTATCCTGCATTATTAAATAATGGTATTTGGCATAAAAAACTGCATCTGGTTAGAGTTCAGCATGAAAGTTGTTGAAAAATCTAATTGAATTTTAATATTATTCTGCAATCATAGTGGCTTAATAAATAATGGTACTTAGCATGAAAAATTTGATTTGGCTTGAGTTTTGCATGCAAGTTGATGAAAAATCCATTTGAATTATGTTATTATTCTGAAATTAGTGGTCTACTAAATAGTAAAAATGCACAAATTTTTCGTTCTCCCAACGCTTCGACTATTCGTTCCTATTTCAACGAAACTATAAAAGCGAAATTAATAATATATTGCATTATTATAATTGCAAAGCGGTATATTTTCGCAACAATTAAGGTATTGTATAGAACACTTAATTGTATACTTCAAGTTGTGTATTCTTAAAGAAAATTATATACTATACTGTTATTGTATTCTATATATATATATATATATATATATATATATATATATATATATATATAATTTAATCACAATTGTAACAGAAATAAGAAACAAATCTTAGTTGATAAAAGAGCAAGGTACAAACAATATTTAAAAGACATTGGTCACGATTGGTCAAGATACAAGATAGATATCTTAAAATTCCTGAAAATTAAAACTATGAATAATTAAAATGCTAATAATGTTCCCAGTGCATAAAAATTCTGTTTATATAATTAATTATCAAATTAAATTTGAACTAAACAAAAATTTTGACTCACGAATCTAATGGCTCATTTTTTAAGATGAGATTTTGTAGCAGGAATGTTAAGTCATTATTTCTTATACATATATCCAGAAAAGATAAGAACAAAAAAATCAGTAATTATAAGCCTATATATATGAATAAACTAGCTGTAAGTGGAATTCTGTCTTAAGGCAATTAAGGCATCGTGCCTTAAGGCAAATTGCTGGAACTTCCCGTACCAAAAATTATTATTTTTTTAAAAACGATTGACATTTTTAAAAAAAAATTACTTCGAAAAAATACGATTTTTAAGAAACTATAAATTGGACAAAAAATTACTTTTTTTTGAAAAAAAATTTTTTTAAAAAAAAATTTTTTTTTAATTTTTTTTTTTGTTTTTTTTTTGAAAAAATTTTTTTTTTTATTTTGACATATTGTGGAAGATCTGAACTTTCTTTTCAAAGCAATCGTACTGCTTTAACTGCATAGGGGCAAAATATAAAGCGCGTAAGCGCCGCGTCGCTGTCTAACGCATAAGCATTGGTACGGAACCCATAGGAATGTTAACAAAATGTATACTTATTGTTAAAATCTCTATAAAATATCTGATAATTTGATGAGCATATGTCTAATGATCATTTTTGACCGCCAAATGGCTTATTTTTTTACTTTTTCCTCCATATCTCCGAAACCGCTAGAGCTACCTTCATGAAAATTTTATCGATTTTTAACCTTGTCAATACAAGTGAAATGTTTTTTGAATTATTCAAATCGGACGCTCCGTTCTCTCAAAAACTGAGTTACCGTTTTCGGCACTTTTTGCCCCGTATCTTCGGAACGGCTAGACCTGCCTTCGCCAAAAACTAATCAGCACGTCTCCTTATCAATACAAATCGAATGTTTTTTGAATTATTCAAATCGGTTGACCCGTGTTCCCGAAATCGTCGACGAAAATTTGTATCCGCACATACATACACACACATACATACATACACACACACACACACACATACACACACACACACCCACACACACATACATCCATTTTTTCTAAGGTATGCCAAAATGTTCAGAAACCTCTGAAACGTAAAGATATATAAAAATTTTCATTTTCGATTTTTTTGCGATTACTATAACTTACCCTACGGGAAGTTAATAACAAAAAATATTGTATAAACAAATTTTTAGATATCAATGAAATATTTGATGTGACTTTCAATTCACAACGGTCTATAATAAAATGAATTTAAATTAAATAAAATATAATAAATTTTCGAAAATCATTATATAAAAATGTTATTTCAGCTTGAAAAACCCAGCAAGGGTCATAAAAATTGATATTGGTTATCTTCAACGTTATAAAATTATGATCCAAGCGTAATCTTACAAAAAAGCCTTAATTGTTTAGTAAAATGTCGAAAAAAATGGAATGTGACTTGAAAGTTACGCGAGGCCTTAGAACAGAGGGTTAAGTTAACAAGGCATAATAATATTTGTTTAAAAAAAAATAATGCTTACAATTGTAATATTATCAATATTACCTTCCAAAAAGAAAATGAAACAGCGTGTAAGAAAACAATCGGACTACACCTGCAGTTTCATTTTTAATTACATGAATATAACTGGCATGAATAGACTAGTAATAACACTACTAATACTAGTATGAGTAAATTGGACTTTTTTGTAATTGTAGGTATAATAGTGCAAAACGCATCACGCTCAGTAATTATAGAACAATAGTACAAATTCTCGTTAAGAACTACACCTCATAATCTTTCATATTTATCAAGTCAGTTTTTTTATATCGTTATGTTTTCTTCAACACGTCAAATGATCATAATTAACAAATCCCTTGTCATGGCAGATGGAATACCTCGTTAGAGTTCATCGCAAATGCTCACTGACATGAAACTCAGTCAACTGATTGACAACTCATCGCAGGTGCCGGAAAAAGTAACAACAATCGTTAGGGGATGGTTAAAACTTAAACAATTTTGAAAATCGAACCACAATCAAAGTGGTTTCAGTTTATAAATTTCATTCTAATACGACTTTTCTATACGTATACATAATCAACTCAATAAGGATCACAATTCAGCTATATGGGTAAAATTTTTTTTTTCACTTTCACTTCATGAACAGAGGATTAAGTTAACAAAAGGGTTAAGTTCTATTCATTTCAAAGATATTTATAATATATATAATTGATAAAATTAAATTACTTCTCTAACCCATTTCATTATATCCATTTTGTTTTCTAAAAATGTATTTCATTAAAGTGTGGACGTCAACTGTAATCAATAGCTTTCTACAACACGAAGAACGTACATATGCTTCTGCATAGATTCTGATTAGAATGCTTAAGCACGCTGCAAAAATCTAATTATTGATGATTTTTTATACTTTAACCGCTTATCGTAGGCCTATAATATTTTAGTATGTTATTTCAGACTAGAAAATCTCTCGTTATGCAAAGTTTCATAAATATCTTCAGAATTATTTTTCAAAATTTATTACGAAGAAACGGTCTGGCCAATATTCACGAAAAATTAATCACTTTTTTAAACTTTTTATTTTCAATATTTAAAAAAAGGTGTGGAATCATTGCAATTTTTTGAGAAATATACAAGGTATTTTTTGAGAAATATACATAGCATTTTTTTAAAGAAATATACAAGTTATATTAATTACAGAATTTTGAGGAATTATGTTATACTATGTAATTAATATCAATAAAATATCTATACAAAAATATATTGATTCTCATGTCAATCGACAGTTTTAAAGTAAATTTGACTTTTGGTCAAATGTAATAAATTTAGGTAATGAAACCCTCCATTAATCACGTTATACATTTTCTAGGGATTATCGGAACACCCCCCTCCCCCTTGGTGATACGTCGTGATATTTAAAATTAACCCCCCTCCTTTCCTAAATATTACGTGTACTTTTAGTTATGTAAAATTTTTAGGACAAATTTTTGGATTTACGAAAAAAACGTATTTTTTTTTGAAAATAGAGGTTAGAAATAATTTTTGACGTAATTTTTCCTATTTTTTTGTCATACTTCCCTTTAAAAGCTTAACGTGATTCATTGACGTCCCCTAATGAGTGATACTTTACAGACATTTGTAAAAATTTACAGTTTTTTTATTTATACCATACGTTTCGCAATTGCTTTGTCATATATAAACAAATCGCAGAATAAAAGCATTAAAGAAAATATTATATTTAATCCTATTTTTACATAGCACATAGAACAAATGTACAAATAGCTATATTTTTGCAATGTTATAAGTATCATTATAGAGTTAAGTACATAATGTACAAACTTTATTAAAATATTTTTGCTTCTTGAAGAATAACATATAAAATCCACTTATAAACGTGGGCAATAAAGAAAATGAATTGATTTCATTTATTAGAAATCTTTTTTTTAATGAGGATTGAGCAACTTTGTTCTATAATTCAAAACACATAATCGAATCCCTTGAAACGTTCTCTAAAACGACAAGTGATTTTATTAAATTTGGCTGAACGCAATTTCCGACATCATCGCCTAATTGTGCAAATGCTTCGGATGTAATATTTAGCACTTTTTTCAAAGCCTTAGCTGGAGCGGATGCAAAATCCAAAACAGTTTGAGCACATGCCAGAAATTCATCCATATTTGGCAATAAAAGCATGCATTTTTGAGTTTTTTCTGAGACTTGAATGCTAGCAATGCCAGCAGCTTCTAGGGCCACTTGCAGGTCGGCCACGACTTGGATAATCTTAAATTGAATGGCATATCGAGATGTAAATATAATTTATATATATATACTACTAGTTATTTATAATTTTATAATTCAAAATAATTTCTGCTTGAATTTTATAGTATTTTATTCTACTTTGCGACTTACTTTTTCAGATTGCTCACCAGCGCAAGCAATTAGATCATCGCTCACTTCATAAATCATAGTAAGAACTTTGCTAAATTGTTCTAGAACACATTTTAATGATTCTTCAGAAAAGTTGGAAGAATCCTTGACAGTCAAATAGTTTAGAAGAATCTGTTTATTCATTATCAAAACAACTATTAATCGATTATTTTTAACTTCCCGTAGGGCAAGTTATAGTAATCGCAAAAAAATCGAAAATGAAAATTTTTATATATCTTTACGTTTCAGAGGTTTCTGAACATTTTGGCATACCTTAGAAAAAATGGATGTATGTGTGTGTGTGTGTGTGTGTGTGTATGTGTGTGTGTATGTGTGTGTATGTATGTATGTGTGTGTATGTATGTGCGGATACAAATTTTCGTCGACGATTTCGGGAACACGGATCAACCGATTTGAATAATTCAAAAAACATTCGATCCGTATTGATAAGGAGACGTGCTGATTAGTTTTTGGCAAAGGCAGGTCAGACCGTTCCGAAGATACGGGGCAAAAAGTTCCGAAAACGGTAACTCAGTTTTTAAGAGAACGGAGCGTCCGATTTTAATAATTCAAAAAATATTTTATTTGTATTGACAAGATGAAGAATCGATACAACTTTCATGAAGGTAGGTCCAGCGGTTTCGGAGATATAGAGGAAAAAGTAAAAAAATGAGCCATTTGGCGGTCAAAAATGATCATTAGACATATGCACATCAAATTATCAGACATTTTATAGAGATTTTAACAATAAGTATACATTTTGTTAACATTCCTATCGGTTCCGTACCAATGCTTATGCGTTAGACAGCGACGCGGCGCTTACGCGCTTTATATTTTGTCCCTATGTAGTTAAAGCAGTACGATTGCTTTGAAAAAAAAGTTCAGATCTTCCACAATATGTCAAAATAAAGAAAAAAAAATTTTTTTCAAAAAAAAACAAATTTTTTTAAAAAAAAATTTTTTTTTTAAATTTTTTTTTTTTTCAAAAAAAAATAATTTTTTGTACAATTTATAGTTTCTCAAAAATCTTATTTTTTCAAAGTAATTTTTTTTCAAAAATGTTAATCGTTTTAAAAAAAAATAATAATTTTTGGTACGGGAAGTTCCAGCAATTTGCCTTAAGGCACGATGCCCTAATTGCCTTAAGACAGAATTCCACTTACAGCTAGTTAACGCATCCTAATTTACACATTTAAATTTACCTGTTCTGTTTTTTCATCATACATTAATAGTACATTTGCGGTCTAGAAATTAATTATTAAAAATAGAAATTATTATAATATTTTAATTTTGAAATATTTTTTATAGTTATAACAAACTTGTGCAAAGACAGCCATCGTAAATATAATAAGCAAAATCTTGTTCATTTTTCTTGTATTGACCTAATCTTCTGCAAACACTTTTTTAATTTGTTAAAAATATAATGCGCTACATAGATTTTTATACCACGTCTTATCGAGATTAGTCTTGATGCAAGACACTATACCCTGCGTACAATTTACGTGACATATCATTTAATTTTAATTAAAAGTATGAGTTTATTTAGAGATTCTGATCTCATTAAAAAAAAATATGATCTGAAATTCGGATACTTCTGTTTACAATATACTGTTGTAGATATACAGTTTTGAGTATCGAGTTAAGGTTAAAGAAATATTGATGTAGTATATAGATATCAATAAAAATGATGCAATTTATTCTAAAAATAAATTAAGAACGTACATAGTCATATGACCCAATATAAACTAGCTGTAAGTGGAATTCTTTCTTAAGGCAATTAGGGCATCGTGCCTTAAGGCAAATTGCTGGAACTTCCCGTATCAAAAATTATTATTTTTTTTAAAAACAAATAACATTTTTGAAAAAAAATTACTTCGAAGAAATTAGATTTCTGAAAAAAAATGTTTTCTTCATTTTGACCCATTTTGAAAGATTTGAACTTTTTTTTCAAAGCAATCGTACTGCTTTAACTGCATAGAGACAAAATATAAAGCGCGTAAGCGCCGCATCGCTGCCTAACGGATAAACATTGGTACGGAACCCATAGGAATGTAAACAAAATTTATACTTATTGTTAAAATCTCTATAAAATATCTGATAATTTGATGTGCATATGTCTAATGATTATTTTTGACCGCTAAATGGCATTTTTTTTTTACTTTTTTTGTTAGATCTCCGAAACCGCTAGACCTGCCTTCATTAAAATTTGATCAATTATTTATCTTGTCAATACAAGTAAAATGTTTTTTGAATTATTCAAATCGGACGCTCCGTTCTCTTAAAAACTGAGTTACCGTTTTTGGCACTTTTTGCCCCGTATCTTCGAAACGGCTAGACCTGCCTTAGCCAAAAACTGATCAGCACGCCTCCTTATCAATACAAATCGAATGTTTATTGAAGGATTCAAATCGCTTAATCCGTGTTTCCGAAATCGTCGACGAAAATTTGTATCCGAACACACACACATACACGCACACACATACACACACACATACATACATTTTTTCTAAAGTATGCCAAAATGTTCAGAAACCTTTGAAACGTAAAGATATATAAAAATTTTCATTTTCGATTTTTTTGCGATTACTATAACTTGCCCTACGGGAAGTTAATAACAGTAAAAAGTTGCAACTTGTAGAGCTCGTTAAATGTCAACACTTTTCTTTCTCTAATTAAGTATGTTAAAGATTTAAAATAAAATGCAAATATGCTGACGTTTTTACCAAATTTTTCTACACGACTTACAATCGATAATTAAATTCTAAAAATATAACTAAAATAATATAAAACTATTATTACAAACATACCTAAAGGAAGGGCTCCATTTGGCAATGTTCATTCTCTGACTCCAGAATCCTGAAAAAAAGGAACCTGATTAATATACCTTAATAATTAATAATTAATACACATTATGAATTAGAATAGAAAATTTATATAAAAACGTAGAGGATAATAAAAATTTAATCAATTCAGTAACAGCATAACATAAATTTATTTCAGGTGAGAATTTTTTTTTAACCCATTTAAATTTTAAAATTTTGTGTCGGGACGGATAATTTACAAAAGCTTAATGTATTTTCACTAATAAACAATGTAAAAATACAAAATGAAAAGAGTAATTATCTCATTATTGCGACACAAAAAATACATTATAATTATAATTAACGACTTTGGGAGATAGTTGATGAAATAAATAAAATTCTTATTTAGAAATACTTGGCGGGATGCAGAAAAATAGTTAAAGGACCGCATGCGGCCTGCGAGCCGCTGGTTGCTCATCCTTGTATAATGTAGTATGCAATGTGGCCACGTATTTAATAATGTAATAAAAATGTCATTATCAATAATTGCACTTATAGTAATTTGAAATAAACTTATATAATTAAAGTAATATCATTAGAATAAAACATGAGCATAATCACAACTTGTAATTATTTATTCTCAATAATCTCCAAATGGCAAATCTCATAGAATATTAAATCCAAGAAATTCACTTAAAATCATTTGCGTTATAGAAAAAATATAACTATTATGGCAAACAAATATATCAATTAACCTAAACACACACAAATCCACACGTGTGTAGTGTTTGTGTGTCTTTGATTGATGGGTCTTAGATATTTTAAGAATTTTATACTTGAATGTGTTCTGCTTCAGACAACAAATTCAAAAAAAGAAGTTTTTATTCCTTATTTTGAGTAAAACACAAAATACACATCCAGACGCTCTACAACTATGACAAAATAATAAATAAAAAAGCCAAATGTTAAAAAAATAATTTATTCAACTAAAAATAATATTCATAGCATGGTCAATTAAAGGTTTACAATTCGAAGCAATGGACAGCATCTTGGGCAACTTGTTCAATGGCAGTGTTGGCTTCTTCCAACACGGGTTTGGCACACTCCAAAACTTCAGCGCCAAGTGCGGCCAAAGCAGTTGCAGCCTTTTCCAAAGCGCTGGCTAATTCTTGTGCTGGTCCAGCAGCTGAATCAACAACTCCTTGAACACAGTTTCCGAAGTCAATAAAGTTGGGTATCAATTCCAAGCATTGTTGGAATTTTCCAGCGAGTTCCAATCCAGCGGTTCCTGCGGCTTCTAAGGCTGTTTGTAATTCAGCCAAAACAGCTTCCACCTAAAGCAAAATTGTACAATTAGCTATATTGAAACTGATTCTAATCTTCAAATTTTATAAAATATTTTAAAATTGGTATCTATAGTTTTATAAATAAAACCTACATCGCCGGCTTGATCACCAGCGCATGCTGTTAGAGAATCTGCAACTTGTTGACCTAAGGCAACAACCTTGTTGAATTGTTCTGTCAAACACTGTTGTGCTGCTTCGGAAAGACCAGGCAAATCAGCCCTCATCTTAAGAGTATTGAGTGCCTTGAAAGTTCAGAAATTATATAATTTACAATTTTACAATTGTCCTATATCTATAACTCTGAAAGTATTACTTACCAACGCCAATTTCTCATTGGGTGCGGTTATGCGTTGTTGGAAAGTAGTGGCCATTCCAGAAACTAAATTAGATGGAACGCTGGCAGCCTAAGGTAATATAAACATTAGCAACATATTTATTACTAAATATGTATTTATTAAAAATAATAATAATTTCACTTACCTGAGCGCAGGCTACTGCGGCCAAAGCGACTACAAAGATTTTGAACATTTTGTATTAAATTTGTTTTTACACAGAACAAACTAAGTTTGATTTTTTTTCCAATAATCGGGGCCTTTTATACTCAATTTTGTCAGTCTTATCGGTTTTGAAACGATTAAAATCTCACTGGGTTAGGTAAGTATCTGCGTTACTAATACGTGTTACTTGATAATTTTTATCGTCAATAATCTTTTGATTTCAAAATAGGAAGACATTAAATAATAAACTTATGAACGGATTGGTTAAATGTATAATAAAAAATAATATTAAAATTTAACAAAGTTAAGGATTATATAAGATATTTTATTTATTAAACTCACACTTGCAACCATCATCTGCACTCGAATTGTATTTTATAAATAAATAATTAAGAACATTGACACGCATATTTTAATTTTCATATATTGTTTATTGTGAATAAACTTTAAATTATATTTAAAAATATTAATTCAAGCAAATGTATTTTGTATTTGAAGTAGAAGTAACGCTGGCTACTTCTACTATTGTCAAATTATTTGTCATATTTAATCTAATTATATTATCTTTAAATTATTTAGATGTCGACTAAAGACAGTTGTAAATTATATGGTGACATAAAAAAGAATTGAAAAAAAAATTTAAAATGTAGTAATCAAATTAAATAGGTATATTTAAAAAGTAATTTTATTATTAAATTTTATACTGATAAATATGAGAAGATCTAGTTCGGTATAAATAATATTTAAAAAATTACCAGGAGTTTAGATTTTTTTTAGGAAAACATCCAAACACCACAATATAAAGAAATGAAATTGATAGCATCATTTACTAAATACGTCTCTTTGCAATCACATCATACTAAAGACACAACAGATAATTGATTTGCTTTTTACAGATTACAATTTAAATCAACCAAAATGCAACAACTGATTTTTATCATTATCAAATTAATATATAATGACGATCTTTGGTCTGTACGTCAATGTTGTCATAATATTATGATTAATATAATTAAATCTTATTTTTAATCAGAACATTTGTTTCAAAATATTTTTTTATTGAAAGTGTCACTGATAAAAATGATGTAATAATTTATACTTTAGACCTTTTGTTATCAGCATACTGGACAATTATAATTTAGTGTTGATCTAACCCTTGCAGGAGAAGTAAGAAAATAAAAATATTTTTTTCTTGATATATATATATACATATATATATATATATATATATATATTTGAGTTAATAAATCAGGCATGGTATCTATCGTCAAAAAATTAATAATAATAATCGACAAAAAAAAAATTTTAACACCTTATTACAAGAAAACGGTCCGGCCGATCTCTACCAAAAACTAATCAGCACGATTCCCAACCAATACCTTTCGAACGGTTTTTGAATTTTTGAAATCGGTCCAGCTGTTTTCGTGAAAACGTCGATTTACGACGACAGATTTAAAAAATCTGTTCACATACACGCACACACATACACATACACACACACACATAGTTTTTCCAAATTTGGTTTCATTCGATTCAGAATGGCTTGAAACGTCGAGAAAACATAAAATTAGCGAATCGGATTTTTTGATGAAAACAAACTTCTCCTTCAGGAAGTTAATAAACAATTACTTCAAGTTAAGACTCATGAGATATAGTAAATCAATTCATTATATTATATTAAACTTAACGCTTCCAAATATTTGTAGACATCTTTGTTCATCAGTCTTTGTTCTTCATTAGGTGAAACGCTAGCGGCCTAAGTTAATAAAAATATTAGCATTGAATTTATTGTTGAATAGTAATTATAATAAATAATACTTATTACAGTTACCTGAGCACAGGATATTGCAACCAAAGCGACTACGAAAATTTTGTATATTTTGAATTGAATAAGTATTTTTCGCTGAGCAAACCAATACTAATATTTTGGCTTTTGATAAATCATATATTATCTTTTAACATCCCGTAGGGTAAAAGAGTTAACTGTCCAAAAATGAATTTTTTTGCATATCTTTACGTTTCGAAGGTTTGTGAGTATGTGTATGATGTGTATGTGGAATTTTTCGCCGACGTTTTCGGAAGCACCGCTCAACCGATTTGAATAATTCAAAAACATTTGATTTATACTTATAAGTGCTGATTAGTTTTTGGGAAAGGTCTATCCAGTCGTTTCGGACATACAAAGCAAAAGAGTGCAAAAAATGGAATGTTCATACCGAAATTTCTCTGTTTAATTTTATCTCATTAAATATATCGTCAACACCTTAGTTTGTAAAATCAAAATTTATCAGTGATTTCAATTTCGATGGTATAATAAAGATTTAATTTAATATTTCACATAATTATTCTCAACATAAAATCAATATTCAGAATAGAAATAGTACGAACGGTAACGTATTGTACTATTATTTAGCAAAAAAATATTTATACATTTACCACATTATAAATATATATATATATATATATATATATATATATATATATATTGTTTATTTATTATAGCAATCTATACAGTGTACATTAGGCTAAAATATTTGACAATTATGGAAAATTGCGTGAGAAGGATAACTACCCGCTGATAGCTCCTTCTAATTACAATGTCTTAATTATTAATTATAAAATATTCATTCAATACACATATTTATATATATATATATATATATATATATATATATATTGATTGTTTCTTTTCCGAACAGTAAATCCAATAATAAAAAATAATAAAAAAAAAGTTTATTCCATCCCTTGCAAAAATTGTCAAAAACAATACATTGGCCAAACATCACAGTACATTCATAAGAGAATGAGACAACATGAATTAAGCGTCACTCATCATAAAAGCCGAAATTTCCAAAGTACTCTTGTTCAGCATTCCATCGAAAACTCACATAATTTCACCTTTGAACCCAATATTTTATATAGAGAGGATTGTACTTTTAAAAGACTTTTTTCTGAAAGCAGTTTAATCTTTTTGAATTCGTCAAAAAGTGTTAATAAAAGATCAGATCACAATATCATTCATGACTCATATTTAAATTTTTTAAACCTGATTAAAAATAATTAATCCTAATAGTTTTTGAATATGTGTATATATATACATGTATATATGTTATAATATATGTACATCCATATATATGCTTATATGTATGTTTTTGGGTATACACTATACACATACACTTGCATATGTGTTCATGTGTATAATTGTGGATACATTAATATATAGATATGTGCATATGTATGTATGAGTATGTAGGTGTGCATATACATGTTCATGTATGTATGTATATATATATATATATATACATAATATTTCTCAACATTTACTAAAGCAATATTTTTCCTTTTTTCGTAAATTACCAAACAAGAGCCATAAAAAATCATTTTTGCCAAGAGTTCCGTGCTTTGTCCTTTACATCTGGCAGACAGAAATCCATATCAGTGTGTTTAAGTCTTGTGTAGTCGTAACATCTACAAATATCTTCCAAAAAAATCGAGTGTTTTTAACAAAAAAATATTAGTGATATGGATATATAAATTATTACAGGTAAATAATTTTTGCTTCTCAATTTTATATAAAACCTTTTTTAGTTAAGTCTTATTACTATCTATCCGGTACATAATCCATTCCTTTATAACAAAATTTTTTTCTAATTAATCTGTATTGACCATTGTTAATTAATGTTAATCAGTATTTTAAAAAACATTGTATTTGACAGAATAAACCTGATGATGGAACGTACCTAGTTCCGAAACGTCGTATTAAACATCTTCAAAAAACAAATTGTTTTTTATTATTGGATTTACTGTTCGGAAAAGAAACAATCAATATATTGAAAAAATCCAGGACTTATCTATTGAATATATATATATATATATATATATATATATATATTCAATTAATATTATGTAGTATTTCATTGCAAGTTTGTTTCTTGAGTCGCTTCGGTGGAACTGGTCTGAGCAGGTCATTCGCCAATTGGTTTGGATGATGTGTTAGTCGGTACTTGTATTTGATGCAATACTGGTGAATCTCTTCCTGAATTGTTGGTATGCGCAGATCTTGATGTAACAGTCAGATAGGAACATAATTTGGGGCGTTTGCAATCTGTTTTAAAATTTTATTCTGGAATCTCTGCAAAATTGTAATATTTGACTTACTGGCCGCACCCCAGAGTTGCAAGCCGTAAGTCCAAATTGGCTTGATAATAGTTTTGTAAATTAGTATTTTGTTTTCAATGGAAACTTGCGATCTCCAGCCAATTAGCCAGTATAGTTGCCTACGCGTGAGTTCAAGCTGCTGGCGTTTCTTAATTATGTTTTCACGCCAGGTGAGTCTCCAATCCAAGTGGATCTCCAGATACTTGATTGCATTTGTTTGAGGTACCGACACATTATTAAATTATTAAATGTGACTGTGGGATACGAATTATGACGGAAGGTGAAACAGATGTGCGCAGGTTTAGTGGTGTTGACTTTTATTCTCCAGGTATTTAGCCAATTTTCTAGCTGATTGATGTGCTGCTGTAAAACTGTGGCTGCGAGTCATGTTGGGCTAAAATACTCGTATCATCGGCAAAGGTGGCAATGATTGTATTTGGATTTACTGGTAAAATATACAAAATATGTTCTCCAATGTTTAAAAATATAAAAGAAATGTTGTTCCTCGACATTTAATGATCAGAAATCGCTGCATCGCCTGGTTGTCTGGTGTATGGGACGCAATACTGCATTAGTTTAATGAATTATGATCATATTTAGCATAAGGTACCCAAGTATAAAATTAGAGGTTTTTATTAATAAATATAGAAGGTGTACTATTTCAAAATATAAATGCATTAAGTGTTTTTAAAAATTAGTTTTATTGGTCAAACTGCTACATAAATGGGCTGAAACATCACCCCACAAATACAAATAGCAATTTGCTGATCATAACACATTTTTAGGCAATTTATAGCATGTTATCAAATTTCTAAACTGATTAAGTTATCAGTAAGTTTCAAGCAGTCAGCACTGCCCTTAAGGAGTTGTCTCAAGTTGTCCCTAAATACTTCCAGGGCTCTTGGTTGGCATTTTTCTACTTCGTTATAGTAGTTGCCCAATGCGGACCAGGATATTTTGAGTGCATTGGACGATTGTTCGGGTGTGAGGCCAAAATCAAAAACCTAATATGAATAAAATAAATTTAATAACTATATTTGAACAATCTATTAAGGTTCAGTATTACAAATATTTAATTTAATATTTTTGATGACCTATAATCCTATATATAATACCGAGAATGAATATGTTTAAATCAATAAAAGTAGAAAAGGAGTTAGATTAGTTAAAGCAAAGTTATCTAAAACTAATTGATTCTAAAACCTTAACATAAACAAAATTTTGTTACTTTGCTAAAAACAATTAGATTTTTAAAAGTAATGATTGTGAAGTTTCATTTATCTTACTCGTTGCAAGCAAGTTATGGCAGAAACCGAATTATCGTTCTCTACGCACTGCTTGACTATAGGGCCAATTTCTAGGCCTTCCTTTGTGCGAAGATCATCGAATATTTTTAAGTTATCATCCCTACAACCCTTAGTCTTAGAACGAGTTTCTTGTGCAAAATCTTGGGCCTTTTGCTGTTGGTCTTCAAGGCATTCCTTGGCGGTGTCACTCACGTCCTTGTTAAGTTCACTTTTAATTTCTTTATTGAACTACAATTGAAGAAGCAATTTGTTTAAGTTAGGAATCTGGATGTATGGTGAATATTACGACGTATTTAAACTTACACTTTTTAAAGTCCTATCGATTTCGGAGAGTTGATTGACCCCGACCTAAGTTAATATAAATATCAGCAATAAATTTATTGTAAAATAGTTATTTTTAACAGATAATTATTATTGCATATACCTGTGCATACGCTACTGCGACCAAAGTGACCATGAAGATTTTGTACATTTTGAAATAAATTAGTTTTTTTCACTGGACAAACTGAATCTAATTTTTTTCTTCAATCAACGAGACTTTTTATATACAGTCTTATCAAATTTGAAACGATTAAGAGTATTAAGACCACATGAAAATGTATAAAACGTTATGTATCCATATTAATAGTAATAAAGTTGTTAAATTATAAAAAGAATAAAATTATTACTGGGCTAGATAAGTATCTGGGTTACTAATACGTGCTTTTTGCTAATTTTTATTGATAATAATCTTATGGCTTTGAAAAAGAATCAAATAAATACAATGTTACAAACAATTGAATTATTAACGTAAAACTCAAGATTGTAGAGAATATGATTATAAGTGATAGTAGGCATAATTACTAGATGAAATTGCTCTAATTTATGTACACGTTAGGCATTAAGTAGTTTTATTAAATATGTTACCCAGTGAGTAGTAAAATTAAAAAAAAATACTAATACGTCCGTAGGTTTATTTTTAAATGTCTTCCTATTTTGAAGTCAAAAAATTATTGCCAATAAAAATTAACAAGCAGCTCGTATTAGTAACTCAGATACTTATCTAACCCAGTAACAATTTTTTTTACAATTTAGCAAGTTTATTATTATAAATATGGATACATAACATTTTGTACATTTTCATTCGAACTTAATACTCTTAATCGTTTCAAAATTGATAAGAATATGTATAAAAAGTCTTGTTAATTAAATAAAAAAATCAGACTCAATTTTTTCAGTAAAAAAATAAAACTCATTTCAAAATGTACAAAATCTTCGTAGTTGTTTTGGTCGCAGTAGTTTGCGCTCAGGTAAGTTTAATGTTTATTATTTGTTATAAATATTATTTAACAATAAATAAACTGATAATATTAAATGAACTTAGACTGCCATTGTTCCATCTGATGAAGAACAAGGATTGGCCTCTGCAGTCGACATTAATTTGGGGGGAGAGGTAAGTTCAGATACTCATAATGTTCATTATATTTCATAATAATTAACCTAATAATTATTGTTTGTTTAATTGTAGAACAACGTAGAAGTTGAAAGTGAAAACGGCATTAACTTGAGTGAAGCCGCCAAAAAATGCCTTGAAGACCAACAGAGAAAAGCTGACAGTTTTGCACAAGAAGCCCGTGATAGGGTGAAGACTTGCAGGGATAATTACTTAGATGTATTCAACCCATCTCTCCAGTCAATGGGTACAGAATCCAAGGTCATAGTCAATACGTGCCTCAGTTACGATGAGGATGCTGCTGCAACTTGCGTTGAACACGTAAGTTAAAAAAAAAAAAAATAGTAAAAAGTTTTTACCATTTAAAAATATCGCAACAATTTTAAATGCATTTGAGATTGTAAAATTAACAAAATTTCATTCATACTAAGGTTATAGATATAAATATTTTTACCTTACTTATTTTATTACCTTTCTTCGATCAAATGTTTAAATTATCATTTAGATTTAAACTTTTTCATTCTCTGCATTATAGGCCTTGAAACAATTAAATAAAATATTTATAAAAAAATAGATTAATAAATTTATAGATCGTTTAGAACACATTTTTTAAAGTGTTTTATTTTATTTTAGTTCCTTAAAGCCATTACCAAACCTGACGACTTTCCAATTGTACTCCAAGAAACCTTGCGCGCATTGGCAATCTATATCAACCGTGTAAGTAAATGCGCAAGAAAAGCCTCGCAAAAATATAGAGACAACTTGGTAATAGTCCGTCAAGACAGTGCTAACTGCTTATATCTTACTGATAACTAAATGAGGTAAAGAATTTTATAACAAACTGTAAATTGTAGTCATAAATGACAGTCTGTCTGAAGGCAGGTCCATGGTGTGAGAGCCACCACAAATAAATGATTCCCTTATACTTCGTCTATCATTCCTATTAAGATTATTCCCCCTTCCCTTTTTCTCATGCTTCTTGACCTGCGCTTTGTCTTTCAGTTCCCTGTATTTTCTCTTTCGCGTAAGTCGTCAATCATTTGCATTCTTCTTCTTGCTATTCCTTTCAGTCCTTCTATTTAATCCATGACGACATCGTGCAGAAGACACTTCTTTTGCAGAATTACTATATTTAGAATAGAATAGAATAGAATAGAACTTTACTAAAGTTCAATAGTTACAATTTAAGTCATTTACAATACATAATTGTTCTAAAAATTCATTTATAAAATAATAGGGATTATTTAGTAATTGATTTTTAACAATATTTTTAAAAGTAAATCTAGTTTTACATCTCCATTCATCAGGTAGTTTATTATAGATCTTGGCTTCTAATCCTTGCGATGTTTTGAGTTTGATTTTTCGACAGATCACAGCATTTTTATTTCGCGTATTGTGGTCATGGACATCACGTATTTGTGACAGTCAAAATTTTGTATTTGATAAATAGCGGCCTGCAAGGCTCTCGGGGTGAGACTCCTTCTATTGCTCTAACCGCCTTCTTTTGTAGATCCATAAATTTAGAAGTATGCGCACTATGTCCCCAAACTAATGTTCCGTATGAAAGTACAGAATGAAACATAGCAAAGTAGGTTTCTCTGGAACATTTCTGGTTTATTATGGATCTAATTCTTCTAATGGCATAAATGACTTTCGAAAGCATTGCGCATAGCAAATCTATATGTTTATTAACTTTCCGTAGGGTAAGTTATTGTAATCGTCTAGAAATCGAAATTGAAAATTTTTACATTTCTCGACATTCTGAAGGTTTCTGAACATTTTGGAATACCTCAGAAAAAATGTGTGTGTGTGTGTGTGTTTTGCGTGCCCGTATTCTTTCGTTCACGTTTACGGGCGCACGGATCAACCGATTTGAATTGTTCAAAAGCATTCGATTCCTATTGATAGAGAGATGTGCTGATTAGTTTTTGGCAAAGGCAGATCCAGTCGTTACGGAGACAAAAAGCAAAGTCCCACTAGTTATATTTATATATTACTATATTTACTAAATTTATTATTAAAAATCTGTAATAATTGATTAAGATGATATAATTATGATTAATTAAACTATTAATGAATAATATACTATCAATAAATTTTATTTGCGATCGATCTTAATATTATTGTTGACATATTTGGAAGATCTTTTGTTAGTCTGCTAATGTGGTCATTATATTAGGATTAAACTCATTAAATATTATTTTTAATCAATATACATTTGGTTTTTTATTCAAAGTTGTTTATTTTAAATAACATCTATGATTATAAGAGACAATAAAAAAATTTAGGGTTTAATGAACCTGTCGTAATACTTATTTATTCTAAACATTTACATTTCTTGCAATAGGCATAGAGGAAATTCTCATTTATGCTTATCTAACGACTATGTTTTGTTGATGAATATATATAATACGTACGTTTTGGCACTGTATGTGTGCCATCATTCAGTTTGTTTACAAAAAAGTGTTTATTTTGATTACAAACAGTTAAAAAAAATATTTTTTCACAAAATTAATAAAACATATAACAAGTAAAAATATGAATACATACCACACCAAGAAAAACATAACACATAATTTTTAAAGACATTGTTCCGAAGAAACAATACAAAATATAAAATATTAAACTTGTGGGAGTTGTAATGATTATGACAATATATTAAATTAGAAACTCCCAACATAAAAAAATATATCAAATTTATTGACTATAAAAATATTACCATATCAAAAATATACATGACAAGTACCATTAAATAAAAGATTAAAATAGGAAATTATGTAGCAGATAGATAACTATTGCTCCATTCTAAATTCGTTAGTTCTAAAAATTTGGTTGTAGACAATGACCTCAACATATATTTTAAAATATATAAATGCATTAAATATATTTATAGACAATTTTTATTCCTCAAAATAATACATAAAAAAACTAAAACCGTTGCACCACAAATAGCTTAAAACTAAATGATCTTAAAATGTTTATAGACAATTTACAGTTGGTTATAAAGTTCTTGAAATAATTTAGTTATCAGTGAGTTTTAAGCAGTCAGCACAGTCTTTACGGACTTGTACCAAGTTATCTCTGAATTCTTTCAAGGCTCCTCTTGCGCATTTTCCGACTTCGCGGACCAAGTTACCTAATTGGGACCAAGTTTCTTTGAGTGCCTTGGCCAAGTCTTTAGCTCCTTCGTGGGCAGCTTGGAGAACCTAGAATAAACAAAATATAAAACTTGCATAACCAATTCTATATTTCAAATGAACTATTACTTTTCAGTGTATCAAGTTTTCTATATTCTCAAGTGTGAACTTCTTAAACAGTTATATCTCAGGCCAGCAAAATTTTGTTGTTAAATTTAAAAAACTATGGTAATTTTTTAAGGGAGGAAATTATTAAATATAATTGATCTTATCTTACATCTTTCAAGCAAGCTCTGGCTTCATCGACATCAGCAGCAGTCACAACGCACTCCTTGGCTTGTGCTCTGAGGGCTTCGGCGTTCTCCCTGGCTTCTCTCCAGGCGGCCAAGCCATTTTGGCGAACTTGGTTGAATTCGTCACGTTTGTCATCTCTGCATGCCTTGACCTTAGCACGAGCTTCTTGTGCGTAACCTAGAGCTTTTTGGTGTTGACCTTTAAGGCATTCTTTTGCGGCTTCACTCACTTTTTTGCTAAGTTTTCTTTCAACTTCTTTGTTGAACTACAGTTAAACAGACGATGTCTTGAAGTCAGAATTGATGAAGTATAATAAACAGTATAATGAATTGAACTTACCCTTTCTAAATCTCTGTCGACTTCAGGGGCAAATCCTTGTTTTTCGAATTCAGAAGCAATCATATCAATTTTGCTATCTTGGCTAATTCTTGCAATGCTGCTCTCATATTCAGCAGAGATGTCATCTACCATCTTATCTAAGACGGCATCTTGATCGAAAAAGGCTTGGACAGCCTTTATTGTTATGAATATAGCATTTTATTAAAATATTCATTATTATTTCTCATATTTGATTTAAAACTTACCCCAATAAAGCCAATGATGGCAAGAGCAACTAACACTTTGAACGCCATTTTAAAAATGATTTATTTCACAATATTTAGTAAATATCTGAAGAAGTAACTTCAAGTATACTTTTGTCACAAATTGCACTGCTTTATATACGATTTCAGAATTGCATGTATCAATAGAAATAGTGTATCGTATAAAAAATTACCTACTCAAGATAAGGCATTTTTCTTAAAAAAGGCTTAGTAATTGAGTTGAGTATGATAAGCAAAAGCACTAATTGTATAATTGTTGTTTGTCTACAGGGTAAAGGTCTCGTATAGTTTATTCATAGTAAATATATATGCTTTATTCATATTTTATAATCAAATATATTAATAATTAATAATGAACAACTATAATAACAATTGATATTTTATAAAAATTAAAAAAAGTCACGCAGGCTTTCAAAAACAATCCTTTTGATTGTATTATTTTTATTTTAATAATTTTGATAAATTTTGGCTTATTCAAGGTTAATTAATTTTATTACTTTATTGCTCACATGAATTAAAAAATGAAAGAGTATATACAAAACCTGAAACCTAATCGATAATGAATTTTGTTTTGATCTTTAACGTTTATTAATTGCATTACATATTTCAATTTCAACAAAAAGGCAACGGTTTCTTACTCACAAAGTAAATAATAAATTTGATATAACATTTATTATTTTATTTTGAATAAAAATATTCTAAAATTTTAATAAAAATACTTCCAAATATTTTAATCTCAAATGTTTCTTAATTGTGTTATTTTAATATCAATAAAGAGCGAACTTCTTCTTGAGATTAATAATTTTCTTAAAAATAAATTTCCCTTTTAATTTTTAATGTCCTAGAGCTGTTTAAAGCTTAAACCCTATTCTATTAGAAATAATATTTCAATCATTATTAGTTATTATAAAAGTTTCTTGATTTTTTTCATACTGAAAAATAAGCTGTTTTCAGTCAAATTTTAAGCTTAAGCTTAATGCTGTAAGCTTTTATATAAGGTACAATATTGATATATTATATCAATCAACTATGGTTAAAAATCGATAAATATGAGAAAAGACGTTTATAGGTGAATAAACATATTATGTTTACATTTTATAATTTAACTTAATTTAATTTAACTTCGTAATATTTTTAATTTAAAATTCAAAGTTTTTGTTTTATTTCATATCTGATTCATAAAATACAAACGCAAACTAGACTCACATTCGAACCCATCTATAGTTGAAATTACTAAACCTTATGGTACAAGGAGATTGAAACGACAATGGCCTTTAGACTTAGTCTTAGATTAGGTCTAATATAATATTATTATAGTAATTGTTAAACTGAGAAGATCTCATTGGAGCTCTTCTTAGGCATCGCTCTTACATTGTCATTTAACTCATAGGAATCTTTATGTATTTCTGATTGCTAAATAAAACGAGTTAAAAAAAAATATCTGATTCATAGCATAGATTATTTGACTTTTCTTATACATTAGTTCATTTACTTATAATTAAAAACAAAGTTTTTTTAAATTTTATTTTTATTCTGCAATCTATAAAAATAATTACATTTATTTAGCAAACAAAGTTAAAGTGTATTGTTTCTATGCAGACAAAACTGTTTTTGATTCTCAAAAGTCAATTAACCTTCAACAGAAAAAAATTCTAGCAAAACACTACTGTTATCAAATTTATTAGAATAGTATAACAACACAATTAAGAGATTTTAGCTAAGAATTTTTTTATTTGAACAGTACTTGTCATATGTAATTACAATAATATTGATAAATGATAAACTTACATCTAAATAGAATGACAATTATGCAATACAATATAAATTATAAATTAGTAAGAATTTAGTAAAATTAAACAAATATGTTATATTAAGAAAACAAATATTGATTATATGGGAAGTAATCGAAGTTTATTAAAATCTCTTCCAGACCATGTAACCAAGAGTGAAAGGATGAATATCATGAAAATATTAAAAAAAGAATTGTAAGTGGCTGTTTGCCTTAAGACAAGTTGCATAAACTTTCCCATAAATGTATACTCGACTCAGTCAATAAGAATTGAAATTTATCTATTTAGATAAAATGCTCAAGAGTTTATTTAAAACATAATGTTATATCTTGCACTAAAAAGTAATCAATGCAAGTTTGAATTGTTATCAAACGAACTTATAATATTTGTTATTACATTAATTATTGTGCCCATACATATGCTTGTATGACCTAGAAGCGCGGTCCATAATGCCAAACTTAGGCCTCTACTATTTTACGATGTTCATTTACATCAGGAACTCTATCGCCATATCCTGTTTCAAAAAAAATTTTGACGTCTAATTACGAAAAAACGTCTTGGAAGATCTTTGCCATTAGAGTCTACATCGAATGGTTTTCTATTTTTGAAACCGGTTTAGCCGTTTTTGAGAAATCGTCTGAAAGTCTAATATAGGCTCACATAAAAATGCCCCCACACACACGTACACATACATATACTTATTCAAAATTTGATCCCAATGACTGGAAACGACAAAAAAACATAATATTAGCAAGGCAAATTTTCTGGAAAATACAAACCTCTCCTTCTGGAGTTAAAGAATGTTTGTGAATATCATCATACAAACTTAGATCATAATTATAAAAAAATCAGATTACGAAGAGACGGACTCTATCTTCTCCAGCATAATCTCTATTCTACTAATTCTACTAATTATAAAGAAACGGCTCGACCGATCGTCGCAAAAATCAAAGTCGACGTAAGTCCTAATTGAGCTACATCAAATGACCTTTTAACTTTTAAAATGAATGCAGCCGGTTTTGGGAAAACTTTGACGAATGGTCAAAAATTGACTTGCATACACCCACACGGTCATTTTTTTTTTTTCAATTTTAATGTTGAACAATTCAAACAAAGAGAAAATATAAAATTAGTAAATCGGATTTGCGGGCGAAAATAAACTTCATATTTGAAAAGGTAATAATGCTATAGCAGATCATAATCTTTAGTTAATTTTTAATAATATATTTACTTTTAGCAAATATTAGAAATTGGCAACGCAAAACAATTTCTGAAATATCGATGATTTTTTTTATTAATGCAGCAATGCCCCGAAAGGGGCTAATTTTACTTGAGAACATATTCCTATGTGGAATCAATGGAATGGAAAGGAAACAATATTTTAAAAATCATTACTATGACATACAGATATTCAAAATCATTATGAACTTGAATAATAATTGTAAAATAAAAATTTAATAGTTATTCTATTTATATTATAGAGTTTTTTATATGTATATGTTATGTTCGTAGGTATATATAGTTATAGTTATTATTTTGTTTTTGGTATGATCATTGGCCAAATAATCTAAGAGTTGATGCCATATAAATAAATAAATAAATCACTGTTGCACCTAATGTTTTGACATACAATTTTTAACATTACATTAGTTTCAATAGTAATCAGTAATCAACATTTTAACATTAATAAGTATACTATATTTTTCTAAAATATATAAATGCATTACGTATTTTTATAAGCAATTTTTATTTGTCAAAATGTTACATAAAAAAACTAAAACCATCAAAAACAAATAATATACAACTAGCTGGTCATAAAGCAATTTTAAGCAATTTACAGTTTGTTATAAAATTACTAAACTAATTTAGTTATCAGTAAGTTTTAAGCAGTCAGCACAGTCTTTACGGACTTGTACCAAGTTATCTCTGAATTCTTTCAAGGCTCCTCTTGCGCATTTACCAACTTCGCGGACCAAGCTGCCCAATTGGGACCATGTTTCTTTGAAAGCCTTGGCCAAGTCCTTGGCTCCTTCACGGGCAGCTTGAAGGACCTAAAATAAAACACGATAAATGAAAATTGAATAAAATAATTCTATATCTAAAAAATCTATTAAACATGATAAAGTGCAAAAAAATGAGAGTTGAATTAGGTTGAGTAAGATCAGCTAGAGAAACACTAAATCTAAAACCATGATAGTAGTTAAATCTGCCTTATTGAATTCCAAAATGATATATAATTGAATTTTTTTACATCTTTCAAGCAAGCTCTGGCTTCATCGACATCGGCTGCGGTAACAACGCACTCCTTGGCTTGTGCTCTAAGGGCTTCGGCGTTCTCCCTGGCTTCTCTCCAGGCGGCCAAGCCATTTTGGCGAACTTGGTTGAATTCGTCACGTTTGTCATCCCTGCAAGCCTTGACCTTAGCACGAGCTTCTTGTGCGTAACCTAGAGCTTTTTGGTGTTGGCCTTTAAGACATTCCTTTGCGGCTTCACTCACTTTTTTGCTAAGTTTCCTTTCAACTTCTTTGTTGAACTACAATTAAACAGACAATGTCTTGAAGTCAGAATTGACAAGGTATAATAAATATTATGTTAAATTGAACTTACCCTCTCCAAATCTCTATCGACTTCAGGGGCAAATCCTTGTTTTTCGAATTCAGCAGCAATCATATCAATTTTGCTATCTTGGCTAATTCTTGCAATGCTATTCTCATATTCAGCAGAGATGTCATCTACCATCTTATCTAAGACGGCATCTTGATCGAAAAAGGCTTGTGCAGCCTTTATTGTTAGGAATATAGCATTTTAATAAAATATTTAATATTAGGTATTTATTGTATTTAATTCAAAACTTACCCCAATAAAGCCAATGATGGCAAGAGCAACTAACACTTTGGACACCATTTTGAATGTAATTTATTTCACAATGTTTAGTAAATATCTGAAGAACTGACTTCAAGTATACTTCTGTCACAAAGTGCACTGCTTTATATACAATTTCAGAATTGCATGTATCAATAGAAATAGTGTATCATATGAGAACTACTTGAGATAAGACATTTTTCATCAAGAAAGCTCAGTAATCGAGAATGATAAGCAAAAGTGTTAATTGTATAATTGTTGTCTGTCTACGGGGTAAAGGTCTGGTATATTTTGTCTACAGAAAGAATGTACAGTTTCGGTATATTTAACATAAAATTTTGAAAATGAACTACAATAGTTATTTATAATAATCAACTATAATAACAAATAATAATTGGCAACTATATTAGTAATTGATAATTCTAGAATTTATTTATGAAAAGTAACATAGGCCCTCATAAGGACAAATTGAATATAATTGTATTATTTTTATCCAATAAATGACAAAATTCTTTTTACTTGAGATAAATAATGTCATTTAAAATAATTTTATTGCTAACGTATAAATTCTAAATACTTTCTATAAAATTTGCAAGTCTAAATAATATTCCATAAACAATGTTTTAATCTCAAATATTTTTTATTGCATTATTTTTGTTTCAATAAAGAGCCAACTTATCATTACTTCAGCTCAATAATTTACTTTTAACAATCTTGTATTATAAAACTTAAATAAAGTTTTGATTGACAAAAAAATAATAAATTGATAAATAAAAACTTTTTATTTTATTTGTAACAAATATTCTGAAGATGAAAATATTAAATTTCTAACTTATTAAATTATAATTAATCAGGTAATATATATGATAAAAATCAAATAATCTAAGTAATTGATGTTAATGTTACTAATAACAAAGCGATTTTTTTATGAAGCCTTATTAAGAGATTTCAGCCTATATCAAAACTTTGATATTATCATATTTCAGCTTGGAAAACTTAAAAAAGAAAAACATAATAATATTCTTACAGATATTATAGGATAGTCTTATAGATTCTATAATACTATATTCTATATTCTACTATATGAAATAAAAATTGTACTGAATATTTGTGATGTATGAAATTTTGATGCTCTAAAAGATATTAAAGTATATCTATAAAAATATTATCCTAATTCAAAATCATATATAAAATTAAAACAGGTTTATGAAAAAAATTAATAAATGGGCATGAAGAACATTCTTATTCTCCACGAAGTTTCGTTTTATTTAATTTCTGATCAATAACATTGATTATTTGATTTTCATCATACATATTGCATAATTTGACCAAATGGTTATAATTTAGTGAATGATGATAACTTATAAAATGATTATAACTTATTTTACATAAGATAGAGTCTTTTGTTTCTATGCAGTCAAGACTTGTTTTGATTTCTAGAAGTCAATTAACTTTCCATAGAAAATTTTTCCAGTTCCAAACACACTTCTCATATGTAAATAAAATAATATTGACAAGAGTCTACGATAAGGGCACTTCTAAACTTGCATCTAAACATGATGACACAGTTATATAATTTAAATTGCAATAAAATTTAGCGTTACTCCTACAAAAATTATTAAATTTATTAAAATAAGCAAAAAATAAAAATATATTTTTTATTATATATACTGCAGCTAATAAGCCAAAAATGTCTATTTTCAGTTTGAATGATATTTTTTTTTGCATAACCTCAAACTACTAAACTTAAAAACTACGTTAAAAACTACTTTCCTTTATCAAAATATTTATAAAGGATAAACATCAACCAACTTATTCATTTTTTGAAAATTATAGTATATAAATGAAATTGAATATTAACTAATATTAAATAAGATAATAAATAAAATATAATTTATATCGCACTCTAAATTTTCATTCGAGCAAATGTGTTATTTTAACGAAAGGTATAAGAAAATTACAGCAAGAGTTGTAACAAAAATCTAGGATTAATTGTTTGATTCTCAAGATCAAAATTTTATTTAAAAACTCATCAATTAAACAATTTTATCAATTAAGTAAACTATTTCATTTTTTTAATTGCTGGCAAAATCAATATTTGTTGTGATTATCTATTTTGTTATCAAAAATAATAAGTTTATTCAATTCAAAACAAATATTTCATGATAATTAATTTTGAAATTAGCTGTAATTACTGTCAAAGCAATTTGACATCACGCGATAGTTTCCAATTTTTCAAAATTCAAGTATTTAGCCATTTTCAAGTATCAAAGAAATACAAGTGTCGATAAATAGAATTGATTTCACTTTATTTAGTTCTAATTGTTATTGTGTCGGGACATGTTCTAAATAATGTAAGTTTATTTCTTTTATATCTAATTCAATTATCATGCAATTTTTTCATTTTTTTTATATCTAATTCTTATTATTATAATGATATTTATTATAAAAATTTATTTATTTAGCACGTTATTCATATATCAAATATAATTAATTTCACTATTCATTAAATTTCATCATAATTTTTAAATCACAAGCAAATGATTTATTACTTAAATAATATGATTATGAAGAACGACAAAGTGGAAAACGTGAAAACGTTTTTGAAGGATCTTTATCAAGAATTTTATTATTTTTTTACATAGCTCTAACATTATAGATAAATCTACTAATTATGAACAGTAGATGAAAAATTCCTATTATTATCAAATATTATTTTTGGTAATTTTTAATCATTTTATAAGGAAATAATATATAAAACTTAATATACTCAAAAGCAAAACTTAGTTCGATGTTTTTTTTTGATAAACGTTATGTGTTGTGATATTGATGAAGTGTTTAGTTCATTTAGTATAGACTGTTTTAATTTATAAATATTCTTTCTTTAATAGTAATATTTATTTTGATATTAAATATCAAAAATATTTACCATTACATTCAAATTTATTATTACTTATTATGTATATTGTTTACTTTAGTTTACTGTTCTCTTTATTATCTGAACAAGCAATTTTGTATTATAAGATTTTTTAAGTCTTGATTGACAAAATAATAAATAAATAAGAAAAAAAAATTACATTCAAATCACGCAGAACGAATGGGTTAAAGTCGTGTAATTTTTTAATTTGCCCTCCTGAATTTCGAAATTGCCCCATTGTTGGGTATGGCTGGTTTAGACAGGTAAAAAAAATTGAAACATTTTCATGAATCATGTTTTTGCGCTTCTATTTAGTGTATAAATGGTGTAATAATTTTGACAATCTTATTTTATTTGTATAATTTAGTTCAAATTATAAGGGCAAATATATTTAGATACATAATATAATCCATATATTCCATATAAATATATTCCAAGTAAATTAAATTAAAGAATGCAAAAAATACCAAATATACTAATTAGCTACAATACTATCAATCTATCTAACTGCATCATTCCAGACAAAAAAAAAGAACAAATGCAATGCCATTACAAATGGCATAACGAGATTTCAATTTCGGTGCATTTTGCATGCATCACCGTTACGTGATTCGCTTGGAAACTCAATTTTACGCCTTTGTTACTAACAACTGTCCCTTGTTCTTCTTTTTAACTTGCAGTGTTAATTGGGTAATTATTTTAATTGGATTTCTTTTAGCTTTGCATTTTTCAATTTTGTTTCGATGCTTCTAAATTCAATTTAGAATATAAAAAAAAATACTGAATATAGCGACTTTAGATTCACTTAGTATAATTGTTAAATCACTGAAGTAATTTAAGACAGTTCATTTGAGTAGGTTGTACCTAATTCTGTCTATTCATAAGCAGGTCATAATCGATAACTCATGTTTATTGATATATGATAGTAATTACTCGTATTAATAAAAAAAAAATTATTATATAATTCGAGATATACATACATTATATAATATTGAGAAATACATGTTAAAAAAATATGTTTTGTTTGTTTAAATTTGTTTTATTAAGCTAAGTATGATATGGATATAATAATAACTTATGTCCATATCATACTTAGCTTATTAATTATTAAATAAAACCTATTTTTGCAGCATGTGTGTATTTCTCAATATTATTTAGATGCTTCTGAATAATTTTCATAAGTCAAGAACATTACTGAATCTTTTCCAGCATCAAATTTATTCACATGTAAGTAGTTCGGGACTAATTGACAATAAGCAATTGGTAATGAAGGCAATTTAGAATTAATTTCATCCTTTTACCAGTAGTTATTTTGTGATCTATCTATATACTGTTTTTCTCATCAGAATGAAATATCCTTTATCCTTTTAGTTTTATATTCATTTAGCTTTGTATTCAGAACATAATTTCTATGTTTTGAAAATTTTGCATAATAAATATACAATCTGACTAAATCTATCCACATAGATCAAAGCTAATCTGAATTACTACTAGATTCAATTTAGATCTATTTCGTCTTTTTACAAATTGTATATAAGCAGACCAGACACCCAGAAATATTAATTTGCACTCTTATAAAAATCACATAATTATCAATAAAATATTGTATACGTCATTTTCATTTTAAAGTTTCTAAATTAAAAAAATATATTGCAAAATCTGAGATATGAGTTTTGTTTATAACAAAGTAGTTTAAATTTAATCTGAATAGTTGCTAGAAGATGCAGTTTAAAAACAAGTTAGTTTTTTTTCAGAAATGCAGACCAGATCTAAAGTAAAGATCTTAATAGTAAGTACCTCAATATTTACCTTTAGTAACCTTTAAAAATAATCTATTTTTAGGGAAACATAGATGGAAAGATATTTTTCCAAAATATAGGTATTTTGGTACCCATAGGTATGGTGTAGTGAGCTGCATATTGTTATTGAAACTTAAAGGCCTTTAGTGCATTCTTTTATATTAGTACTTACTTATTCATGAAATTATAACTTTTCGAAAGATTAACTTAAGTTTTCCCAGAAAATCCTATCTTATGTTTATCGACATCATGCTGAAATTATAAAAAAGTATATGTGTATGTATGCGATCCAAAATTTGACCTGTCCAATTTGATCTACGTTTTCTCAAAAATGGCTGCACAAATATAAAACTCTATAAGTAGTTTCTAAGGAACTTCATAAATACTTAAAACATCGATATAATGTAGAAATAGCATAAAGAAACCGTTTCTTCATGCTTTTATTGTGTTATATCGATGTTTGAAGTAATTCTGAAGTTAGTTTGTAAACAAGCTGATTAGTTCTTGGTAAAATTATGATAAAACTTGCATAGTACCATAGGCTTAAATACTATAGGTTTTCAAAAATAAGATGTGTCAAAACTTCAAAATTCCATTATAATATTTATAAATATTAATGAATCTAAAATCTTATTGATGAAGTCGATTATTTACACATATCAAAAATTGCTACTTGTTTAAAGGCAAATTGCCACTTACACCTACTTTTCATATTGCAGAAACAAAATACACCTTTCTTCCTAGATGCAGATATATTATGAGCTAGAAAATGGCAATTGGCTAGTCCAATCAATTACAGATATTTCACAAGTTGCATATATAATCAATTATTGAATACGGTAATTCATAGAATTTTACATGTCATTTAATTTGAATTTGAAGAATTTTCTTGGGAACTGCAATCCACGTTCAGTTGTAGAAGCTCACAATTACTTCGGTCATTCCTTATATTTTTCTTTAACAATTGTCTTAAGTTGACCCTCGACAGTGGCCGAGAGCGGCGATAAAACTGGCTAATTAACAATATTAATTACGTAATTAAGTATTCCGGTTGAAATTATTTAAAAAGCAATTAATTTTATATAACACGACATGTGAGAACACAAAACGTGTCGCCAATGCCATGTTAATGGTGTCTGGTCATGCCATGTTGCAATGAAATTATAAAATACCAAAATTTAATGAGGGCTACAAACTGAGTTACTCGCACACGACAATTCGTAATTAAAACTTGAAAGCTGAGCAATATTGTTATAAAAACTACTTTGAACGGAAGGAAATAAAATAATTCTCGAAGGAGAAAAACTTTACTCGAAATTTTTGTACAAAAAGCAATGCAAGTGCCACTCAAAAATAAAGAAAGTAACTTTTTACAAAGCATGTGGTTGACAAAATAAAAGCGTGCTTCGATACAGATGGTATAATACTAAAAAAACAAAAACTTTCAAAATTCTGCCTATCCAAATTTAGAAAAAATATAGGCCTATAATATGACTGATAGCAAGCCTTAAACTTTTGGCAATAAAATGCGTATATATTGACAATTTAATATCTCAAATATTCAGTGCGATTTTCTATAAATATCATCTCAAATGTTGTGAATGCATTATCGTAACGCGTCAGAGGAAGACAAGCGTTGCCCGCGGGCATCGCGCTATCGATTTATGTGTCAGGGGTCGCGAAAGTGCGTCAGCGTGCATATTACAGTCTAGTACTTGAATATGACAGGCCCAGGTACGCATCGATAAACTATAAGGTAAAACAAAACGTGTAAAAAATCTTTTTTAAAGTGAATACATGGTAAGTTTTGATATAAGTTATTACTTCTACTTAGATTTGAATATTGGATTTTGTTATTTGGATTTAAAAATATTTATTACATTATTGAATTTGACATTTATTGATTTTATTTATGTATTAATTTATTGAACATATATAATTTGAATGATGTTCTTATTGGGTGGCTCCTAAAAACTGCACATATTTGCTTCTAAATAACTTTAGAAACAATTTCTATTTCAAGTCTTTGTTGTAATTAAAATCGATTTAAAAATTAAATAAATGATCAATGTTACCTTGATGTTCTTATAAAAAAGCTTCCAACATTGCTCCTAAATAACTTCAATATCAATTTGTAATTAATAACTAGTGGGGTGTATGGGTTCATGCCTTAAGGCAAATTGCTGGAACTTCCCGTACCGTAACGAAATGTTCGAGGAATACTGAATGTTTTCAAATAGATTATTATTAATATTGTAACATTTTCTAATATTCATAAGAATTATATAAACTGAAAGTTGCAAAGTTGAAATTATTTGTTTAAAGTATATTAGAACTGTAGTCAGAATTAAAAATAAAATCTGAATTATTTTCGATATACAAATTTTTTTTTTGAGTTCTTTTTCTTAGTTCTCTCAAAAACTGCCCTTTTTTACATAATTAGCTCCGTATCTTCGAAAGGGCTGGGCCTGCCTTTGCCAAAAACTAATAAACACTTCTCCGAATCATTACTAATGGAATAGATATTTTTTAGATCATTCAAATCGGATACTCCGTTCTCTCAAAAAGTCGATTTCTATTTTCTGCACTCTTTGCTCCGTATCTCCGAAACGGCTGGACCTGCCTTTGCCAAAAACGATTCAGCTCTTCTTCCTACCAATAGGAATCGAATGTTTTTTGAACTATTCAAATCGGTTGATCCGTGCGCCCGAAAACGTGACTGGAATTTTGTATCCATACATACATACATACACACACACATCCATTTTTTCTGAGGTATGCCAAAATGTTTAGAAACCTTCAAAACGTCGGGAAATGTAAAAATTTTCAATTTCGATTTTCGGCCCATTACAATAACTTACCCTACGGGAAGTTAATAAAGATGTATAGTCAGTATTGGATAAATGATAAAAATCTATATGTAGCGTATTAGATTGCCTTCTAAAAAGCAGCGTAAAGAAGAAATGTTATTAATATAATATTTCTTATTACAAAAGGTACAACTGATTTCTATACAAAAATGAGAATAAGAATAAAATCTAAAAAAGCAACACGTCTCACGTATGAAATTATTGTGCTAGATTTCAATATATCGTATCACTACAAGAAGAGATTCACCAATTTTGTTCATTTCTCTAAAAATGTGGTAATGATAATAGTCTTGAATATTGTCTACTGGATACTTTGTATATTCTTCCCGTTTGAACACGTTGAACACTTGTTAGTTTTATTACTTTATCTCTAAATTATATATTGAAATCATCGTGTAAGGTTTTATTGGTGACGTACCAAGAAGCATCTGTGATCAGTCTCAAAGTTTTAGTCTGGACACCCTGCATTAATACAATGTTTGAATTGCTCTAAATCCCCATAATTCTATGCCGTAAGTCCATATAGATTTTATCACTGTCTTGTAAATTTACATTTTTTTCCAGAGATGATTTTGACTTACATCCTAAAAGTCAGTCCAGACCATCTCTGCGGTTCTAATTTTTATAGCTCTTATTTTTGAGCACAGCCAATATATAGCATTTTGACAGAATGTTACTATCAATTCATACGAACATACGTCCGTAACATAGCATTACCTTAACATTTATAATTCATCCTAGAATGGTCCCTTATTTATAATAAATAGATGAAATATATCTATCCAGGCTAACAGTTGAATTGCTTTTCAGGAGGCAGCATAAATGTGAAATTGCGTAATGTCATAGTACTGATAAGTTCTGATCAAAAAATGAGTTTGTTAAAAATATTTTTTTGCCCGTAGGTAAGCGGTTAAGAGCAACGAGACTTGCTTCAGAGATCCTGGGTTCGATACCCACTTCGAGCAACCTGTTATCAGGCAGCAGTGACAACGATTTTCACTTGGAAATATAGATAGCAATATGTTTCCAAGTAAAAATAGCCCTCACCCGGCATTGCTGAACCAATAAAAATACTCGCCCTATTACAACTGATTGGGTTGCCATCTATCAAACAGACTAGTATTAAGTCAAAATCAGCACAACAGCTTATATGACTATTAGGTTCTGATTGCTGTTCAAAAATAATTTAAAAAAAATCTAATCTCTAATAAATTTTCTTTTGCTAAATTCGCGATTCGGCTCTGATGTATGTAAGAAAATACTCCGTACATAAAATGTTGGCGCAGTACAAGTCGGAAGAAGCTCAGCGATAAGACCCTCGCACACCCCATGGGTGTTATGTGCATAGTAGTAGTACAGAAGCTTCTTTTGAATGCACCCATAAATATTTATACGGCCGGGTTCCGAACACTACCGTACAGCCTTATCGCTAATAGTTTCACAACCTCCTTAAACTAACATTACCATCCTTTTACCATGCCTGAATTTTAGAGGAAAAAATCGAGATCGTAAATACTTCTTTGTATCTGCGTGGAACGGGGAGAATGAAAATGCAAAAATATTGCTCAAGATTTTCAAAATAGGGTGGAGTGCATTTGGAGAGGATCAATTTCAAAAAAAAAATGTATAAATCAATATAGAACTTTATAGTAAATTTCTGCGTGTTTTTGAATAAATGATAATGATAGAAGCAACCATTCAATTGGATAAATTCGAAATAAAAGCATTACTCATATTCTGCTATTAAATACTGCTGCAATATTGCATACAAAATATTAAGCTGGCAGAGCATGGCATCTTGCCATTGCTGGAACTTCCCGTACAGTAAAATTAAGATTTTTTTTTAATTTTGTTTTTTTTTTTTAAAGTGATCGTGCAGCGTAGCTGTTCTTGCGACCCATAGAAATGTAAATAAAATTTGTACTTATTATTGAAATTTTTATAAGATATTTGATAATTTGATGTTGTATGTCTTATAATCAGTTTTCATTACTAAATGCCATTTTCTTAAATTTTTTCTTCTTGGAACTCCAAAATAAATCATTCAAATAGATTAATCTGCGCTCTCGAAATCGTCGATGAAAATTTGTATCTGCAGACATGCAAAAATTTTCATTCGTTACATACATTTAATTTGCAGTTGAATTTTGGTTTATTTTTGTAAAAATAAAACAAATATGGAAAGAAGAAAAAAATCGATTAGATTCGACATATTTTTGAATAAAAAAAATATTGCTAATTAGTTTAAAACATTCAAGCATTCTCGTAGATACAATAACGTTAAATCATAGATATATTAAGTTGGCTAAAAATATAAAAAATCGAAATTGACTATTTCGAATTAAAATATAATTCTAGTAAATGTTACTAATTTATCACTATACTATATATAATTAAAATATATTTAAAACTTATTTTGAACTATTTTTAAAAAAAGCATAAAGTAAAATGATGATAAGTCAATTCTATTGATTTGTGCACATTTTTGAACAAGCTAAACTATTATGAATTACATAATATTCATAAAATTGTTGTATTGATAGTCAATACACAATTTTTATTTATACATCTTTAATCAAACTTTTAAAGTTTTATCTTGAGTGTAACAATTTTAAGCATTAAATAAAAATTGATATATATATATATATATAGATATATATATATATATATATGTATATATACATATGTGTGTGTATGTGTGTGCGTGTGTGTATAATCATTTAATTAAACTGTCTACAAAAATATTTGTTTCGGTCTAATGCAAATTAATGGAATTTAGCCATTAAAATATACTATACCCATAATGGAAAATACCTTTCCAGTATTACGGATTGTTATTTATAAACACTTATCTAAAAAAGAGATTATATAGACAATTAACTACATGAATTATATATTTCTTGATTTTATGTAAAACTTTGAATCTTCAAGTATTTTTCCTAAGAACGAGAATGAAGATTCATGACATGAAATAAAATTACATGCACTATAAAAGTAAACTATTTTAATTGTATGAATTAGACTAATAAAATTTATTTTAGATTTGTATTTTCATTCAATTTTGAAATATTTTAATCAAATATCTAGTTAAATGATACAAACATTTTCTTATAATTTGAGCTTAAAGATTCTATATTATAAATTGCAATGCAAATGAAAAAATGTAGATGAAGATAACTTCATCATCTGAAGAACGTTTTCGAGTACCAGTCTAAGTTTGTTAAATAAGTACCTACTAAATAATGCATGGAGTATTAGAGAAAAACTTTTCGAATAAAAAAAAGTTGTAGCTACAACTCTGGCAAACTTAAATCAGACGTCACAAAGAACTACAGCCCTGTCTGTTATTCCGCGGATACAAATTGTCACCGGTTGCAAGTGACAGCTCGAAATACCGCCTCCAGGGACGTAACATGGAATATTGAGTGCAAACTGAACTGTCTGGATCAAAAAACTAAATTTTCTACGACAAAGTATCATGGAGGTAAGTAGATACGTGAAATTTATGTAAGATAGGCATTCTTGTGATAAATTTATTGGCTAATTATAAATTTCAAAAAAATTATATGTAAATTAAAAAAACTAGGACAAATTACGTTGCAAATTTGCAAAAAAAAACAAAATTGTTTAAAAAATGTATTAGTTTCTTTATTTTCGCAATTGATACCATTAATAAAAATCTTTACGTATAATATACAATTTTCTTTTGGATTTATTTAAACTGCAATCAGGACTTATAAGAATCTTAAAAGCTGTTGTAAGTATTGACTTTACCACGACGCTTTCTCAGAAGGCAACTCGAAGGTTGGCCTACTTCTATGTGATAAATTTATTAATGACTTTTTTAAATTTTTGATACACATTTTATTGATGGAGCAATGTAAAGTAAGGTCTATTTTTACTTGAAAACCTATTGCTATTATATTTCTAATTGAAAACTGAAACTACTGCTTGTCATCTAGTTGCCGAAGGCAGGTATCCAATTTTACTTCCAGAATTTTGTGACAGGTATAAGGTAGGACATATATAATTTGAATATATTGTAAAAATATATGTATTATTAGCAAATATATGCATATATATATATATATATATATATATATATCTTTATATGTATATTAATATGTAATAGATTGTTAATTTAATTATGATATTGAATAAAATTTAAAATCTTTCTTCCACCTAATTTTACACTATTGTTGACAGATACAAGAACATATGGAGCCCTGTATAATTTTATTAAATCTAGTAACAAGAAATTATAAATATTGCCTAATAATTGTACAGAATAATAATTGTGAGTGAAAATTGCTAATGTACTTGTCCACATAGTCAATTATTAAAAATAGAAAAAGATATTTTTTCATCTTGAGACATATCGAGATCTTTAAAAATAAAACCCATACATTTTTTTATAAATCTAGGAATTATATCTAAATCTGTAGTAAATTCAAGTGTGTATTATAATTGCTTCTCAATTTATTTGTAGACTTACTTAAACTCTAACAAAAGTTATTAAAGAAGTCTACCAAAGTATGTTCAATAGTCATAATTACAAAATAAACGTTAGTTTCTAGCAATCTATTATTAATATAGGATATGAATTATAATAACAACACATGATTTTGCGAATAAAGTTTACTTATGAAATACAAGCTATATTCTATATATGAATATTCAAGTTAATTATTAACTGAAGGGGGAAGTCCAGTAACGCCGGACACTCTTTTTAACACGTATTATTTAAGCGAGTATAAATCTTTTTATATCAAAATACAAGTAGAAGAGGCGCGGGGGGTACACAGGTGCAGGATCACCCGCCAAGACTCACCTGTGACGCACACGGCCACGGCGGGAGCAACCCTTTGCTGTTTTAGGCGCAAAATCACGGCGTCACCTAAATATCAATGTAATTCTACTGTACTTATGCATTCATATTTGAGTGGCATTGAATGATAAAAGTAGTACTTGAATGTTATTCGTAAAATGGTAAAATATTATTAGATATTTTAAACAATTTTAGTAGGCACCACCAAATGAACGAACAAGCTTGTCCCTTAGTGCCGGACACTAAATCGTCCCTTAGCGCCGGACAGTAAACATATTGAAATTTCTTGTAAATTGTAAATTATTTAAATTTGTCCTGTATGAGTGCTAACGGTCACTACATACCCCTATTTTTCGTATTTCCTAGTCAAAGAATGAAAATCTTATGATGAATGCTCCAGCTGAGAGCATCGGTGTAGACAATGTCAAAAGGGTGGATGAATAGTGATTTTTTTTGCAATATCTAAGAATATTCGTCAAACATACATGTGCAGACACTCCAGAGTATGGAGATGGCTACCTATGTGTTCAATACTGGTTATTTTGAAATGTCCGGTACTAGGTGCCATTTTGTAAAATCATATTCCTTGTTAACAAAGTTTGATTGATAGTATTATTTATTTTTTAGCAAAGGTTGCGTTTCTGTTAATTTAATTTGATTTCTAACTTTGTTATCTAACATAAGTAATAATTTAATAAACATTTCGTAAAACATTTTTTGATTTATTTATAAATAACCTTAGGTGTCCGTCACTTGGGGACTTCCCCCTATCTAATTTTGTTAAAATATTTTTTTTAATTAAGTTTATTTGATCATCTATTTGCATGGGATATAAAATAAATTGAGTATGATAGAGAATAAAGTAAACTAAGAGCTGCATCCATTGATGTTCTTCGTCGTGTTGAAAAATAAATTCGTTTTTTTGTTTTATATCTCTAAATAAAATACCAGGTAATGAGCACACTAGATTGGAGAATCGAATCAAACTGAAACGATGAATTCTCAATTTACAAGATTGACATTTAAGCAAAGAAGTTTTGGAACAACTAACTACAATATTAGTATTAATAGACAAAAAATTGATTCTTTTTAGCGTCTTCTATGATAACTACCATTTTCATAAAACAATTGCCAAAAAAGTTTGAGAGATTTTTTTATAAATTTTTCGATATCAATTTCAGCTCCATCCCTTACGCAATCACACGGCGTCACGAAGAACTTCATTACGCCGTCACGTTCCCTCCTAACAATCCGTCCGTAAACGCCAAACGCGACGTATTTTCATTCGCTTTTTTAGTTTTTTATATTTTTTATTCGCTTGTTGTTGCTTTCGAAACGCGCGGGCTTCGTTTGTCGCGCAAACTGACATAATGACACTTTGACAACTATCGACACATTGACACATTCGACAATATGGCCGCCTCTTTTGCACAACAACAACGCAACGGCGCAATCTGTCAGCCCGTTTAACGGGCGGATATAAAGAGACTCTTTTTGATGTCAAAAAAATATCTGATCGATCATTTTGCACGCAATAGCACACATTCTGTGTAGAAGATTTGACATTCTATATTGGATTTTGTAAGAGATTTTATTTTCAAATAAAAACCAGACGTGCGCAAATATAAAATATACCAGGATATTATATTGATAGTTCATCATCTTGATGAAACAGATTTCAAAAGCATTTTATAATAAAAGCAATTGTTGAGTGTGCAACCCTCCAGATACACGTGGAAACACTGATCTTCAAATGATAAGAATAATTTATAAACAAAGAAATCAGTTTAAAATTTCTATTTTTTGTTTATAATTCCTTTATAAAAATGATGAATTATCCGAGAATGTACCACGGATTTATTAAAATTATTTATTATTGCATCATTTATTGTTAAAATAAGGCAAAGGTGAAACAATTGGATTTTTATAATCTTTGCGTTTATTTAAAAAAAAATCTATACACTTATGTAGATTATGTACCGGTACAGACCAAAACCCTTATAAAAACCAATGATAACTAGTGGCATCGAGCCTTAAGGCAAATTGCTGGAACTTCCCGTACGGTAATGAAAAATCTTGGTACGGAACCAAAAATAAGTTACACAAAATGTGTACACATTATTAAAATCTCTATAAAATATCCGATAATTTGAACTAGAAAGATCCAATAAATATTTTTGACCGCCAAATGATTTTAACTTATTTTTATCGAGAGTCCATAACCGCTGGATCTGCCTTCTGAAAAATTTAATCAGTTGTTCATCTTGTCAATACAAGTAAGATGTTTTTGAATTATTAAAATCGCACGATCCATTCTCTTAAAAACTGAGTTACCCTTCTTGGCACTTTTTGCCCCGTATTTCCGGAACGGCTAGACCTGCTTTCGCCAAAAACTAATCAGCACGTCACCTTATCAATAAGAATCGAATGTTTTTTAAATTAAAAATCGTCGACAAAAATTTATCCGTATATACATCCATTTTTTCTAAGGTATGTCAAAATATTCAGAAACCTTTAAAACGTAAAGATATATAAAAATTTTAATTTTATTAACGGGAAGTTAAAAATGTTATATATAGGTAAAAGTCAAAGATGAAAATTTATTTGGCTATACTAAATATTTCAAAAGAAGTTAATTTTAAGTACAAAGTTGAAAGTTGTTACTTCATAACAAACCAAAAATTTAAAATATTATATACCACATTTTTGCGAAATATTTTGACTTATTCACAATCTTCTTTTATTTCAATAATGAATAATAATTCAATAAATGCAATGAATAACTATTTCATTTTTAGATACATTTTTCAGACAGAAAAATAGGAAAAGCAAGAACTTTCAGAGAAGCTGCGAGCCAAAAATTTGAGAATATTCCTATGTGAAAACGCATTTCAATAACCTAGAAAACGCTCAAACGCCAAAAAAAAAAGAATCATAAGTACATCTTTGTGATGTGCCATAATAACATATGAGTTAAGTCACTAACTGGACTCAAATTCGAACCCATCAATAGTTGGCATTGACATCCACCTTTTGGTATAAGGAGATTGAAACGATAATGGCCTTTAGACTTAGTCTTAGATTAGGTCTAATATAATATTATCATATTAATTGTTAAACTAAGAAGATCTCATTGGAGCTCTTCTTAGGCATCGCTCTTAAATACTGTCATTTTAGCTCATAGGAATCTCTATGTATGTCTGATTGTTAAATAAAACGAGTTATATAAAAAAAAATTATGTGTAAACAGCTGACTGCACAGTAAATACATAGCATTCTAACAATTTTTTTTTACCATTTTTTATACAAAACGCTACATAACATAGCCTTGCTATGTATATGGCTTATACCATTGGTCTATTTTGTGGCGGAATCGGCACCTCAATTTCATGATTTCTGCTGAGTGGCATATATTTATTATAGTACATCGTAAACAATTTTTCTAAATCTAATAATTTCTAATTTGAACATATTCAGAAATTCTGGCTGCACTATATGATTTAATTAAATATTTACTTCAAGCAAATATTACATACTTTTTGTTATAACTCTTATTGTAGCAACCTCTACATGATTGATAACTTCGATAACGATTCCAGAATAAAATATTAAATATTGATATTCAAATAAAAAATCATCAATTTCACTGTCAGCCGAATGTTTACACAAGATAGTTCGCTCCCTTTACATTAGGCGTTGCTCTGTTTAAATTTGATCGATATGGCATCGTATATATCATAATTCTGACAACTATTCATCACTGATAAAGGTACGCAATTGACACTCGAAACGTTCTATTGACAGTTATGGGGTGCATGAGAGGGCACGAATGTGCTATTCAATCATTGTCTGAAGGGATGAAAGATTCCCAAATATTCTCACATAATTAAAATCAAAATTATCAAGTGACATTTTTTTTAGCAAAACATTCATTCAATATTTCGGTATAATTTTAATTGATTGTATGTAAAACCAAAATATATACCTACTTTAAATTTAAATAATTAATTTTTAATTTGCACTCAAGTTAGACCCATAAAAACCATTTTATTTAACCTGATAACCTAAATTAAGTATTATTAAATGATTATTATATAAGTTTCATAAATACTATGATTAAGGTAAGATCTGTACGCCCTGTTATCTCTTTTTTGTTTAGTTTTTAAAAGTTTGAATTTTATATTGGCCACGAAAAATAAATAAAAAAAACCTACTTTTACTTGGTATTTTTTTAAATATTTCATAATTTTAAATAGTCGTTAATAATTTGAAGATTGAAAATATTAATTATTTTCATATATAAGTAAATTTTGATTAGATTTTTACTCAAGTAAAATTAAACGTGGAATACTAAATATTCATTAATTGACATATATATATATATATATATATATATATATATATATATATGTATATATCTTGATAGTTTTTTCGACGTTGAAACATATTTCAAAGTAACTAGCAGCCCATTCGTCGAAATTTTTTACTAATAATAAAAACCAACATAGATTAATTATAAACATAGAGAAACATTATACATATTACAGGACAAAATCACACTAAAAAGATTATTTTAAAAAATTAAACTTATAACATTAGAAAAGGTCATTTTTTTTGAAAAAATTTTTTGTTATATATATATATATATATATATATATATATATACATATGATGTATTTTTAGATAGCTTCAAATAATGAAAAACATATATAAATATATAAATGTATATTTGTTTGATTTTAGCAGTTCCTAAATAAGGAAAGTATTTTATATCCTCGAAACGAATAAAATATTTAAAAATAAAAAAAAATATTTTGTTGAAAGAACAGAGTTAATGATCAGATAAAGTTTCAATAAATCATTTTTTAATTCATATTACACTATTAATAATTAGTTATCTCTTTTTTGTTTAGTTTTTAAAGTTTGAATTTTATATTCTCTAATTAATATACTCTGTTAATGAATATGTCAACATCAAATTTAAGATTGTATTTATGATATATTTACATATAGTCTTGAATTGGTTTTGGTATATGTACATAATAAAACATCTTACGATTGAGCAGAATTATGAGCTTTATAGACCAATGTTATAGCAAGGCTCTTTTACGCTGCGTTTTTAATATAAAATGGCACTAACTGTCAAATGTTATGTGGTTGCTATGCAGTCAGGAGTTATTAGATATAAAACCTAACCCAAAAATCGGACTATTTTCAAAAAAATAATCTTATCATAAGTGCATATTTCTGATATGTCAGAATAATATTTACGAGTAGTTAGATTTTATGTATAAAACGCCTGATCGCACAGCAAATACATAGTAGCACTTTGACAAATTTTAGTACCATTTTATATGAAAAACGCAGAGCAATATAGCCTTGCCACAACATTGGTCTATTTTACGACAAAATTGACCCATTAGAAGTTAGTTTGATTAAAACTCAATATAAAAGATCAACAACTGCGCTGTGTCATGATACTAAATAAATCTAACACTATCACAAATATGAAATTGAATTGTTGTTTAAAAAATGCATATTATTAACTCTAAAAAAATGCTTTGTCAAAAATTCAATGAAATCGTCCGTTTTTTATTATCTAGTTCTTTTTAAGTTTAATTAAATAACGAATAAGCGTAAAGAATTAAAAAAAAAATAATCCAGATTTAGTAATTTTCAACGGTGAGAATCCTGTATCAAGTCGTACTTGTCAGCAGATTAAAAACCACTGCGTTAGCACTGAAAAGGGTAAATAGGATGGACCCTATTGTAAATGTCGCCTTTTTTAAACGAGTTCTATATGACGAACATTATAAACATAAATTCGGGCTACATCATGCGGACAATGAGTCGGTAACAATATACAAACCGCATTAAAAATATAACATTACAGGGATAGGAAAGTCGTATGATGTAGTTCTACAACTGTGGGAGTTGGAATATTTCGAGCAACTACTTGTGAAATGCATAAAGGTAATATATTACAAGTATGATGATTTCAAAAATTATAGAATGTATTTTTCCAAAAAATATCACAAAAAACTTTAAAAGAAAATTTAAAAATTAAAATTTTATAGGAAGAAGCTATAAATCAGAAATCCCATTTATATCCTATATAAAATTTAATAATGCATTGAAAACGTTTCAATTGTGACTTTATGTACCTACTGTTATATCATTTATCCATATTCAGATATCATTTTCATAAAACTAGAAAAAAAGCATCCATTGAGGTAGATTATGTAAACAACATGTGCCAAGGATCAATTTTCAAAGAAATCAAAGAGATCAAAGAAACTAGTGGGGTGTATGACATCGTGCCTTAAGACAAATTGCTGGTACTTCCCGTATCGTAACGAAATGTTCGAGGAATACTGAATGTTTTCAAATAAATTATTATTAATATTGTAACATTGTCTAATATTTATAAGAATTATATAAACTGAATTGCAAAGTTGAAATTATTTGTTTTTAGTATATTAGAACTATAGTCAATTAAAAATAAAATCTGAATTATTATCGATATACAGAACAGAATTTTATTAAAACAAGCTCAAAGTTCTTTGAATCATTTAAATTGGACGCTTAGTTCTCTCAAAAACTGCTATTTTTTGCACATTTAGGTCTGTATCTTCGAAATGGCTGGGCCTGCCGTTGCCAAAAACTAACAATCACTTCATTACTAATTGAATTTTTTTTAGGTCATTAATTAATTAATTTTATCATGACATTTGTTTACAAGTTTTTTTATTTTCATTTATAATACTTTTGTACTATTTTTATCAAATGATTTTAAGACTTGTGAATGCTGTGCTGCATCAAATTAATAATCAACAATATTAGAGAAATACATAAAAAAAAGTACTAATGGATAAACTCTATTTTGCTCATTCTTTGGATATATTTTAAAAACAGATTGTAATTACATCTTGAGAAATACAAATATTAGAGCAATTAAGATAATAAAAATAATCAAGTTAGGCCAACCGTTGGGTTGTTTTCTGAAATGCTACATTGTTTCATCAAAACAGCTGAAGGGGTTTTAAGTACCGATTGAAGTTCAAATATAAAAATACAATAAAACTAGAAGTTTTTCTTTGGAACTATTACTTTTCATAATAATAATGTACAAAAAATATGAAATCAAACTGAAAAAGACATCAGTTTTGGAATCATCTAATCCCAGTATGAGGCCCTACCTATAATACCTACTCAACCAGTCGCACGCCTGATACCATACATTGTCAACGAGAGCGCATTGTGTCCTTCTGCGTGTGAAGGGTTAAAGCTTTGGCATTTTTTATTGGCAATATAATACTCAGTGCCAACACAATACACCCTTCACATCAGACACAAACAGAACAAAAGGCCTTCAAACTCTCGTCAACGGGCTTTGCACAGAAACTGTCAGATTAGCTTTGCCTGGTGTATGGAAGTTGACAAGTATTAGATAGCTTTGATGACAGGCTAAACTAACGGGGGATGCAAATTGGATGTTTCTTGTTGTCGGTGTCGGGTTTTAATTATGGACAATGTTGGAAGAATTTTTTATTCTTATTTCTTGTATAATGTTGCGAGGTAAAATAATTTCAAAGCGGCGGTTGCGTTTGGAATTTATTTAGTAGGAACTACCACTTTTATTAAACACAAAGTTAAATATTAAATTATTCTAGATTTTGTTGTTATTATCACTATAATTTATAAAATAAAAACAAAAAAAAAAATTATCAGTATAATTGCTGCCAACCTCAGTCAAGAACTCAAATCAAGAGTCAAACTCAATCAAGTCAGAAAATACTATTAAGTATAATAATAAATGTCAGAACTAGGTTTAGACAACAACTGGGTTACCATCGAAATAATCAATAAGATAAATTCCAAAACATTTACTAAATGTCCTGGTAATGCGGAAAAATTATAATTCGAACAAAATAATAAAAATAAAAACAAACTAAAAAAGTAAGAATGTAAACTTTCACAATGCCCATATAAAGCAATGCTCCAATTGCAAATCCAATTTTACTAATTTCATTCTCAATTCAAGATTTGATTGTCACTTGTGTTCCTCTTTTCCACCAGCTCATATATTTGCAAAATCGAATTTTGTTTTTGTGCTTAGTTTCTAAATACACCAAAAGTGTTCAGTGATTAATTCAGATATAATTTTTATCGTTTAAGTATTTTTTATTATATTTTTATCTTTCGTTACTTTCTGGTGAAGTTTTGAAAAAATGTGATCATGAAGAAGTGATCTATATATAAATTTTTAAAATAATTTTTAAGTCAGTAATATTACAAATTAAGAGGTAGTCGTTGTGTAACCGGTAATAACGTGGGCTAGCATCAACTAGTCCCAAATTAGATCCCAACCTCGGCTAAACTACATATCAAGCAGTATAATATCAAATTTCCACTTGTGGTTATAAATCTGAAATATAATACTAAATAAAAGTAGTCTTTTGCAGGCATTGTTGCAGCATATAACTTATATATGCTATATAAGAGCAAAAAAAACTATTAGATATACGGGAAATATATTGTAAAAAATTAAATGAAATAATTAAGTAAATAAGTCTCTATAAGTAGAAAACTTTACAGACCTTTCTTGTACATATCTAATAGACAGTATCTATAGCAACATTAAAAAAGAGTAACTAACCACTGGGTAGCGATCTCGAAGAAAATAGTAGATTAGGAATGAAGTTAGCAAACAAATTTCTAAGAACACGTACTTCTGATCGATGTTAAAATATAAAAAAATGTAATAATACAAATTATAAAAAATTATGATTAATAGCATAAGTTTAGAAAAGATTTTGAATCTGGTTGACTGGAATAGATCCAAATAAAATCTGTTTATAAATTAATTAACATGTAATCTAATAATTAACATCTAATTTTATTAAAAAACTGAGATCTACTCAATTCTTAAGCGGCTAAGAGCGACGGGACTTATTTCAGGGGTCCCGGGTTCTATACCCACTTCGACCAGTCGGTTGTCAGGCAGCAGTGACAACGATTTTCACTTGGAAATATAGATAGTCATATGTTTGCAAGTGAAAATAGCCCTCACCAGGCATTGCTGCACCAATAAAAATACTCGCCCTATTACAGAAATTGTACTAATAATATATCATACAGAGATGTGGCAACTGATTCAGTTGCAATCTGTCAAACAGACTAGTATTAAGTCAAAATCAGCACAACAGCTTATAGTACTATTGGGTTCTGATTGCTGTTCAAAAATTATAATAAAAAAAAGAAAATTTACCTAATTCTTAATGAAACACTAAATAATATATAGGTAAATATATAAACTATTTATCGCTATCCGGTATTCAATACCACTAACGTCGTTTTGGTGATTCATGTTATGAATAACGCATTCATTATTTTTGATTTTTAAAACATTTGCAAAACAATTTACTAATTAGCGTGAGAATGAAATGTTTTGAGTTAAAAAAGTACTTGAAAACCATATAAATATACAAATCTAAGAATGTCCAACCTTAAGTGTATATACATCATACATCCAAATACAAGAATAAACAATAACTGCTGAGTCAAAAACAAACAAACCCAGTTTGAAGTTTGAACTATTTGAACGAAAAAGATAACATTTATATTTCCCACACTTTTTCTAAATAAATCAATCACTATTCATTCGAGCACTTAGCAACAAATTTTACACACACGGTTTCGTTAAATGCAAGTACATAAATTAGAAGTGCTTCCCTGTCTCTGGCGTCCCAATCCCAGGTCCTGAGTGTGTTCGACCGTTAAATTCGAAACGTCGGCTCGCATTACGGCGACATTTCATTCAGGCGTCGACGCTTCGCTGACAGCTCACACGAACGGCTTCTCTTGTCAAAAACTTGGACAAGAGCAGCAACTGGAGAAGGACGAAAAGAAAACGAAAATCGCAAAAGCCGAAAGTGATTGAGTGACCGCTATTATACCGGTGAGGAGGCCGTCAATGCCAATGACGCATTATAATTGCCATTTAAGCGACTTTGGAAATTTGCTTTATAAATCTCGGCAACAGCAAGTATTCACAACATGAGTAAAAGTGAACAAGATTTATCACTTTGGGTACCAACTTCTAAATTAATCGGAATAATGGGCCGATTCTTACGTAAAATAGACCAATGTTATGTACGAGCTATGTTACATAGCGCTTCTCATACTAAATGGTACTAAATACTGTCAAAATGCCATGCATTTGCTGTGCAGTCAGGCGTTTTGTCTGGTCGTCAGAAAACTCAATCTTGAGAACACATAAATGTAAAACTAGTTGTTTATAGCATCGTGCCTAAAGGCAAATTGCTGGAACTTCTCGTACCGTAACGAAATGTTCGAGGAATATTAGATGTTTTCAAATATATTATTATAAATACTAATATAACTTTGTCTAATATTTAAAACTGAATTGCAAAGTTAAAATTATTTATTTAAAAGTCTAATATTTATTTTAAAGTATATAAGTGAGCTTTAGAACTTTGGCCAGCATTAAAATTAAAATCTGAATTATTTTCGATATACAAAAAAAAATCTGGAATATTTTTTTTCCAAAAGCAATTATTTTGTCAAAACAAGCGAGTGTCTTTTGAATCATTCAACCCGGATGCTAGTTCTCTCAAAAACTGGCATTTTTTGCACAATTAGTCTTGTATCCCCATAACGGCCGGACCTGCTTTTGACAATAACTAAACACTACTTCTCCCAATCATTACAAATTGAATGTTTTTTGGATCATACAAATCGGATTCTCCGATCTCTCAAAACCTCGATTTCTATTTACTGCACTCTTTGCTCCGTATCTCCGTAACCGCTGGATCCGCCACTACCAAAAACTAATCAGCACATCTCCCTATTAATAGGAATCAAATGTTTTTTGAACCATTCAAACCGGTTGATCCGTGCGCCCGAAATCGTGAACGAAAAAATGCGGACACACAAAACACACACACACACACATACATTTTTTCTGAGGTATGCCAAAATGTTCAGAAATCTTCAAAACGTGAAGGTATGGAAAAATTTTCATATTCATACCCTATGAAAAGTTAAAAAAAAAACTATGTTATCGTAACTGCATCTTTGAGATGCAGTATAATAATATATAAATCAAGTTGCATTTTATGTGGAAAACACCTGAACGCATAGCAAACATATGGCATTTTGACAGTATTTGGTTCAATTTTGTATGAGAAGCGCTACGTAAGATAGCTTCTACGTAACGTTGGTCTATTTTACGGCAGAATAGGTACATTATTCTGATCAATTGAGAAGTTGATATCCAAAATGGATCATCCCATAAATCAGGGCAATCTCAGATATGAAGATTGCCAAAATGAAATAAACATAATATTTATATCTGTCAATGAAGCATAAGCAAGGCAGCATAAAATCTGCTCCGGCTCTAAAGTTGTCTCACGTTTACGGAAACCCAGAGTTGGCAATACAGGGCTATATATAATATCATTTATATAATAAAAAAAACAAGTAAAATAATGTAAAGATAAATCGAAAGTAGTGTGTAAACTATTTTGAGTATATTAATATTACATTTCAAGAACAGCAAATTTTTGGACACGGTTTAATGGCGTTCATTTGGGATGGTCCACTCATGACATAAACTTCTCAATTCAATTATAAAAGATATTTTATAATTGTTCTAATATAATAAAATAAATATTACGCCAATTTCTAGAAGACGCAGAGTTGCAAAAACATTTTATATTAATCGCAGGATTTACTTACTATTAGACTTAAATTTGCATGTTTCACATAGGTGAAAGGACATAATTGCTGTTCTCATTGTTGAAAAATATATATAAACTAGGTGGCATTCTGCCTTAAGACAAGTTGCATAAACTTTCCGATATGTGTCTAACATTCTATTTGTTTGCCTGTCTAAGTGTCAACGATTCTACTTTTGTACCTGTCTACCTGCTCATCCGTTTACCTGCCTGCTTGTCTACCTGTCTACCAGTATACCTGCGAACTTGTCTACCTGTCAACCTGCCGACTTGGTTATATTAATTTATATCTACTTATCTAAGGTCAAAATGTTCAGACGGTCTTGAAACGTAAAAATATAACAATTTTCATTTTTTGCGATTACTCTAACTCATCCCAGGCAAATTAAATAATGAATGAATATATATTTGAAAATATTTATTAACAGATTTCATCTAATCTAAAATACTGAATCTTTTCATCCAATGCATCCCTGTGTGAGGAAATATTTTTTTCATTTCATGTCGACTGCGGATGCAACATGTCAACATTCATTCGAGCGAACGCATTGCAGATATCGAATTACCGATGGTTACAGTCTGGAACGTAACTGACAATCTTCACAAAAGGGCAAAAGACAGGACCATCTCATCAGCGCCGATAAGTAGGTGCGACTTAAGTCTAAAGAGACAAACAATGTACCCAAAGAACCGACGAAACACTATCCAGAACACCAAAGAAAAAAAATAAATGCTCATGAGAGGTACTTATGAATGGATACTTCCTTTCTTTTCAATTTTTCTGTGAAAACCCCACGCAAAACGGACTGTACTCAAATATAAATCACAAAATAAATACTTAAGTACTATTTTAAAATATCAACTTTTGTCCATGCTAGTTAAATTTAGGAAAAATATTAAGATTTATTAGGGCAGATGTTTTTTTGAAGAGAAAGCAATGACATATAAAAAAATAGAAAAACATTGTATAAGACTGTATTATACTGACATATACGATGATACATTGCATATGGGTCGTTCTTTTACAAACCGAACACCAATTAACCTTGACGTTTTAGAATTGCCTGAAAATTTGTTTACAGATACTATTCATAAAATCATTTGACACGTATTTCAGAATTTTGCTTTAAAAATTTTTTTAAAGAAAATATTTACGATTAAAATTTGGATAATTTGCTCAATTTTGATGGTTTTCCTCTGCATTAATCTCAATATCTCCAGTTGTGGTGAACAGATCAGTATGATTTTTTTATTGTACTCATTTTGAATTTAACTTTCAGTTAATTGAAAAAAAAATTGTTTTTGCAATTTTATAACAATAAAAGCAGTCTATTGTTAACATAGGATTTACATACCCTTTCCCCAACTCGAATCGATTGAAATAAACAACATAATTTTTCTTTTACTCTCTACTACAAAATCTCTTTATATGATGTTGGAGGCGCAGTTAGATCCAAAGATATTAAATATTTTTATTTAAATTTGCGGGATTCTATTATATTTTAATATATGTTGATACTATGATTGTGATAGATAAAAAAGTGCCATTAAAACTCTACGTTTGCTTGAGGGTGAGCGGTGAGGCATACTATCTGTAATATATTTAAGAATAAATAATAACAATCGTTAATTTTTCTGATACTACCAAGAACAGAATAACGACCAACAACACTTAAGGTGATAGTTAAAAATATAATAATTACTAAAAATTATCTTTATTTTTATTCATAACTGAAATATATTCCTTATTTAATCCTGAAACGATTATAAACTGTCGAGTTTATTGAACTAACAATAAATAATTTCCATAAACTTTGACTGGAGTAAAACCAATATGTAATTTTTTTTTTATCAACTAAAAAGAAATAATCTACAAAAATTATAAAATTTGAAAATGATAATAAAACATAGTTATAAACTCTCTATAAAGGTTCATCTGAATAAATTCCAAACTTCAAACATGATTTAACGCGTTTCTTACAAAAACATGATTATTCAAAATTAATATCATTAATTTTTCAAAATTCCAATTATATAAATTCCAAATTCCATATTTATTTATGAAACGATTATAAACTATCACATACCACATGAACTTGCAATAAATATTTTTCATAAACATTTACCAATTTACCAGAGTAAAGCCAATATGTGATTTTTTTCTTGTCTGATTGTATTTATTTTGAATCTGACAATAACTAGAGCAAAAGAAATTAATAATAGAGTATCAAAAAAATAATAGAATACAGTTTAAAACTAAATCAATTATGTGTGTTTATTACAAAAATATAATTACTAAAAATTCTATTTTTATTTTTCCAAATTCATATACTGAATATATTCCATATTTAATCCTGAAACGATTAAAAACTATCATAGACCACATCATATTACAGTAAATATTTTCCACAAACTTTTACCGAAGTAAAGCCAATATGTAATTTTTTTGTTGACTGATTGTATTTATTTTAAATCTGACAATAAGTACAGTGAAAGAAAATAATCTACAAAAATAATAATAGAGTTTCAAAGTACCCAAACGCACTAATCTTTATTAATCCGACATTTCAACAACGCGCTCCGATGCACACAATAGCGTTCACAATGTAATTCGACCAAACTTCTAAATCCCATTCATTGAAATCTGCAATCTGGTTTTAGTTTTGAAAAATCCATGACATTTGATACCCGGAGGTTGTATTTACTAGGGCCCCTTGTTTACTATTACTGAACTATTGTCAAACAACCGAATAATTAGACTTCTCACGAAACAAGCGCCTATCTGGTTTCCATCTTTCTAAATGATGTCTCGTTATAATGGAAATGTAATGCTCTTTTTTGTGGAAACATTAATTTATTAATGGCGGTAAAATTCTGATATGCTTGGACATTAGGTAAAATATAGTGATTAGGTATTTTAACTTGTACATTGAGGAAGTATTAAGTTTTTGCTTGAATACATATTGGAGCAACTTGATAGCAGACAGTTCATAAAATTGAATTAAAACCTTATGCATTTCAAGATTTTATTCATATTTATTTTAGGCTTTTTATTATATTCGGTAGAATCCCGAATAGCAACTGAAGAGATATTAATTTTGGGTTCTCTTCTTGATATGTAAAAACAAACACTTTTTAAGATTTATAGATTTTATTTTAAATTGTAACTTACATTATTGGGTGTTGATATTTTTAATCTGTACTTGTTGGCGGTTCAAACATAACTAACTCCCGCTCAATAATAATCAGTTTTTACCTGATTCGACCCTTATTGTCGGATAAGGGTCGATTTATAAAAGTTTTATATAAATGGTACCAACATACAAGATTTAATTACAAACATATTTTAATGAACATGTGTTAAACATAAAATATTATAATAAATACATAATAGTTCTTAACACAACATACTATTTAGCCGAATGCCAAATAGTTAAAATGCAAGTGGCGTTTATTAATGTTTGGGTTTTCTGCGATAAAAAGCTTGTGATCGATCTGTATTTGGCATTCTTAAGTTAACATATGACAAAGAAATGTATTTGTTATTATATATATTATAATTTAAACTTTATCGACTTTTGGGATTATAAATAAACACGTAAAGAAGTCTCTTCTGAATATTCAAAGGTCACGTTATTGTTATATGATTATGTTATTTAATAAGAATCATATAACGGTTACATGCGTATGGTTCTATATACAATAAAGTCATTCATTATAATCAATCTAAACATTTGTAAATAAAAATCTATCAAAGGATCTTAATCGCATATGTCGCATATCATCCTCGCTTTGTTTTAATTCTGATTAGCTTCTCTAACCTATAAGAAATAATATTCTGTTTATAAAAAAAATAATATTAAATATTAAAATTTTAGCCAAAAAGCTTATAGTATGTACTATTGCTGTTAAAATTTGACAAAAAAAAAACTAGTGGGGTGCATGGTATCGTGCCTTAAGGCAAATTGCTGGAACTTCCCGTATCGTAACTAAAAATTTTTGTACGAAACCCAAAAAAAAATGTGTACACATTATTGAAATCTCTATAAAAGATCTGATAATTTGATGCACATATGTCCAATAAACATTTTAGACCGCCAAATGACATTTTTTTAACTTAATTTTATTGAGAGTCCATAACCGCTGGACCTGCCTTCCTAAAAAGTTAATCAGTTCTTCATCTTGTCAATAGTAGTAAAAGGTTTTTTGAATTATTAAAATCCGACGTTCTGTTCTCTTGAAAACTGAGTTACCGTATTTGGCACTTTTTGCGCCGTATCTTCGAAACGGCTAGACCTGCCTTTGCCCAAAACTAATCAGCACGCTTTTTTATCAATACGAATCGAATGTTTTTTTAATTAATCAAATCGCTTATCAGTGCTTCTCGAAATCGTCGACGAAAATTTGTATCCGCACACACACACACATACACACACACATAAACCCATTTTTTCTAAGGTATGCCAAAATGTTCAGAAGGTTTTGAAACGTAAAGATATATAAAAATTTTCATTTTCGATTTTTTTTGCGATTATTATAACTTACTACGGAAAGTTAAAATGATATTTATATACATCAGAAAGAACATGTTCGTAAGAGTAAAAGATTATCATTTTTGTGTTTTTTTTAATAATTGGTGAATTAACTTTCACAATAGTATTAAACATTTTTAATTTATTTTAATTTAGGAATAGAATAATTTGCAACCTTTCAATTTTCATTTTTCAGATAAGTCCTAATTAACGTATCCATCGCAAGATCAGTATCTAAATTCAATCATTGTCCTTTTTATTTGATGCAATGTCTTCTAACATTATTCAAGTTAGAATTTAGATTAATTATATAAAATTACAATTTACAATTATTTATGGTGAGATAAATGTTAGTCACAAATTGTTTGTGTCATTAATGACATTATTTAATGAATAAAATAACGCCAAGCTTTCATATTCCTAAGATAATACATATCATTGCGATTGCAAATACCAGCGACTAAACAATTTAGTAACACTTCAAGCACAATATCCATAAGTACTCATTACGATCATAAATCCTCAATTACACACCCACTCATTTTCCTAACATAGAAACTCATAATTAATAACAATATTTTGCCAATCCCATTCGTATCCTGAGTTCGATTTTACTTCCCACTGAACATCATCGTCAATGAAGCATTGATATGAATTGAGAATGATTTTTTGTGGTATTGTATTGTGTTTATAATGTGGGCTTCTCGAATGACGTGATGTCAAAATGGTTGAGATGAGTGATCTATTGAGAGAAACATATGAAAGGTCAAATTCGGAAGTGATCCATTGTTCGGCGTTGCGATGGGATCAGATGTCGGATGCTGGATGTGCCATCGCTCAGGTACTGGGTTTGATGATTACACAGCTTTACATTTCAGATAGAAACAAACGTTTGTTGTAGTTCAGGTGTGGTCGAATTTCAGGACCAAATTTAAATTAAAATAGTAAGTCAAAATATATGTCCCAATTTTTAATTAAAAACAGCAAAAGCAACTATTTAGTTAGTTAAGGTGATTAACTTATATCAAACAGAACTGGATCTTGTTTCCACTAATAAATCAGGGAATTAGTTAAAGGAAAAAAATACTAATAGTCGAGTCAATATAGTAAGTTCACCTCGGAATTCGAGATACCTAGTTGTAAGTTTGTCAATACTTGTATATTGACAACCTAAAGTTATCTCAAAACCTACATATGGTATCGACACCCTGCCATATGTAGATTTTGAGACAACTTTAAGGTGTCAATATACAAGTATTTACAGATTTACAGCTGGGTATCTCGAATTCCGAGATTCTTACCTAATTTAAGCTTAAATGACTGGACTATAAAGAATATGTACTAATCATACACTATAAATCCTATAAACTATAAGCCGAAATACCTACTATGCTCTAAAATCTACTCTAAATTGTCTTCTATTCTAATTAGATCTACAATGGCAAGTATTTTTAAAAACACTCATATACAACTAATGATTATGTACCTATCTATAAAAATTTGTATGTTTTTGCATATACTTATTTCACAAATTGGTTTGCTTGCAAATTGGTCCCTAGGTGTAAGTGGAATTTTAGAGGTATAATGCAAGTTGTAAAAACATCCCGATATGTGTATATATTATATATATGATTTTATTTTTGAAAGGATTGAGATGCAGCAAATTTTAAAATTGTAAATATAAAATTTTGAAAATTTGACACGATACACGACCCATTCAAGACTTTGATAAATCAGAGTAAATAAACCACTCATTATAAATCTGTAATATTTTTTTTACAAAATCTTCAAAATATTTTGCAATTCAAAAGAGATATTTTTGAAAAAGTTTCAAAATATTGGAAATTGGCTCAGGATTTCTGACTAAAATGTTTTGTCAAAACTTTTTGCAATTAGCTACCACCTACCAATTAAAAAAAATGGCTTGGCTTGTCGTCTCGCAAAATTGATCAACGCGAGTCCTATTCGATTTAAAATAAATAGCTTCCAAATCTTTAAATTTTACAATTTTGGTGTTAAAAAATTCAGAGTGACTTGAAACGTCAAGTAAACAATCAACAAATAAACATTTAAGACTGATGATTAACTTTAAAAAAATGCACGCCTATTATTGCCATTTTATATAACGGTTTAGCTGGTTTAAGTCGTTTGTTATTTTGAACATAATTAACTTTTTTTAATAAATATAATCATTGAAGAAATAAAATTTTCAGGACAAAAATTTCTTGAATCGCTTCCCTCGTTGAATTGACAACTTTCTTTTAATTACAAATATATTTTTTTTGTTTCTTATTACTTTTACTTATTTCTTTATAATTTATTTTATTAATTTCATATCATGTGAAAACTCAATTTACTTCAATTTATTTTTCCAAAGGCCTTGATACAGACTTTACTAACTTTCAGACTTTACAAATTTATGTTTATTCTCAAACTTACTAAATGTTTCTTCTTTATTTTGATTATAATTTAATAAAAAAAAGAAATAAAAATAAAGCGTCAAATTTTTACTTATTGTTTGCATGATAAAAAATTATATTAAAATAATTGCAATGAATAGAAGAAGGTATATTTACATTTCACAGTTTCACATCGTCACCCCAAAGTAATTCTCACATTTATATGACAATGACCGAGTCATCTGATAAACATAAAATCCTATGCTTTTGTAATTCAATCAGTTCATAACAACACGCAAAATTTGTGACCCTTACCATGTCAATCCGTGCTCCATTTTAAAAGGGCCCCGTCAGTTCCTGAAAAGTAGTATCATCTTACACAAAGAGGGCACGAATTTGCCATTGGTGAATACAATATCGTGTTTTCAAATCCCGCATATCCTGAGTGAAAAAGAATATTTCTGTGAAAATTGGCGTCTACTTACCAGACAAAGTCGTAAAAGCATTGTCATATGATTTCATTTGGTGATATATTGAGGGGCTCATGAATTTTTAGTATTAAGCTACGTCAACGAGTGCGGTTACTGATGTTTGCTACGTGACACTATTTGTTGTAGAATTAGAATTAATGTTTTTTGTCATAGGGAGATACAATAGTTCAAATTCTTTGAAAATTTTCAATTGATTTTCGAATTCTTTGAAATGTTCTACTGCTGGCGCCGAAAGTCGAAATACATTAGGGCAAACTGTATCTTGTCCTGAAGCATTCTTTATGTAAGTTTATTTATAACCAAAATTTCACTAATTAAAAATTATATTTTACTAGAACCCAATCAATCTTGCGTCATACACGATCGATATCAAGCACTAGTGATATTCATTTTCACTTGAAAATATAGATCAAAAATATATTTCCCAGTGAAAATAGCCTTAACGCATTAAGTAAAAATATTTAAACAGTATGAGAAAATTTTAGTAAGAATATATCAAGTATGTAATAGATAAGCGAACCATTGCATTGTCTTCTAAAAAGTAACATGGATTACAGAACAGTTAAATTTTGATCAAAATAAAAGAAAATTAAAAAAATTAAAAATATTTTAATGTCTCTCCTTATGACTTTTGGATATTAAACGTTTATATTATAACAGATAGATCAAAACTGTCGATGTGCAATAATTTTATTATACAAGGTTATCCTCAAACCAGTTTGGATGTATGGCATCCATCTATGGGGCGCTGCTAAAGTCAGTAACATACAAATAATGCAACAATTCCAAAATAAAATACTCAGACGGACCAGAAATAACAATAAATTTAATATTATAAGATTTTTTATTCATGATCAATAAAAATGCACTGAAAAATTAAAAAATAAACTTCTAAAGAACAAAAATTTCAATGTACCCCAATCAAATTAAAGCTAAATAAAATATCAAAAGTGCCCGTCGATCCGACATCTGCTTTTTAATTTTTTTTTTTTGTAATGACTTATTTTACATCTGTACTAATTTTTAGCTCTATGCGAATTAGGGCAAACTGAACATCTAATTTGACTGTGACATAAGTAATTAGATCCATTATCAAAAATTTAGCTCATAGAGTAAATGTTAATGCAAAAGCCAAAACACTGGATAGACGACACTTGTACACACAGACAGTAGTGTGTATGTCCCCTATAGTCGACATTCGTAGCAAAATAGTTAATACACTTATACACACAGACACAGATACACATACACAGATATATATGTATATATATATATATATGTGTGTGTGTGTGTGTGTGATTTGCATATAAGCAATTAACATCAGTCATAAGATAAGTGAAGAACATTAGTTACTTAATTATGAACACACTGCACGTTTTCAAACGCCCATAACTTGAAACTTCATTTTCTCGTTATTTATAAATGATATAATATCAACAGAAATAATTTACAAACTAATAAATCAGAAAACAATATAATTTATCAACAAAATGCACATAAGGTTGTGTACGAGTACATTGCATCAACATCGTTTATCAGCGCGAGCCACCCACGGAAATGACGAAAAAAAAGTTTAACAGCCGCCAATATCGCGAAATGTAATAAATATGACATTTAATAATCAGTCGTTATCTGACATTCTAAACTGTCGTCAATAAATCATCACGAACGCTAATCGTAAATCATAAATTATAAATTATATGTCGGGCTGTGATGACACAGAATTCAGTGATCAATGCTCGTTTGTTAACAGAGAATCGGGCAGGCGTCTGAGACTCGTTGACCTACTACACAAATTTTATTATCAACTACATTTAAACTTTATAATAACTTTGATTGATGTGTTCCAATGATTTGTTATATTGCTTTAGTCATACTATATGTATATTGAAATATTCATGTAAGATCATTGTCACAAGTTGCATTGGATGTTCCTTCCATGTCCATGCAATATATAATTACACAATTGATAAATTTTATATTCAGCGAATCATTTAGTTGTTCTGAATTAGAGGTCCCGGGTTCGATCCCGCTTCGTCTGTTGTCAAGCAGTAATGACAAGGGTTTCAAATTTAGTTAGCAATATATTTCCATTTTTTTATTTATTCATTTGACTTCGTTATACAAACATTTGGTAATATCCAAACTGTATAAACATACAGAAATAATAAAAATATACATTTTTCTTCATCACTAACTTAAAAATATATAACTATTTTAGATTTTATTATAAATTCATATATTATTTTATACTTGTTTTATTTCTAATTAGGCAATTTCATCTGATTGGTTTCATTATACTTTTATCATTGTAGTATTTGTCTAGAATTTCCTTTCTTTGTTTTATAAATCTGTTGCATTTTATTACAATATGTTCTATAGTTCCACCATCCTCTCCTAAAAGCTGAAGATTTAATACCAATTTTATATTTCCAAATAAAAATAGCCCTGATCCGGCATTGCTGCAGCGGTAAATATTCGTCATATTAAAGATAATAAATATTAATTAAAGTAATTATAATTCAACACTTAGAAATAGGAAACGGTTTGTATTGCCAAACATTAAGTCCAATTTGCACAACATATAGAGCTAAAAGGACTCTTAAGATCTAATTGTTGGTCAAAATAGTAATTAAAAAATAGTGGTTCGAGATGACAAGTTTAGTACAATTACTAATGCTATTAGCACAATTTTCACGAAGATTTTCAAAATTCCTAAAATTTATTTGTTGTAACTTCCAGCAAGATGTATTGATAATAATAATAACATATTGATTGTATTATTACTATAATAAAAAATTGCCACTGGTAATTGGAGAATTACCATTAACAGCAAGTAGCTTCATTTTAAATTTTTTTTCAGAAGTGTTTTCTCTTAAAAAAGAGTGGGTTATAACTTTATACCAGTATAATGAAAACAACAATCACATTTATAAAATTATTATACATGGAATTTATGGAGCAATAAATAGTTTAATTTGGTGATGCACGTGGTTCTAAATTTTAGTTACTTCGTTATTTGAAATAATTAGTAAGAACTATATTTTGCAAATTATAATTATAAAATGTAATTTTAGATTTAGAATTATATATTAGAAAGATTAATTAATTAATTAACAATTTGTAAGATTATTCAGAATATTCTTGAAATAAAAGGCAAATTATGATGAAAAGACTTTAATCAGATTTTATATAATTAATTTATTATAATCTTTAATAATTAAAATAATATAATTTCTAAGATTACTCAAAATAATGTCTAGGCATCAATTTAATTATCTTTTAAAATTTTATTAACTTTTTAAATAAATTATTATCAATAAAAAGTGTGTACAATATACTTTGCAAATTCTAATTCTAATTCAAATTTAATTCTTTAATAATTAGAAGGATATAATTTCTAAGATTATTCAAAATTAAATCACCTGCAAATTTTATTAAGTTTTAAAATTAGATTAGATTTAAAAATAATGTTTTTGTAACAAAAAACATGTACGCTATTTTGTAAATTATAATTTAAAATTCTTTTGACATAGTTCCTAAAATAATTACATTAAAATAATTTTCCTAAATTTTTGCATTAAATATACGTTCCTGAAATTATTCAAAATAATGAGATAAAATAAGACCCCATTTTAATATTTGTAAAATTTGAATAAATATTAAAATGTAATTATGTTAATAATTATTCACCAATAATGATAGAATTTACTTTAAAACATTATGTTATTGAAAGCAAAAATTTCTAAAAATAGAAGTTTCACTATTTTGGATAATTATTTCCAACTGCTTTATAGTGTATATTACACCTCTGAGTATTTATATAAGAACTATTGTATAAGTTATGATTTTGAATTGAATTATATGATTATTTTAAAAATTTGCTCAGATTTTGAATTAAAGTTTTTATTGATAGAAACTAATTATGTAAACATTAACCGTAAAAGCTTGTATTATTGAAACTAAATCATTATAGCAAATGAGATAATTTTACTATTTTGGATAATAATTTGCCAACTACAACTTTATAAAGAGTATGAATCATAGATAAAAGAAGAGTATTGAACCTTTGAGTATTATAAAAATAATATTACTTCGGACTTAAATAATTATTATGTAAATTAAATGACTTGGGAAACTCTGGAGCACAATTATGGAACATAGTATAAATAAATCTCAATCGCGCACTGTCAAATCGTAAGCGCTATTACAGACGATAATATGTCCGTAATAATATACACAGGCGTATTATTGTTATTAAATATAGTATATATATATATATATATATATATATATATATATATATATATATATATATATATATATGTAATCAGTATATTCTATAAATATTTATTTATATTTCGTGAGTGTGCGACAGAGTTTGTCTGACCCCAGCGTCTCTTTTAATTTGAACTTGACATCTACCACGCCGGAGATCTGACATTTTATTTTATTAATGGTTTTGTTTTTGCTTTTCGCGCTTATAATAATGTAATTAATTGTTATTAAAGAATGATTTATGGGAAATGAAATAAGATAAACAGACTGTCTACGTGCAAGTGAACACGTTATTAGAACAGATGATACTTTAATAACAGGATTTATTGCGAACGTATGATTTTTAACGCTGATTCAAAATAAACAAATTAATTGAATAAATATTGAGCTCAGCAGATACACTCTTAAATCTTTAATTCCCCGAAGGCAAAGTTTATTTTTGCAAGAAAATCTGACTTTACTACTTTTATGCTTTCTGGGTATTTCAAGTCATCTCTCAATCAAGTAAAAAATTGGATAACAAATTTGTCGATGTAAGTCGAAATTTGTCCTTTTGTGGACGTTTTCTCAAAAATAAATAAACTGACCCCAAAAATCTAAAAACAATTCCAAGAATCTGGCTAGCAAGCCGTTTCATTATAATTAGCAAAGAGTGCAAGCAAAACTTTTCACTACGTTTCTGGAAAAAATACTGAATCAATTTGAAAATTTAAAAATCATTCCATAGATATCAGTTGGTTAGTTTTTGGTAAAAATTGACCAGACCATTTCTTCGTAATTAATTGTATTTTTTTGTAGATTTTGATAAAACTTTATTTGATGATAAAGGTCAAGGTCTGAATACACACTTTTAATGGTATAGGCTTACAAAAAGGGGTTAAATTATAAAAAATATATCAAAGTTTGGAATGATGAACTGCACTTTCAAGACATATAAAGGAAAGATTTGTACACTATAATTAACACGTTAATCGCCATAATAATATCAGTTTTTTTTTCATTAATCACGGTGTCTTTATTAGGTAATTTAGTTAAAAACGTATCAAGAAAACTTGATATATCAAAGTATTTTTTTGCTAAAATTCCTGGAAAACACTATTTTTTATTAGTTATGTAGACTTTTTAGCGTCAGACACATATGACTGACACGTTGATTAACGTGTAAATTTAATATAATTACATATATTGCAAGATATCAATTGGAAATCGCAGGGATTAGTTTTTAGTGAAAGCCTAACTATATTTCTGAAACAAACAGTCGAAATATTTATCTAAATAGCTCAATTTTACTTTGAATTGATTGAGTCGATTATTTATAGTATCGGAAAGTTCATGTCATTTTTCTTGAGGCAAAATGCTACTTACAACCAGTTTAATTTCTTGAAAAATAAAAGTTATATTCCATTGACTGTAGAAATATAATTTCATGGTTTTAACCTTCTGTAATATTGTTTCATCAAAAAGCCATATGTTTTATATGTTGGCATAACAAAAGCAATCAATTAAAAACCTTTGCAATCTAAATCACAAAAACGCAATTCATTTTAAATCAATTACAACAAAATTATTCACAGCCAGATAATTCATCTTGGATTGACGTTACTTCTAAAAAATACGTGTTTTTATATAAATCTAAACCTTACGACCCATTCGAAAACCCACTAAGCAACTACATCAATCATTTCTACCGGTAGCTAATTTGCCCTTACCTCTGCCAGGATTTCCTAATTTATTTCCATCCCTGTGCGGTGGTAAGTACTTGTGTAATTTTATACAAGTCATTCACAAAACATCCATTATTCCGCAGATCTATTATTAACATTATTAGTGACAGCGTCCCGGATAATTCGTCATGCGTTTATATTGCGCCTATGACAGGGTGCCCTTCAGGACCCCATTTTCTGGGCCCAGTGATGTATTGTATGTTGATACTTTTTTAATTCAAGGTGTGCACCCATCTTTCATCCTTTGTGATTTGGTTTTTTGATGTATGATGAGTCGCATGTGAATAAATATTGGAGTGTAGAGTAATCTTGACAACAGATGCTATTTCTCATACTTTTAATAACAGAAATTATAACTATTGAGATCTATCCAGCTTGTCATCAGTTAAAGTATTCCTTACTTTGATAATTTCACACTGATTAAATTCTGGAGTAAACAGGTATTTTTTTACTTTTATATATAAGTAAAAATAAAATCGTTAATCGAAAATATAATATGTATTAAATTCCTAAAAGAAAAGTTTGTTTTCGCGAAAAAATCCGATTTGCTATTTTTTTGTTTTCTCGTCAAAACCATTCTGAATAAAAAAAAAATTGGAAAAAGTATGCGAGTGTGTGCGTTTTTTTTTTATTTTTTAGCGAAGGGAATGCATAAACCCAATTCAGACTAGGTCTTTTGTCAGGATATGCCGGGCTCAATACCGTCTGGGTATAAAATCGACTAAAACCTCCGCTCATCTTATTTATTTACTTATTTATTTATTTATTTATTCATAAGCAAGCCGTAATCAATAATAGAAAATATTATTTCAGGCTCTAGTTATTATTCATAATTAATATTAAAAGAATTATATATAGGAATGTATTCCTCTTGCCTTCATGGAAACCGCCGTCATATATTACTTCATGGGGGAGGCTCTAAAATTCTATAATTTTTTCGTCTTAATTGGTCGCAATTGCTCTTCATTTTTTCAAAGATCTGTGTGTGTATATGTGTATGTATGTGTGTGTATGTATAAGTATGTGAGTGTGTGCGTTTTTTTCTATAGCGAAGGTAATACATAAACCCAATCCAGACTAGGTCTTTTGTCACAGGATATGCCGGGCTCAATACCGTCTGAGTATAATATTGACTAAAACCTCCGCTCATCTTAATAATTTATTTATTCGTAAGCAAGCCATAATCAATAATAAGAGATATATTATTTCAGACTCTTGCTAAGCTTATTCATAATTAATATTAAAAGAATTATATATAGAAATATTCCTCTTGTCCTAATGGAAACCGCCGTCATATATTACTTCATGGTGGGAGGCTCTAGAATTCTATATTTTTTTCGTCCTAATTGGTGTGTATGTACGTAATCCGATTTTTGGTATTTTGTCGACGTTTTTTTTCAAAAACAAAAAAACACATTGGTATAGTTCGATAAGAACAGTGTTTGTCAGTTTCGTGCGACAATCCGCCAAGTCGTTTCTTTCTAATTAGCAGAAAAGTGTAAAGTTTTTTGTCCAAGTTTTAGCCCACAATCTTAAATCAAATTTAAAAATTCACGAAAACTGACGAAAGATATTGGTTGGGAATGACGTTTAACAGTTTTTGGTAAAGATCAGCCAGTCAGTTTCTTCGAAATTAAATATTGATTTTTCGTATGATGCTTCTGTTTTGAAACTTTGTATAACGATAAATTTCGTAGACTGAAATAACATACAAAAATATTATAGGCCTACGATAAGCGATTGAATTATGAAAAATCATCAAAGATAAAATTAAGTTCTGCGATTGAGGCTTAATCGCTTGAAAATGTAATTTATATAAGTGTGGACGTCAACTGTAATCAGTAGTTACTTAAAAAACACGAAACGTTCATTTGCTTTGGCGAATTTATTCTGATTAGAATCGCTTAATCTTGAATCGATTAAGCTTGCCAAAGCAAATGTTCAGTGTTTTGTAAGTAGCTACTGATTACAGTTGACGTGCACACTTATATAAAATACATTTTAGGAACACAAAATGTAAGAAAAAATTGTCATTAACAAATTAATTAAACTTATGCAATTATATTTATTTTAAGTATGTTTGAAAGTCGTCAATTAAAAGTGGAATTGGTTAGTTTTAATGCGAGCGGAAATTTTATTTTTGAAATAAACAGTGGTACATTTCACTTAAATAGCAGAATTTCAATTCTTAATGATTAAGTTTTAACTTGCCTCAGGGAAAAACGCTACTTATAACTTTAAATTGATAGTGAATACAAAAAATAGAGAATAATGTTAGCATCTTTTAAAAAAACATGCCTCAAAGAATGATATCAATTTATTATATTAATTAGCAATTTATCAGCTGGTATTGAATAAGACATTTATTACGAGTGTATCAACTTTTATAAAAAGCCTTATTGCAAGTTCTCAGGGTCAATAATAAAAAAGTGCCCGTCGAAACAGTGATATTGTATTTACGAGCGAAATCAAGCGCAACGAGAGCGATAAATCGCTCATTTATGACAAACGGAAATTGGCATATTATTTGGACGTCGATTGACGAATCTCATTACCCATATCAAGTTTTGTATCGGCCGCCACTACTGTCAGATGATTTGATGAGTTTGTGCCCGATTTTTTTTCACGATGTCATGTAATCATTTGAAATCCGAATCAAATGTCACTACAATAGTTTTGTTTGCCGTTTTTTTCACAAACGTGAATATTGGAATTTCCACATTAGTTAAGTAAGTACATTAAAATTAGGATAAATATGATTTTTATTAATAATTAGGAAGAAGCTTTTGTCGATTTGTTTTTGTCTCTCTAGTAGCATTCATTTTATGTGGAATAATTTTATGTCTGCAGCTATTTATTTATTTAATATCTATAACTAGTGTCTATATCTGTATCTACATCTATACAAAGATATCAATGCTTGATATCAGACTGTCCGAAAACGGTATCAAACCTAAAACATTAGGTTGCAATGCGAAAACTCTTACCACAAGACCACGGAGAAACCTTATTTGCCTACATATAAAAGGAGATAACCGGTTATTTTTTAAAATCTATGATGAAACTATTTTCTTTCGATATTAGTTTTTTGGTTGTGAGCACTGTTGTTTATTTTATGAGACCTTAATATATATAATAACATAAGTATACGTCATGTAATTGTTTTATAAGGTGTATGGTTTTTTTAGTTAGATTCAACAGTTTTTTTTATATTACCTCTATAAATGCTTATATGTGGGTGGGGTAAAATGGACCAACAGAACCTTTACCTTGGCAAAGATAAAAAAGTGAAAGAAACAATGAAAAATAAAAATAAAAAAGTAAGTTAGGTTAAAAAAAACAATTTTACAATAGAAAAATCAAATTGAGAGTTATTATAACTACCAGTTCAAATACCAGTACAAAGTTAAAATATACAGTGTTTTTTTTTTTGTACAGAAATGTGTTCATAATATTTATATTTTGTATTGGTTGAATAATCTAGCTGTTATTTCGTAAAATCGTGTTAAGATTAAAATTGGAAAGTTCATTTTAATTTAAAATTCTTTTGGGTTAGATACTAAAATTACTTACAGTCAAACTGGATCTTTGTGCCCCGCTCTACTCTTTTTTTTTAGTAAAAATATAATTATTTTTATAAAAAAGCTGATATTAAGTTCTATTTTTGATATTTATTATTCAATGTACAACGATAGAATTGCAATTATTTGATTTTGGAATATAAAAAATGTACGGTAATTTAAATTAGCTTTTGATCACAAATTATGTCAAATCGATTACTTTAATAATCCTATAACTTAAATTTAAAGTGCTTAGCAGTTAATTTAACTCATTCTCTATAACCTGAACTTATTTAAAAGCATATATAGTAAAAAAAAATGCTTATGTATTTTCAAATTTAAATAATACTTGTAGCAAAAAACGAAATAAATTAAAAAGTACTAAAGTTATAGTCAATCGCAAGTAATATTAATAATATAATCTCTAAGGCCATTTCTTTTGTAAATTTGAACAATCAACAACTCACGATAATATTTTCTTGATTATGAAAAGAATATTTTTCTTCGTCATCAAAATACTATGCATAAATTTACAAGCAGATTCTAGGAAATATATCAACCATGAACACAGTAGCTCATGAATATGATTTATAGTCACATCAAATTTTCAATGTGATTTTACAAAAGCTATGAATACAATAATAAATCAAATGAAACATTTTCATAGATCTTCATACACGCTGCGAGGTTATTTCAAAAGTTTATTACAAGCGACAAATTTCGGGTACAAAACTTCAAGGAACCAAATGGACACAATTCATTATGATGATGACTTTACTGAAAATATTTACTATTTTCATCGGATTTCGGTGAGTATAAATATGCGGTTGCGTTGAGAAAAGCATGAAATTTAAAATGCTGTAAAATCATAAATACTGTTGACAGCCAGAGGCATAAATATTTTTGGGCAAAGTAATAAAATCATAAAATAATTATAAGGAGAACTCTTTCTACATGAAGTAGTAGTCCCGCAACTAATCACCATATATAAATTAGTATATTAAAATCAATATATAAATATATATATGTGTGTGTATTCCTTTTTTTTTCTTTTAAATTAGCTTCAATTAAGTAAAAAGAATTGAGGAAAAAGAACAACTCTTCCCGCGTAAAGTGCGTTAATATATAAATACACAAATAAAGCTTTCATAAAAATATATAGAGATAAAAATTAAATTTAATTTAATTCGCATAATGAAATGATAAAAATATCGGGACGATAATATTTACTTAACTGTCCTAAAAAAATTTTAAAAAATCACTCACGTTTGGAAATTATGAGCTTTTAAGTGCAACTTAGACCTTTGGTAAAATTACGACCATTTTTTGATTATTGTGAATAATTTTTATTGAACATTTTTACATTTTATTGAACTATGAATATAGAATTTTTGATATTAGACGACTTTGGGAGGACCTTCTGGCATATTTCGTCAAAAGTTGGAGCACTTAACTGTCCTAAAAAAATTAAAAAAAAATCACTTACGCTGTTTGGAAATCATGAGCTTTTAAGAGTAACTTAGAGCTTTGGTAAAATTATGATCACTTTTTGGTTATTGTGGTTTGTTTTAATTTTTTTTTTCAATTAAATTTTGGAATCGAAACTGTGAATAACACTTTTAGGACCACAGTGAAAAATTAAACAATTGTCCCAATTTTTTAAGAATTGAGATATTTTTTTGATAAATATAGAATCTTTAAAATTAGACGACTTTGAGAGAACCGCCTGGCAAATTTCGTCAAAAGTTTGAGCACTTAATCAGTATTTTTTTTCTTCTTTTTTATTTTTATTTTATTCTTTATTTTTATTTTTTTTACAATATTGTAAAATGATAAAATACTTGATAATATTGATATTAAAAAATTTCGAGTAAAAAAATAAAAACCTGAATTCTTTAATATACCTTTTCTAAGTATATAGATGCAAATATTAGTTTTTGATGGTCTCCAAATTTGATATCAAATTTGCCTTACGTGAAATATATATATAACTGAAATATATATAAGCAGATTTTATCTAATAGAATGTTTCAAATAAGTAGGTTTTTGGAAAATATCAATGTATACATAAATGTTCAAATTATTTTGGCACCGTTAGACACTTCCAAGTGAATTGGTAGGTAAAATATCAATATATAAATGTATATATGGATAGTTATAGGTTATAGGTTCCAAGTAAGTTAGTTCACATGAAATACTAAAATAATATTTAAATAAGCGGAATTTCTCTAGTAGATATTCCCAAATCAGTTGATTTACGTAAGTTGGCTTGTGCAGATTTTCACCAGAAGTTGGTTCTAAATAAAATGTTTTGGAATATAGATATATATAAGCGTGTTTTCCTTAGTAGTCGCTTACAAAGAGTTGGTTAACGTAAAACAATATTTATGAACCAGTAGAATTCCGAGTGATCTTCACTTAGGTGAAATATTAATATATAAATGCGTTTATATACGAACAGATGCTTCTAAATCAGTTTGGTTTATGTGAAATATTAACTATATGTATGTGCATTTATGGGTTTGTGTGTGTGTGTTTAATAACATGCAATAAAATAGATGCATGTGTATAGAATGCATGAACGATGGATTTATGATACTGTTTACTGAAGGCACCGTCGCTCGTAAATCATTTACTAATTGCTAAGCAACCTACACTTGCACGCATTTGTACCATGCACACCTTGTGCAGCGGCATTGACTTCAAAACTAAGCTCATTCCACAATCTGGGCCATTAAAGATGGAAAATATCTCTTATCACAGAACAACGGTATCAAATTAGTTGATTCAGGGCCGATCCAATCATGCAATTACACCGGTTTAACGATATCAATCATTTTAATGGGTTGCTAGTTATGAACCATATTGTGATTGGACACATCTTAGGAGAAAATGACTTTTATAGCTAATTTGCTGCAATTGCTAATATTTGGGTTATTTAGAGACAATTTAACTTCGATTGTTTATTTATAGTTAACTCCTGTGCCTTCTGCACGATGCCGTGTAAGGTAAAATAGAAGGTTTTGAAAAAGATTGAGAAGAAGAAGAATGCAGATGATTGGTGACTTATACGAAAAGAAGAAGAAAGAGAGAATATAAGGAACTGAAACCGAAACACAAAACCAGAGGTTTCTGAACATTTTGACAAACCTCAGAAAAAATGGATGTGTGTGTGTGGAGACAGTCGACGATTTTGGGCGTACGGATCCGATTTGAATCGTTCAAAAAACATTCGATTCTTATTGATGAGGAGACGTTCTGATTGATTTTTGACGAAGACAGATCCAGCGGCTTCAGAGATATGAAGCAAAAAGTGCTAAAATGTCAATCTTTGGATCAACCGACTTGAATAAAAACATTCGATTCGTAATGATGAGGAGATGCGGTGATTAGATTTTGGCAAAAGCAGGTTCAGCCGTTTTGAAGATATAGAGCTAAAGCTAAAACTAAGCATCCGACTTGAATGATTTAAAAAAATGTAACGATTGCTTTTGAGGAAAGAATTTTTTTTTATTTCATTTTCAAATTTAAAAATTATTTTTTTGAAATTCAAATTTAATTCTAATTCTAGCTAAAGTTCTGAGCATTACTTATATACTTCAAATAAAGGATTTTAAATTTGCAATTCAGTTTATATAATACTTGGAAATATTAGTCAATGTTCTTCATTTTAAATCCGATTGATTAGGTTTTGTTTATTTACTTTTTATAAAATAAGAATTAGAAAAGTTACATTATTTATAATAATCTATTTGAAAACATTCAGTATTCCTCGATTTTTCGTTATTATTCAGTATTTCGGCATTTCGTTACGGTACGGGAAGTTCCAGCAATTTGCCTTAAGGCACGATGCCATACACCCCACTAGTTACATTCTTGTATTAAGGTTTAAAATAATCATAATATCATAAAAATAGAAGATTTGAACTTGATATTGAATAAAATATTTTTTGTTTAAATTGTCTTCACGACTTTTCTACATATTATAAATGTGGAATAAGCAATCTTTATTAATTTAATATTAACTTGAAAATAAAAGCATGGAAATAAAGATAAAGCGTATGTCTATTTTTATTATCTCATTAATAATAGTAATTTAAATTCAGATTCTAATGAAAAATTAAGAGTTATAAAAACTGCTCATTTTGGCTGCAACTAATAATATATTAAATTACATTTTTGAAAGTATTGGCTTATATTCTGAATTACAAAAGTATGTTTTATTTTTTATCTTACTAAGAAGATATATCTAAATTGACAGTTTTTTCTCATGTTTTATCTCGATATCTATTTCCAAATCTCAGTAGGGTTAAAATAGTTCAACAATCTGCAATTTTGCCAAATCCGACAGATCTAAACACTATTCTCGATATCAAAATGTATTTTAAAGAAATAAAACCTGTTCACCCAAATAAATTTATCTAATGGTTGAACAAATTCTTCTCCAATGATTTATCATTTAATCAACAACTTATGAAAAATATAGTAGTGAACGATGCCTATCAGAACTGTATTAAAAATTTTATCATTCCCACATTAATTTTACAACAAAAGAACTAATTTCATTTTGTATAAAATGAAAAGTCATCGTCTATCATCAACGAACTAAAATATCAAACAATGCATATTGATTGCCAGATGCATTATGACAACGCTTTATATGGCGGTAGCGGCGAGACAAATTGTATGATGAAAACAATTTTGAAAAGCAAAAACTCATCCCGAAATAATCAATCAACGTGTCAAGGAATCAAAACAGATTCGGTACATTTAACACTTCAGGACAATCGGCCTGAGCGAACGGATAATGGTACACTTTGGGCACTCCCTTATTCTCATATCGAAAATGCTTTTTCAAAATGGAAGCAACGCATAAAAAGAGGACATAACCCTATCTGACAAAGTGCGAAATTCACAAAAAGCAAAATCCCATACACCCCAAAATTACACTATTTCTTAGAGAACAAGTTTGATAGGAAAAGATTCCCAAAAGAAGAGAAAAAATATATGAAGTCAAATATTTTCATAGTTATTGATGATTAATTGATTGATTGACAAAAAATTTAAGATGCTCTTGATTATATAATAATTGTTTAAATGACCTTAAGAAAATTGCGCAATGCATAATAATTATTGAATATTCTACTAATGAAGAATTATGTGAATGTCTGTGGTTGTGCATGAAAGTTGTAAATAAAGAGATCAATGTATAATTTTCAAATCAATCAATTAGCGTAGGTATTTTAGAAAGTTGTACAAAATTAAGTTATTGTCTACAGATTCGAATACTATAATGAATAATAATAAATATAGTAGTCTGGCCGTAGGCAGGTCCATGGTTTCAGATCATTTCCCTTTCTGGTTTCTTTTTCCTACTACTATTTTATTACCAATGGTCATTTTGTTATTCATTTTTATGTATTTTTCTTTCCAAACTGCTGTTTTCATGCTTCTTGGTTCTGTGCTTTGGCTTTCAGTTTTATGTATTTTTTCTCTTCTTGCATATGTTGTCAATCATCTGCATTCTTCTTCTTCCCAAGCTTTTTAGTCTCTCTATTTCACATATTAGCGTACGTATTTTAGGAAGTTGTGCAAAATTAAGTTATTGACCACAGATTATAATATACATAATGAATAATAATAAATAGTAGTCTACCCGAAGGCAGATCCATGGTATCACAGCATATTTCTTTTTCTGGTTTCCTTTTCCTATTACTATTTTGTTACCAATGACCATTTTTTTCATTAATTTTTATGTATTTTTCTTTCCAAACTTCTGTTTTTATGCTTCCTGGTCCTGTGCTTCGGCTTCCAGTATTTTTCTCCTCGCCTAAGTCGCCAATCATCTGCATTCTTCTTCTTCCCAATTTATTAAGTCCTTCTATTTTACTTTCGACTACATAGTGTAGGAGGCACTCTTTTTGTAGGATGGGTTCGTTCCAGTTTCCTTTTTCATTTTAGGATCGTGTTCAGTAGAGTGCTTTTTTGCCCACACTTCTCAGGACTTTTCCATTTGTTATCTTGTCTGTCTACTTCATCTTTGCCAGCTTGTTGAAAAATTGCAATGCAATTGCGATAGCATTATTAGGTTGTCTGCAGGTTCCTATGCTATCTTAAAATTATTTATTTAACAACAATTTGTTTTGCTAAAAAGGTTTGTTACTACCAATACTAATACTAATTTTTATTTTAATATCAAATGACTTTAGTAATTGATACTTTGCTGTATCTTTTGATATGAAAAATGCATGCGAATCGAGTATTGGGCATTTACAAATTCAAAAGTCGATAGTAGTTAATGGAAAAATTAAAACAAGTATATCTGAATTTTGAATACTTAGATTTGACACATTTTGCTATTGCTCTACAATTGGAGATGCGACGTTGATCATGAACTACATCATAATAGATATTATTATAATTGAACCATAATTAACTTAAAATAACGTCAAAAAAGTATATAATTAGTACTATTTCTTCCAATTTCATGTGACATCTTTACTTCACTACATACCGTAACACCTAATACGATTTTGGTGTAAGGAGACTTTTAGCCCCATATGAAAATGTTGCAGTATTAAGTTAGAAAAATAGCCACCAATTGATAAAAATCAGAATGATTATGAAAAATAATTAATTTGGGGTTACTTGAGCATTAAAATTAATAGAAGTGTATGGAACATTGCACTAAATAAAATAACTTTCATAATATAGAAATTATTTCAATTATTAAAGGTATTTTTTTTCAGGTGTTCAGAACCTTTGGGGTCTCTCTCCCCGTAAACTGCGGACCATGTCGGATGGATCCGCCGTTGTAACGAGCGAGGTGTTCATTGTCAAAGTTGACAGGTGTCTTGGGGCTCGTTGTCGTCTTTTGGGGACGGGCGACACGTATTGAACTGACGACCTCTTCGGGAATAAAGCACAATTTTCTCGACCTCTCTTTTACAACACGTGGATATCCTGAAGGAGAATAAATCTTCGCAAATTCTCATTTTGCCTCTCGTTTGAATAATGATGATTGATGATTTATTATCAATTATCCATAGTGTTCTGACAAAACGCAGCATTTGCATGTTGTTGGTTATTGGTCATTAACGTCTTCAACAGTGGTTGTAAGATCAATGTGCAAAAGTATAATTTTCTAGACCTCTTATTTTCAATACGTGAATTTGGTGAAGGGGAATAAATCTTCGCAAATTCTCATTTTGTCTCTCGTTTGAATAAAGATGATTGATGATTTATTATCAATTATCCATAGTGTTCTGGCAAAACGCAGTATTTGCATGTTGATTATTGACCATTAATGTTTTTAACATAAAAAATAAAGATCAATCGATAGATAAAAGGAGAATTTGTGAAGATTTATTCTTCTTCTTGAAATCTATGTGCAGGAATAGAGAGTGCAAAAAATGTGCAAATATTATTTTTGATGTTAAAAACGTTAATGGCTAGAAATCACAAGTCACAATAGAAAATAAACTCCTAATACACAAGATAATTATTGAACCAATATGGTCCTACGGCCTACAACTATGGGGTGCGGCCAGTAAATCGAACATAACTATTCTAAAAAGGTTTCAAAATGAAATTTTGAAAGAAATCGTGAACGCTCCAAAATACGTTCCCAATTGGTTGATACATCAAGATCTCAGAATTCGAACTGTAGAGGAAGAAATTAGTCTTTACTGCACCAGATACAAAGCTCGTCTAAGTCGTCATCCAAACGTATTAGCGTCAGATCTCCTCAAGCCTTTACCACCAAAGCGGCTCAAAAAAAAATCTGCAATGATTTACTACAAAATATAACATATAATATGAAGGCGCTATCGCAGAGTAGCGATCCTTCTCACGCAGTCAAATAATATATAACTGTAACAAATGTGGCTGAATGTACTTTGTATAGCTTGCATTGAAAAATAAATAAAAAAAAAACGTTAATGGTCAATAACCGACAACATAATGATTTATGACCAATTATCTATAGTGTTATGTCATTTGCATGTTGTCGGTTATTGATCATTAACGTTTTTACCGGTAGATGCAAAAATAAACTACTTAAATAAAGCACAAAAGCTCATGTAATAATGCTAATCTTATCATGTTATAAATTTTAGTTAACGTATATTAAATCATTAATAAAAAGTTTGCTGCATTACTACTTCCTTATGTCTAATCCCCACTGTATCCAAAGATCAAAACAAAAGTCGTGATTACAAATACTAGAAGAAATAAACTGATTCTTCGGTCAAATAAAATCTGTGAAATGGCCATCGTGCACTTTGGTCCCCTGCCAATATATGTGTGCAATGCAGCAGAATATTAAAGTTGCCGCTAAATGCCTGTTGAAATGTTAAATTCTCTGCGGTATTCAAGATGAAAGTTATGTGTTTTGTATGGTCAACTACATAGTATTGTAAATATGTCAAAATGGAGATCTGACCACACACACCGCAATAAAATTTAGATTAGTGATAGAAATATGGAATTCTTCTAGTCGTCTTCCTATCAATTTATGGTGTCTGGTATGGTGAATTCAAAATGTTCACAAATTCACAAATTCACAAATTCACAAATTATCAATTGTTTTAATATTAAGAATGCAGCATTTGGCATGATTTGTTAAGAATAGTATTTATAGTTCATACATGTTTTTCAGATTCTTTTTGGATTCTGGATTTTGTGTATAATTGTAAATAATACTACTGAGCTTATACAAAATTTTCAAATTTCGGCGAGGAGAGATAGAAAATGAATTAAGTATTTTTTCTTTGACCTGCTTTTTGATAAGTTTCAAGTAACATTCGATGAATTAAAGAAATTGAACAAAAAGTATATATGTAGAGCAGGGCGAGGCACAAAGATCTATCACAAAGATCATTATAAAAATATTACTATCAAGTTCATATCAAGTTCTTCAAAAATCTAAACCCTCATTTAATCATTATATCAAAAACTTGTCACATTTCTTTTTAATAATTGTTTGTAGATTATTTAAAATATTAGTTCTGTTACTTTAAAATTTCCGCCTGTATTGTGTCATATATGTATCGGCATCATATATATAAATCATATGAAGATATATTCATATAAGATATATTTTTCTAAAGCAAGTATAATAAAATTGAGTCACTATTGCATGAAGACCTTCCAAACAATTAGCATAATACATTTCATAAATCTATTTTAAAAGAAATCATTTCTAATCCAGCATCTTCTACAATGACCCACTAACAATTAATTAATATACATCGTGCATTTTATTAATGGTGGGATTCATTTTATTCACTCGGCCATTATTCATTCACTGTTGCTTTATGACACATACTTCCTTCGATAACGAGATCATAACAATAACTTGGCTCCAGATAGCAAACGATTAATGACTTGCAATTAAAACGACATGCTCTTGCAATAACGACTGACCTAATTATTAATTATTAATTTGTAGAAGAAAAAAACACTGAAAATCAATGTGCAGACTATTTTCAATTTGAACTTTCTAATTAAGAGATAACGCACTTTTTGCAGATGGAGGCTGTAAAAAGACATGGAATTAAATGATTCTCGGTTTCGAAATATAATTTTCGAAATACAATTGTATTTTGAGTTGGTCGTAGATCAGTAGACTTTGGTCTACCAACCACTGGTTTCTGGTTAGATACTATTTTTTTATTTTGGACATTTAGGGCCAAAAGTTTTTCAAACTGCGCAATTGAGAGCAATCCAAAAAAAGTTAAATTATTGTAGGATTTGAAAGATAATTTTTTATATACAATTTGTATTTTGAGTTGGCCTGGTTTCTGGTTAGATACCAATTTTTTTTAACAAACCGAACTTTCTAAGGAAAAGATAACGAATTTTTTGCACTTGGGGGCAATCAAAAGACAAGAAGTTAAGCAATACAATTGTATTTTGAGTTAATCGTAGCTTTGGGGTAAGGCCTTGGCTTAGCAACCACTGATTTCCTGCTAAATAATTAATAATTTTTTATTTCACAGATTTGGGGCTGAACTTTCTAATTGAGAGGTAACAATTTTTTTGCATTTGGGAGCAATGCAGGAAGAAGTTAAGCGATCCTAGTATTCGAAAGATAATTTTCTAATTACAATTGTATTGTAAGCTGGCCTTAGCTCTGTAATAAGATCTTGATCTAGTAACCACTGGTTTTTGGTTAGATACCCAATTTTTTAGGTACCCAACTGAAGCCAGACTGAACTTTCTAATAAAAATACGAATTTTCTGCAGTTGCGAGCAGTCAAAAGCCAAGAAGTTAAACGATTCTAGGATTCTAAAGATAATTTTCAAAATTCAATTTTATTTTGTGTTGGTCTTAGTTCTGGGATAAGGCCTTGGTTTAGCAACCACTGATTTCCTGCTAGATACTTAATATTTTTTATTTCACAGATTTGAGACTGAACTTTCTAATTGAAAGGTAACGATTTTTTTTGCTTTTGGGAGCAATCCCGGAAAGAAGTTAAGCTATCCTAGTATTCGAAAGATAATTTTCTAAATATATTTGTATTGTAAGCTGGCCTTAGCTCTGTAATAAGATCTTGATCTAGCAACCACTGGTTTTTGGTCATATGCTCAATTTGTTTTATCTGAACCTAAACTAAACTTTCTAACGGAAAAATAACGAATTTATTGCAGTTGGGAGCACTCAAAAGAGAAGAATACAATTATCTAAATAAAATTGTATTTTCAGTTAGCTTACGCTATGTGGAAAGATTTTTTGTCCAGCAACCACTAGTTGATACCAATTTTTTATTTTAGAATTGGATTAGAGATCTCAAAAATGATATCAATTAGAAATTGCAGTTCAGGGCTTTGCTACAAAAATAAATAAGTCAAATAATACTAATTAAGTACGTTAATACTATACCACAACAAGTACTGGGTTGCCTTCTATGAGCCATCTGTTAACAGAACAATTACTGAATGACTTCATATAATATTAAACAGATTGTAAGTCTGTCTGGGCTGGAAGTAAGATATTCTGAGTTCTAGAACATTTTCTAATAATATCCAATTAGCACTCATAAAAATCTAAGCACTCTATAAGCTTTTTAAAAGTATTATTATTACTAGAAGACTATAAGAAGGTTTTCGTTTAAAAATAGACTCAATTCTGCAGAAAATTCTAGTACACCAACAAAGTATATAAGATCATGTAAATAAAGTAATAAGAGTATTAATAAAATGAATTAGCAAAATCAAAATATGCAATTTAAAGTAAGTTCATTTAAATCATTTTATACTTTACACTACTCATTGCTAGTTTTTCAAAATAGTATTCGAAATACATAGCAAAGTTTTATGAATGTCTAACTAACTAAAATCTATAAAAATCAAAAATTAATAATGGTACAGGCCTGGTCATACTGGTATGAATTTATGAATTTATGAAGTTATACTAAATCTTCAAAACTAAAAATAAATCAAAGACTTCAAAAATTCATTTTTAAACCCATTGTATGCTCCCTCTGTTAAGTAACAAATAAAACTATACATAACAAAGTGTCAACTTCTTAAGAAGTAATTAGATTTTATTTTCTGAATAACGAATAGATATTTTGAATCATATATGTTATATAATCTGATTGTAATTAGATTTTAGATACAGTTTACAAAAAAGTAAAAAGCTCAATTTTACCATTTACTTTGACATTTTCTATATTTTTATCTTAATCCTTCTAAATAAGTTTATGGTTTTGTCAATACAAAATACATAGTCTCTGCACTATGCACTAGAAATAATCCCTGTTAAATGTTGGATGAAGAATTAAAACATTTATTTTTCAAAGAAAGAAGTTTGCAAAACCCATCTGAACTTAAACCCCAAGCTATTGTTTTACAAAACTGCAACTGTTTTATAAAAAAATAACTGAAACGAGACTGGAGATAGTTAATCCAGTGCCGTAAACCAGCCGGTGTATATAACAGAGGCGTTAATCCGTTACGTGATAGAAAACATAATAAAATCAAAGCCTTGTAAAGACCGACTGAAAACAAACTGGCAACTCGCCAACTACTTTAGATTTGTTGAACACTTTCGAGGAAAGCAGAGCATGAGGTAGCTATAATATATGCCTCATTAAGAATTTTCAAGAAATGTAATGAAATTTATTTATAGATACGAATGCCAACATTAGTAACGATAATGGGAGATATTCAAGACTTTTAAACTGGCATAAATCAAATTTGCATACATTTTTTGTGATACATTGTAGCCTCATACAACAAAATATAGATTCAAAATTATAAGGTTTTATATAACATATAATAGAACAAAAATTATTTCTAATGGTCAGTAATTCTTGAAAAAAGATTGATTCAAAGAATCGTATTTTTATTGTATTCTTAAATAGTATTTGTTATTTTACCATATTTAACTTATTTAGGATAAGCATACAAGCCCCCCTTCTTCCGCCCCTACAAAAAATGGTCACTTAGCCTTTTGGAAATCGCTCTAAACATTAACAGGCGGCAAAAAATTAGATTATTGTGAAGATATGTTCTTTAATATCCACAATTTCATATTAAACCAATTGGTTAACTCTTTTGGGGACGGCTGTCCACCTGAGTGGACAAACATACTCTGTGAGGCACAGGCTATTTTATAAACAATGACTCAGTTTTTATCAAACAAATTGCATAACATACACAGTGAAACCAAGTTTACAGCCGGTGCAGTAGATTGTTTTGAAATCGGTGCCGTCCCGTAAGTGTTAATATAGACAATAATATTGATTTTACAGCAGGTGCGTTTTTGTCAGAATGCGACCTAGTGTTGATAGATTGTTTTTGTTGAATATTATAATAAATAAAAAACAATGAAATATATTAAACGAATTAGAAATATTATATGTAATATAAACAAGAAAGAACATTTATCTATATGTTCAGATTACTAAGCGACTGGATTTTGATTTTACTTCACTCTTACACGTACAATCGGATTCACGGAACTCAATCCATGAACCCTAATGATACAAATCCTAATTCTTCTGAATAAAGTTATGTGTTTTTGTTCTGCTATCTATAAATCCGTGTTTATGTACGTAAAGTTTAAGTACCCATTTGTTAAATTTAAATAAAATATCACAAAGCCATCAGCGCCTTCATTTACTCGGTGCTAAGCTGTTCCGAAATCACCGGCTGCGCACGCGGCGCGTTATTGCGGGCTTATTTAACCGTCGAACAACTGGAAAAGCACTAAACGCTCGTATATCTGGTCCGAATTAACAACTTAATGCGTATTTATTTTCATACGTTTGTAGAGATCATCCCGATGTTACATGTGTCGTGTTCAATGGCACAAATCCTTTTCTCCTCGCGAAACACAAGCGGAATTACGACGAAGAAATAACAAATAACAAACAAGAACATTAATTTCTTTACAAAAGTTAAGATGGGTTTATAGCGGGTATCAGGACGTGTTAGATTTAAATTTTATTATGCAATGGTTATTATTGTATGTTTTAAGTATATGTTAGTATAAATATCGTTATTATCATGTGTTTTATCATAGTGTATCTGAGGTAGAGACATTGTATGCACCAAAATATTACATTTTATTCTGTTTCCACGTCGCTTAGCTCGCTCGAGTCCTGGGTTCGATTCGATTCCAACCTTAGTCAAGCTCGATATCAAGTAGTATGATATCAAACTGCCTCTTGAAGTTACAGATCTCAAACACAATCTCAAGTGAAAATCGACCCTCGCGGACATTGCTATTTTCATGTTCAATTTACTAATGCTCCAGCGACAATATACGTATTAATTTTACAATTCGCGAGTGGAAAAGGTGCTATATGTATTGTTTGCGGTTTTTGTGGCATTTTTCCCACATAATTAATATTAGCTATGTTACAGACTGTAAGTTACAGTAGAAGTTATGTTAACTTTTAGTAAAGTTCAAATCTGTAGATAAGTATTCATGTAAAATGTATGCATAACTAGTTTGTAGTGGATAAAATGGAAAAAACTCGAACTTCAATGCTTACGTTTTAGTTTTATTTTGATCTATAATACATATATAAGCAAAATATTTTTAACTTCTCGTAGGGTCGCATAGTAATGGGCCAAAAATCGAAAATAAATTGTTTTGCATTCCTCGACGTTTTGAAGGTTTCTGAACCTCAGAAAAATGGATGTGTGTGTGTGTTTTGTGTGTCCGCATTTTTTCGTTCACGTTTTCGGGCGCACGGTACGGGAAGTTCCAGCAATTTGCCTTAAGGCACGATGCCATACACCACTAGTTAGATCATTCAAATCGGATACTCCGTTCTCTCAAAAACTCCAATTGTATTTTCTGCACTTTTTGCTCCGAATCTCCGTAACGACTGGACCTGCCCTTGCCAAAAACTAAACAGCACATCTCCCTATCAATAGGAAAAGAAGTTTTTTGAACCATTCAAATCGGTTGATCCGTGCTCCCGAAAACGTTGACGAAAAAATGCGGACATACAAATTACACACACACACATAGAGAGAAATGCAAAAATATTCATTTTCGATTTTCGGCCCATTACTATAACTACCCTACGGGAAGTTAAACAACATTCAATTAGTAATGATTCGAAGAAATGGTTATTAGTTTTTAGCAAAGACAGACCCAGCCATTTCGTTGCCCCTTATAATGTCTAGGTTAAGAAGTTTATATTGCAACAGCGCATAAAACACATAATTCTGATTGATAATCAAATATAAAAAGACTAATTTATTTTTAGAAAAAAGTATCATATATCTTTGCAACTTATAACCATGTACACAATATAACCTCAATTCTACTAAATTATTCTTTGTAACAAACAAAACGAAGTAGGAGTTCTATTAAGCCTTTAGATTAGTAAAACCACGTCCGACGCATGACAACAATCGAATCGAATTTTACGATTTTTATTTGACAATCGTTTTTCGTGCCATGTCCATGTCCATGATGTCCATGTGCGGACTTTGTGTGTTTCCACGACAGACAGCAACTGCGCAGAGGCAGTCAGGCACAGTTCGACTATCTAATATATTATTCAGAACAGCACTTATCCGTGTCAAAAGACTATCAATTCCATCGCATCCGCTTATAAACGGTACGATACAAACGGACAGGTCCTATATCGTGTACGACTCGAAACGACAGAGCTTCCGATTAACACACGTGATATCGGATATTGTAAAGCATCCGCGACGTCGGGCCAAAGCATTGGCGTCGAGGTAAAGGGTATATTTTAAAGTAGTGGTTCATTGCATTGTGCCTTAAGGCAAATTGCTGGAACTTTCCGTATAGTTATTTAAAATACTTGGAAGTACATTTTTCCTACATTTTTTAAAAATTTAGATTTTTGTTCTCAGGGCAATCGCGCTGCGTAGCAGTTTTAGAGACAAAATATCGAACCCATAGAAGTGTGAACAAAATTTGTACTTGTCATTAAAATCATCTTGATGTACATATGTCGAATGATCATTGTTGACCGCCAAATGTTATATTTTTTTACTTTTTTATTGTCTTACAAAAAATTTAATCAGTTCTTCATTTTCCTAATGCAAGTAAAACGTTTTTTAACTGAATTAACATTTTCGCCACTTTTAGTCCAGTATCTTCAAAACGGCTTCATTTGCCTTGCCCAAAATCCAATCAGCACGTCTCCTTATCAATAGATATCAATAAGAATTTGCATATCATAAGTATACTCAATAATTAGCTACCGTAAATTACTGAATTTTATCTTTTCTGTAAGACAGTAAATGGTTGAATGACCATATAGTAACTAACTCCCTATATTGGTTGCTGTTAGGCCTAGGTATTTTAAATCGAAATTACAATTGGATCTATATTTTTATAGACATTTTAGATTAAAACGTCTTATATAAATTTATTCTCCTTTTGGCTTGTGCGCATCATATAACGCACAATAATGTATGAGGCAGCAATAGTTTATGTTCCATCTCATATGTTGCCACCAGAAACTGGCAAATTTATTCAATATACTAATATAAATGTACAAATTTTGGATAGTCATCGATGTATATCTAATTATTTCGTTTACTCCCTTCATTAACAGGTATGACACCCTCCATACTAGAAAAATGGCGTAGCTGGCATATGTTGCTCTAAAAGGGAGGTAACTGAGGGCTGACACTTCAAGTTTGATACTTCAATTTCATTGAATCATTGAATTTGTACTATCTAACCATAAACTAAGAGATTCTTATTTTTTATTTATATTACACGCTTGATGACTATAAAGGCTGCTTAATATACAATTTTGAATTTGTCAACTTTTCAATTGAAAATATCAAAGGACCGGCGATTTTAACAAACAAAAATTTGTAGCAAAATTCATAAGAAACAACTCTGTTTAACATATTTTGTCGATAATTCGTATGATTTCCGCGGAAAATTTGGAAAACCAAAATTTTGTACATTTGATCTTGAATAAAAAAAATCGCGCAAGTAGAATTGATGGAAACTTTTGATATATAATTTATAATGGCCTGTTCAACATCTGTACCAACTTTCAGCACTATGAATTTTATTCTTAACAAATTTTAACTGGGGTTAAGTCATATTAGGGTGGTCCTTAAAATGGTTATTTTCGAATTTTCCAGGGGCTCAAATGGTTCTAAATTGATAAAAAACAATTTTCTGAAAGTTTTAGCTCTTAATATTAACGTTTAGATAGAGCGCAATTTAATCAAACTTTGTATGGAAAGAGCATGGAAAAAATTTTGAAAATTAAAAAAAAATGTTTTAGGTATAACTTATCGACAAATGAATGATTTTTATCATTCAATTGTTCGCTAAATTACATCTAAAAAACATTTTTAAAATTTTTGAAAATTTTTCCATGCTATTTCCATACAAAACTTTGATTAAATTGCGCTCTATCTAAACGTTAATATTAAGAGCTAAAACTTTCAGAGAATTGTTTTTTATCTATTTGGAACCATTTGAGCCCCTGGGAGCAAGAAAATTTGGAAATGACCATTTCAAGGACCACCCTAATATATATATATATATATATATATATATATATGTGTGTGTGTTTGTGTATGTATATATATATATATATATATATATATATATATATTGAGGAGATATATTTCTGTAAATGATGGATACAGGTAGTAGTACTATTTTTACTTAGTTGTGACAAACGGTCACACTGAACAGTAAAATATAAAATGCAAATCACATCATATAAATAAATAAATAAATGCATATATATATATATATATATATATATATATATAATTTGAATTTCAAATTTTCACTTTTGGATCATGAATAAAAAAACTACCAAAATTAACACCTTCCCAACATTAGTCATTTCAGCTTGAGTGAACTGTCAGTTCTCATTGTCGATAATGTTTCTTATTCACTTACAACAATCAATTTATTCTTATTTTATCTTGGGCCATGATGAATTCAATAAAACGAGTCTTCGACGTTTTAAACTAACGATCTGTAACGACTCAGTGATTGATCGTTCGTTATAAAAATATCATACCTAATATAATATATGGGAGCGATTCTTTAATAATCCATTCACGCATTGTCCGATTGACATGAGGATGGAGTTAGTGTGGTATCTGGTTTTCTCGATCGATTTTAAAGATTTTAAATTAATTTTTTTTTAAATATAATATATGATAAATTTTTAGATAATAAAGACAGATATATGTATAAATATTCAACCATTTTGTGAATTATGAATGAATTCATAATAGATGTGTTATATACTGCAATGTATGTTGTTTGGTTTTTACAGTATAATTATTGAATGTCAAAAAATACTGATATGCTTATACATATAACGGGATAAAGATGCTGATTGGGATATTTCTCTCGATGATGCATCAAATACAGATCAATAATCAATCACGGAAGATACGAGCCCTACTTGCCATTTAGATGTTACATAACTAGATATAACAGAATTGCATTTTTGTTTGAATTCTTTTTTATACATATAAAAAATAATAGAGTAAAGCGTGATTGGATATAGCTATTATATGTATGTAATTTGAAAATTTGCTTTATTTGACCTAAATACATACATTGATTTTCACATAAAAATTCAAATTGTATACACCTATTCTAAGAATATCATTATATAATATTGTTTACATATGTATGTGCATTTGTTTTTAATTAATTAATATAAGTATGAAAAGGGCTATTAATTAATTAAAAACAAATGTGCATATATATGTAAACAATATAATATTATGATAGTATAATGATATTCCTAGAATAGGTGTATACAATTTGAATCTTTATGTAAAAATAAATGTATGTATTTAAGTCAAAATAAAGCAAATTTTCAAAGTAAAAAAAATGAATATTTATACATATAATAGCTGTATCCAATCACGCTTTACTCTATGATTTTTTATATGTATAAAAAAGAATCCAAACAAAAATGCGATTCGGTTACATCTAGTTATTTAGATGGCAATAGTACTGGTAAATATTCATATATTTAGTTAAATATGAATGAATTCATATTAGGAGTTTTTTTTTTGTCAAAAGCACTTTTGAGTTCAGTTAACGTTTTAAAATTTGACTTCACTTCACAATGTGAACGATAATAACGATTTCTGGTTTTCGTTGTGAAATTTTAAAATGTTGATTGAATTTCCAAGTACTTTTGGCAAAAAGTTATTGATGTAAATTCATGGAAAAATATTGCAGAAAACTCGGTGATGTAACATATATAGTTCTAAAACGTGGTATTTAAACATGATCTTAAAAACTTGTTGTTTTTTGTATTGAATATGTTCATAAAAGATTATTTCATTTCTCATATATATTTACCGAAAATTTTACTCGGTGATTTTAAAAAATTTAACATTTTGATATTACAGACAAACAGATTACACATAAAACTAACAATTATTATAAAAAAAGCAATATAAATCTTACCTTTGCAGTGTAGATGTACATCGGTGCAATTGCTGTATGAAATCATTCCTGTAAAAAAAGAAAATTAATTTTAAAAAGAGCCAAATTAAATTAATCTATAAAATCATAAGAATATATTAAAATTTTTATAATAGATATATTTTCGATTAGTATTGAAATATATAAAAACATCTATATTGACAAATATAGTGAAACTTGTATATAAAGAGGGATTATTCCATTTATGTGAATAATTTTAAAACTCCAAGTTTTGGAGAAATAGTCAAATAACAAAGTAATGTAAAATAAATCTAATACTTTATAGTTTCCATTCAAAATAAATTTGTTATTTGTTCCTATATCTTCATTGCAAATTAATAACAGACTAAAATTAAAATATTAATTTGTAATGATTAGAAAAGCACAATTTATTGCTTGAATGTTAAAATTATTTTCAAATATTAGTTTGAAATAATTAAACAAGTGCATAAATAAGCACATTATTCAAGCTTGAGGTTGTTTTCAATATATGTAATGTACTAAAAAATTGACTGTTTATATAAAATCGTTAATATATTTAGTAAAATCTTATTTATAATTTTATATCGATTTTTTAATAAACTGTAGTAATCCATGAACAACTGAAACGAAGAGCTTCCACCTTCAATTTCTTGTTTTTGGCGGAACTGATTTTATTTATCATTTATCGTGTTAATAAATGTTTTATTAATTAAATATTAACTATATAACTTGTGAAGTTGCTATTACAAGATATAAAAACAAATCATTCCAAATACTTTTACAAGCAAAACAATTTTAACATAATATTTTTTATTCTATTGCACAAATTGATTTAATAAAATGATTTTTTTTTTAATTTATGAATTTATTTTATTAGTAACTTTACTGATCTATACCAGAAAACGTAGCTCAAAAAATAATCTAAATAATAAAAGTTTTTTAGGTTAACTTGTTATTTATTATATTTATCTACAATTTCACTTCATATGACAGCAATTCAATTTTATTTATTTGTGAAACGGCTTACTACTGAGTAACATTTTAGAATAGATGTTAAATATTCATGTATATATCTTAAAATTACTGAATGTCTTTTTTATTGTATAAAGACAAATCGTAATTAATAGAAGAAATAAAAAAATAATGATGATAAAATTAATGATTGATAAAATGGGTTGGTTCACTTTTAGCTAGAGTTATTGTGTTATAATTAATCGTAAGATTATATATTACAATCATAATTCATGATTATTGTCGTTCATTTTTTCGAACTCTTTGGTCAAAACTAGGGTTTATACAAAAACTGACATTTCAGAAAACCGGTTTTCGAATTTTAATTTTACTAAAAAACCGGTTTTAACTGGTTTTCGAATTTTATATAGAAAATAAATTTTTGCTTGAATATTCAGTAATTTATCCGCAAATTTAATGTAATTTAGAGCAGAATTTGACTGAATTTATTTATTGTTCAATTTTATAAATAGTAAATAAAATTATTTTAATTTTAATTAGTAGAACTAAAAAATAATAGTTTATCTTAATTAAATAACTTTGAAAATATTTGTTCGTTATTCATGCATCATTTTCACATATAAGAATGAAAATATTATTATGATAGTGAAAGGAAAGTTTTCGAATAAATAAAAATGATATATTTCTAAATTTAAAAAATCATTAATAATAGCTATAATTGTCATTTTCCATTTATACAGCAGAAGCCGACTTTTTTCACTAAAAAAACGGTTTTCGAATTCCATAATTTAGCCAAAAACCGATTTTTAAAGCCGGTTTTTGAAAACCAACAAACCCTAGTCAAAACCATTCTTCAAAAAGCAATCGAATGAGTATAAATCAGTACTTTTAACAAATAGACTACGGGCTCTCTTTCTAATTTCGCATATGTATGTTTTGTGTGGCATCGTATAATGATATATTGTCAGAATACGTGACCCGACATCGCCTCGCTGTTGTTAACAATAGATTCATCACGATACCAACAGACAGCAGACACATCATGTCAGGCCGTTGCAATAGACAGGGATGGTCACCTACCAGGAGGAATATGAAGACGCCTAAGATATAATGACATAATGAAGACCAGGGGCGTAGTTGCCGCCGAATCTGTCGTATCGATATTATGGCCCCCTAATGTGCGTAAGCTAACCAAAATCTCCTAATACTCCTTAGAAACAGAAACTTTGGCAAATCTAAGGTCATCAGCTATAAATGATTTTGAATCAGTTTGATGTAAAAATGCAAAAAATATATTTAGTTTGGATTGTTTATAAATAAGGTGACTGATAATATTTTTTTTTATTATCTATTTTATTTACAACATTCAATAAATTTGAAGAATTTATAACAGTCGGCCGAAAAGGGACATTGTATACTAAAAGGGCATGTTGGAAAAAACAACTCAGTAGTTGTTTTTCCATTCGATATAAAATTCATAATATTTTATTGATAATTATATAATTTTAACTATTTACTTATTAAATAATTTCTTATAAATAATGATTAAGTTATACTGATTATAGACTGATAATAATGATGAATCTTTTGCTACCAAACAAATTTTTATAAGGAGCCTCGTCAAGGCACGAAATGCTTCTGATGAAGACTCTACAAGTCTAGAAGTATTGACTTTATAGTTTGGATTATGGATAAATAGACATTTAGTCTGTACAGTAGTAAACACAAAAGTAACAGCACAACCAAGAAAATTGCATGATTTGGTATTATTACTCCATTAAATAAATACTCAGAATGTTACCAACCAAAACCAAATATCAAAAAAATATGAGCTTATTTAGTGATAAACTTAAAGTCTTATTTTTATGTCTACTTGTCCTAAAACAAAAATTTTTATAATAAAATATATTTTTATTTTTGAACGTACGAGCCAAGAAACACTATTTTTAAATAAAAGGAAGGCCTGATACAGTTCATACGTTTTGGTTACATATTTTACTTAAATTGTATATTTGCAATTAGTTTTAGTCTAGGTTCAAGATATTAAATAATTTAGAAATATGATTAAAGTTTCATATCTCTACAACTACCTGTATTTCTAGGCCATCAGGCTAAAATAAAAGTCACTATCACTATATTGTTAATTACTTATAACATATTACTATAATATGAAAGTGCAAGATAAAAAGAAGTAATACAGAATTTTTCAAAAATGTCACAGATCTTTTGATAGACGTATGAGCCAGGTGCCAGCTGAAACACGAAAAACATCTGAAGTTTGTTAAATTTGTCAATATTTAAAAAATCTCATATGCGCATTTATTTATCCTACACATTAATATTATAGTAAGTTATAACTATTTAACTATATACTGATAGATAATGAAAATTAGGTAAGTTTAGTGAGTAAGTTTTTTTTAAGTAGGAATCTTAAAAATATTAGATAGTAGGTATATAACTAATAAAATAGAAAAAAAAGAATAATATGGTAATTTTCTATGGCCTAAAAATTTTATCAATGTAATGAAATTTTATAAAAAAGGTAAATTAGAAGAAAAAAGGTGATTGTATCGCACAAGTGACTTATTTTGGTTCACTTTTTTAACTTCTGGTGAGTGTTGTAAAATGCAAGAAAAATTTTATACAAAAATATTTCTATTAATGTTTTAATCCATTAATTTTTTTAATAATAAAATTATATGAATAAATATACGCCAAAAACACAACTTTGACCCCTTCGCAGAACTTAAAGTTTGTCTAAATTCATTTCCACAACAATAATAGTAATAACATAGGTTGGATTCAAAGCCAAAAACTTATTCAAAATTATGCGATAATATAATATAAATAATCTTGATGAATAATTCTATTTACAACAGTTGACAATATCTCAAGAATCGTTTCAAAACCCTATTTGACTGACATGATGGTAATATCTATATTTCATATTTTGTCAGCCGACGGATCTACTATTTTATTTTCTTAGGCATTGTTTGCATTACAAAAGTGAACTGGGAGCGGTCTTTAGATCACGATTGTCTTTGTTCAAACTGAAGAATGATTGATGTTATTATGAACAGGATCGTTTCTATCCATTATAATATATATATATATATACATATATATATATATATATATATATATATATACATATATATATATATACATATATATATACATATATATATACATATATATATATATAAAGTCTCACACATCATTTCCAATTTATTTCTCTTCAATATTCCTAACCAGAGTTAATAATAAGGCCACCGCAAAGCATATTGCCACAAATTCTGGAAGGTATCACACAAAATGAAACAATATATTTTTTTTCAAAATTCATTTCTTTAATCATCACGATTTATATTTTTGCACAACAAATTATAAATTATAAAGTTAACAAGAAAATATATTTTAAAAATATACATTTTACACATCTATTTTTCATTTTACTTTAAATTTGATGTTTCATGATAGGTCGGAATAATATTTTCTTGATACATGAATCTATTATATTATATCTTACACAGAAACACATTTAGAGATATGAATTATAGTTTTGTATCATAATATTCACAAAGTTTATGAACTTACATAAGCTCGGATATTTTGTTTACAGCCAGTTCCAAATGGTATGAGTTCAAAAAATATACACACAGAAGTTAATTTTATTTAGAAATAAAAATTTTATTGAATGTATCAATGCTCTCAAGTATTTGGCACTGCTTAAAAATACGAAATTATATCTAAAGAATCACAATATTCAAAATAAGTTTTGGTATTCTTATAGAATTTTTATATTATAAGCTTGTTTATACTATTGAGCAAAATCAGTCACAAACACTTGTAAGTAAATTGTGGAAAAGAAAAATGTATCGACTGTTCATTAGAATCAGAAAATATTATTTAAAAATAAGATTTGTATGCAAGACTATATACGCCAAATGATATTAAGATTAAATATAAATATTCAACTCAAGATCATTCATAAAATTTTCCAAAAAAAATCATTATATACTTTGGCTGAATAATTTTATTATTGTTAATATTTCTTAATAATAGTTTCTTTGTTAATATTTATTACATATCACTAGTATAAGTAGAAAATTTTCTATACAATATATTACAGGTTATCATATATACACTCCTCTATAAAATAACATATGAGAAATAATTTTTAAACTGTGTCTTTTTAAGCACCTACAAGAACAATCAAGTCTTCGAGAGATTCGCAATAAGCAACAGCACAACTGATCAAAGAAAATAGTTCAGATGAGCTACTAACTTCTCCATATCACATGATAGAATCAGAACATAAACAAATTCAGAATCACAATATTCACAACGTATGCTAAAGCATCGCGTATTCTATGAATTATAATCGTAACTAGTAGAAACTATCAATGATGCAGTCCATTCTGGGCACCTGATTGCCTACCGCTGCCTGCTGGCGGTTGAGCAAGTGCCGCCAAGTTTGGTAGGGGCGGCACGAAGCTGCCATATGGCGAAAAGTAAGGCGGTAGACCACCAACCGCGGGAGGTAGCAAATGTGGTGGGACCATCGGTGGTGGTAATGAATGGGGCAGCATTGGTTTCGAATATGGGTGATATCTTCCACTTCCCAAAGTTAACGGACTCAATGGTGGCGTTGGATAACCACTTCTTGCTAGCAAATGATGCGCCGCGCTAGGCCCCAATAAATCCGCCCCTGAACCACCTGTATGCGCTCTTAGATGCTGCAAAAGTTCCTCAGAGTTACTAAAACGCTTTCCACAGTAAGTGCTAGCGTCACCTGCGGAAATCCAGTTGCAAACGTATGGTTGATTGGCTGCTGCTGCTAAAGCGTATAATTGAGCATGAGCAAAGGCCATTGCTTGCTGCTGATGTGCGCTGGGAGCGTACGGTGTCTTCGCATGATCACATTGCAGACATCCAGCAGGACATGTCTTCGGCACGGATGCCGCTCCAAACAATGGACTGATACATGTACCAGTGCAATAAGGATCTCTGCAAGCAGGATTGAAAGTCTCTGGCTTCAATCCACGTGCGTAATTCAAGTACGCAGCTTTCAAATGATCTAATCCCAACGGTGGTGGCAATCCTAACATGTAACTACTAGATGGTGGTAAGATAGGAGTCTTGGGTGAAGATTGAATTGGCGACGTTCTATCAGGCAGAGGCGAATTCGCAGAGCTGTTACTACTAGAAGATCTAAGAGGTGTATGCGTTCTTTTAGGAGTTCGCGCTCTCAAATTACTTTCAGGTGTATTTTGAGCAAGAGTCGGTGACTTTACAGGTGTATTTTCATATGGCTTGAAGCTTGAAGGCATTTTTGGTGATACTGATGTAGTTGTACTATTTAATGGACTCGACCTGATGCTCGCGTTGACAGGAGAGTGAGATGGTTTAGAAGTTATTGTATTATTATTTGACTCGCTCATGTTAGTCGGTGTAGTAGAGTGATTCGACAAAGAGGTTGGCGTTTTGCTTGCCGACGAACTTTTAGTAGACTTCTCAATGGATGCAAGAAGCTTTGGATTTGGTGTATCAGCTCCTATGGCACTACATGTTTGAGCTAATAAAGCCAACGGACTCTTCTTAGCATCGAGCTGTAATAGAAAGAAAAAAAATGTTTAATTTGTGTTAAACTACAAAAAATTAGTTTTTATACAATATTCCGCTACTACAATTTTTAAAATAATATAATCATTCATTTTCTTGATGAAGTGTGCAATAAATTTATCGTAATTACATTAATTGCCAGTATGTTCACGTAATAAACACTAATATCTACAAGTTCTCTCTTTGCATGACCTATAAATTAAAATTATATCTCTAGTCTGAATGTAGAAAACGCTATTTAACTAGCGAAATTTAATCAATAGTATGCTATAAAGACAGATAAGAATTAGAAGTTACAAATCATCATTGCATCAATTAGATTAAATCAAATCAAATGATGTCGGTGCTGATAGGAAATAAACTTGATACATAAATGTGAAATATATTTCCATTGTATTTTGAATCCGAATTTTTGACGTATCAAGCTGATTACAAATAAATATAATTAAAATCGTCTCAGGTTCGTGACATAAAATATCGCATATAAAATGAATACATTAAACAAAATGTATTTTTCAACCAGAATAAATAAATCAAAACACCGTTTTATTAGCGAATATGTCATGGTGCTAACGAATGGAATATCTACAACACGATTTAATTAAAAATATGCACAAATATCAGTTTGAATTTTAAATGAAGTGCTAATTTGAGAGTTGTTTAATTGCTTTAAAACGCGCGAGAGAGAGCTGCTACTGGCTTTTTCATTTTGAATAATGACCAGGCGCGGTTTTTTATGAATATTTAGTAATTCAGTTATGGCTGCCGTAAATCTGGCTGTTTTTTATTCGTTTTTTATTGTTATTTACGAGCGCACGAAAGCTGTAAAACGTGTATTTGTATTCATAATTTCGACCGAATACGTTGTGAAGTCCGCTCACTCTGCGTAAACAAAGGAAGTTTATATTTTAAATTGTAGTTAACATTTTGAAAGAGAAGAGAAATGAATAGTTAGATATTCCAGAACATTGCATTTTTTATTATATGCACTGGCATATGTTTATTGCACTTGAGTGTTTTCATTCCCTGCGAATCAAATGCGCTTTGCAAACTTCTTTGTTTCAATGACATCATGCGGTCCTATATATCATAAGGGGCTGAGTTTTATTTATTACACAATTCTAAATGATTTATGCCTTAATATATGCAAATATATTACTTTGCTTTGTACGTTATAAATTATTGCACGTTCATTCCGCAGCTGAAGATATAAATCATACGTCAATTTTATATTGCCAGTGTTCGCACGGCATGTCTTGGAACATGTTGAACATTGCAACATAATTTGGTTGGAAATATAAATTGAAAAGTTAATTTCAATAGTAAAAGACAAGCGAATAATTGATTATATCACATTATCAAACAATGTAAAAAATATACTGCAAAACTATAATTTAGGATGTTGAATCAATAACTATGAAAGTATGGTTTACATTTTATGGTCGTCGTCTTATCTTTACGAGCGGATGTTTGAATAATTAGGTAAATTTTCTAAGAGTAATTAATAGACAAACGTGAAATGTATTTAGCGAGGTGTGTAGACTAAACTAATATAGAGAGAACGTGCTAAAAACGCAGGTATGTCTCAACGTCGGTTAACAAAGGCAGTTTGCTCTAACCGTGGATGCAATAAAACAGCCATAACTAAGCACTTGACGTTCTTGATGGCAGACGTATATTGCATGTGCGAACGCGATCGATCCACATTGCAGATGGCAAATAGTGGTGTTCAGAATGAAATAATTCTAAATTCAACTAAGAAATTGTATATTTATTAGTATAGTTAATGTATGCATTTGGACTTGTACCAAAAAGAAAACTAGTTGTGCATGGTATTGTGCCATAAGGCAAATAGCTGGAACCTTCCTTGAAAACTTATATTTCTAGAATATAAAGCTACATTTTCAATAATCTTGTAATCTTTTGAAAATGTTGATTTTATTGAAAATGTTGAATTTTTTTGAAAATGTTGATTTTTTTTGAAAATGTTGAATTTCTTTGAAAATGTTGAATTTCTTTGAAAATGTTGAATTTCTTTGAAAATGTTGAATTTCTTTGAAAATGTTGAATTTCTTTGAAAATGTTGAATTTCTTTGAAAATGTTGAATTTCTTTGAAAATGTTGAATTTTTTTGAAAAAGTTGAATTTGTTAAAAATCTTGAAATTTATTGAAAATGTTGATTTTTTTTTAAAGTGTTGAATTGGCAACTGCATGATCTTATTTGCTGCCTTTGCATCGTACCTTCAAAACAACTGGACCTGCCCGTCGCAAAAACTAACCAATACGTCCCGCGGTCAGTACGAAGCCAATGTATTTTTAATCACAATCATGGCAATTCATTCAAGCATCAGATGACATTTTTTGAACCATATAACTTGAAAAACTAAAAATCTTGGTGCACAACGAGTACGTATTTAAATTTTGATACTTTGTTGTACATATGTCTTATAATTATTTTCAATCGCCAACTATTTATTTTTTGTTTTTGAAAAATTAAAAATCTCGGTACAAAAAAGTTTTGATAATTTGTACATATGTCTAACGATCATTTTCAACCACCAACTGACATTTTTTTAACATTTTCTTCTGGATCCCTGAAACCGCTGTCGTTTCTTCCCGAAAATTTAGTTAATTCTTCATTTCGTCAATACAAGTGAAATATTTGTTGAATAATTCAAATCGGACGCTCTGTTATTTCAAAAACTGAATTGGCATTTGTTGCATGCACTTTTTGCTCGTCTCTTCTGAACGGCCGAAGCTACTTTTGCCAAAAATTAATTAGCACGTTATCCGCATCTCAATAGGAATCGATTGTTTTTTGAATCATTCAAATCGGTTGATCCGTACTCTCGAAATCGTCAACGAAATACAGTATCCGCACATACACACGCTCACGCACACACACATACACATCTAGTGTTGCTAAGGTGTGCCAAAATGTTCAGAAGAGCTTAAAACGTAAAAAAAAATCATTTTTTGGTTTGTTTGCGATTACTATAAGTTACCCTATGGAAAGTAAAAACATCACATATCCCATGTTTTTGGACTCCTTCAAATCGGTTGATCCGTACTCTCGAAATTGAAAACGAAAAATTGCATCCACACACGTTGATACACATACATCCATTGTTGATAAAGTATGCCAAAATGTTCAGAAGATCTTAAAACGTGAAAAATTTCATTGTCAGTTTGTTTGCGATTACTGTAAGTTACCCAATGGAAAGTTAAAAACTGAATGATGATATTATGATTGTCTATCAAATGTTTTGTACTGTTTCACTGTATAATTAGCCACAAATTCCATATTGCTTTAATGTAGTGTTCGGGGAACCGGGGTAAATTACCCCAAATGAGGTAAAAATGGAATTTTTGGGGGTAAAATATAAATATATGCAAGTATTTTCATTTTTGATTTTTATGCGATTACTATAACTTATCCTACAGAAAGTCAATAGCAATAGTAATTATTTGTGGTCAATTTGTGTTGTATATGTATTTTTAATTGATAGTCACTGTATTTGCAACGCAGTTGTCCATATGGGAGGTAATCTATCTTCGTCATGGAGGTAATATCAAATTAGACTAAGAAAAAATTGGGGTTATGATTAAAAAAGTTCCCTGGCCGCTGCTTTAACGCGATCAACGAGTTCATACGATTTATCCAACTTAATAAACAATCATATCACTCATGAATAATATTACAATCAATTTTTTTCCTCTGACAAATCAATTCTCGATGTGCTAACAGATGTTTGCACAATATTTATAAAAATTGAAGTAGATAACAAGCTTTTCGCAAGAGCAATAATAAATCAATTTCAAATGAATAATTTATCCGTCTTGTGGTTTAATAGAGTGCTATTGACATCTCCGCTTTGTTCAACATGTGCCAAACTAGTAAAGTGTGACATGTGTGTGGGCGAATGTGATCTGCTAACATGTTATTTATGGCGTTCTACTGTTCTGGCGATTCATCGCTCGTAAAAATCATGAAAGTAGGTGGAAAACCGTGGATTTATTGCCACATTAAAGAAACACTATAAAAATCTTTGTCTATTCTAATTCACTTCGTCGTTTGCAATGGTTTATGCGTATTTACAATGACGGTAATAAAGGATACGCACTCTTTTGAAGTTATTTTCGGGAAAAATTCCTACAGTAGATACTTAAGATAATTGATAATTTTACTACAACATCATCGACTTTATGAAATACTTGAAATAATCAAAATTTAATTCAAAATAGTATATAAAAACAATAAATTTAGAAACGCGGCTTTTATTATTATTATGAAAAAAAAATAATTTGGGGTGGACCACAAATAAATACTATTTTTATTAACATCACATAGGGTAAGTTATAGTAATCGCAAAAAAATCAAAAATGAAAATATTGGGATATACACACGTTTTAGGGAATTCTGAACATTTTGATATACTTTAGAAAAAATGATTGTATATATGTATGTGTGTATGTGTCGCATGTATGTATGTGTGTAGCATGTATGTATCTGTGTAGCATATATGTATCTGTGTAGCATATATGTATGTGTGTAGCATGTATGTATGTTCGGATACAAATTTTCGTCTACGATTTGGAGAGCACGTATTAGCCAATTTGAATAATTCAGAGAACAATCGATTCTTATTGATGAGAGGATGTGCTGATAACTTTTTTGGTAAAGGCAGGTTCAGCGGTTTTAAAGATACGGGGCAAAAAGTGTAAAAACTGCCAATTTAGTTTTTGAGAAAACGGAGCGTCCGATTTGAATGATTCAAAAAACGTTTTACTAGTATTGACGAAATGAAGAACTGATTAAATTTTTGGAAAAGCAAGTCAAGCGGTTTCGGAGATCCAATAAAAAAAGTAAAAAAAAAAATGCCGTTTGGCAGTCAAAATGATCATTAGGCATATGCACATCAAAATATTAGATATTTTACAGAAATTTTGATAATAAGTACAAATTTTGTTTACATTTCTACGGGTTCCGTACCAATGTTTATCTCTAATGTCTAAATCGAATGCCAATCCATTAATTGGACGTCCGGATATGATGGTAAACAATATAATTTATACTAAAAACAGAGAAACATACATTTAGAAACATACGTATTTAAAGAAAAACAAGGTGTGATTGAGCCCAAAGAACTTCTAATTTGTATAAATTGTATAAAATAATATGAACTATTTCACAAATTGTTCCCCGAGAAGAATTAGTTACACAATTCCTGAATCCTTTATCTGAAGGCACACAAGAGCAATTTTATACCATGCCAAAATATTTCTTTGCAATTACAAAACAGTCGCACATGGAGCAATAAATTCTCACGGCTGATCTGCAAAAGTCAACATAGTAGGATATCGTTTCAAGTCCAACCAAATTTATTGCCGAACAATTAATGGGCTAAAACGTCCAACAAAAATACAACATGTATGCGAATTGAAAATGTAGTGTATAGTGATGTTTGAAATGCGGTCAATGTGATAAATTGTCTACCTACGCCGAAGAGGATAATGAATATTTATATAGGAAAATAAAAAAAAGTTAGTGGGGGACTATTTAACACGTTGATTGCCGTGTCAGTCATATGTGTCTGACTCAAATAGTGCTTTTCAAAGAATTTGCCAAAAAAATGTTTTTCATACATTAAGTTTCCTTGATACACTTTTTAACTAAATTATCTAATGAAGTAACCGAAGCTCCTGTGAAATTTTTTCTGATATTGTCGTGGTCATTAACGTGTTAACTTAGCAATTCTTTTTTCTTGGAATTATCATATATTTTCTTGTAAATTATCTATAATGTTAATTAAAATATTATGCATGTAAAAAATAAAAGAAGTTGTAAAAGACGTATTTTAAAATTACATATTTAATAACTAGAATTATATTTGAAAAAAATGAAAAATTAATTTTAAAAAATTATGATATTAAATCTACAACAGACAATTGTAAGCGTTATTATCCTTTGAAAAAATTGCGTAAAAAGAAAAATAAATTTTGTAAGACAATCTAAAAAAAAATATATAAAAATTTGAAAAAATAACGAGATACATGGCCGCCGGAAAAGAATATGATGAAGTTGTTATAACACTAAGACAATATGATTAATTAATTTGATATAAATTTCATTATTCTAGTATATAAATTATCTTTCTAATCTAAATTTTTTAATATGTGATATTTTATTTGTTTGCAAACATTATTTTAACAAAATATTTCATCTACTTTGCACACTTCCCAATTGCAAAATATCTAAAAAAAAAAAAAAAAATGAACGAGAAACTCATGACCCCCGAAAAAATTATTAATATTATTGTAATAATGCTAATATAATAGAAAAAATTTTAATCTTATCAGTCATAATTTATTTGTCCGATAACCTGATTTAAAAAAAAGTATGTTTCATCTATTTTGCACACTTCTGATCAAGAAAATTTAAAAAAAAGTAGAAAAAATGTCGAGAAACACATGGCCACCGTAAAAAATATTGTTAATTGTTGTAATATAATATAATGAATTTTATATAAATCTTATTACTAATATAATAAGATCAATATAAAAATATGATTTTTAAAAACTAATTTTGAATTATTTTATAATTAATTTATAAAAAAAAGTGCTTACCGTAGTTGGCAAAGGTGTCAAATACTCCGGCCTGAGATACTGATTGCTTGAGGTCAACATCTTGATTGTATCCTTTATATTCCAACAAAAAAAATCAAACACTGATCACTAAATCACAGATTTCGATATGTATCCTTGTGCACTGTACATGTCACTAATTATTCAAAAATGTCAAATTATTATTAATTTTATAAATCACTTAATTAATCCTCAACATATCAATCTAATAGTAAGAAGCTTTTTTACGAACACGTATTAATCCGTTGACGTTCAGAACTAAACTGATCAACGAAGAGAAGCGATAAGTGCCGATTCGACAAAAGCGAGCTTTCGGCGAGTGTGAACGTAAGCGCACGAGCCATGTGCTTTCGTGAAGCGCACACGGCTAAGAATCTTCCGTCTCACTCTATCTCGCCCAGTGTGGTACGTTCCCCGGAGTGTTTGAGATATATCTGTTTCCTTCTCGCTTATTAAGCTCCAAGCGTTCACACTTCAGACATTATTATAAGCGGCAACCGCGAGACAAGGGTTTCCGTCGCATTCGCTCTAATGTTCAGATTTGCTGTCTGTTTCTTTTACGCCGTTGGAGGATGGACTTAGAGGGAGAGTTGGTGTGGAGAAATAAGAGAGCTAAAATGCCACTTAACACTTCTTAATGGCTGTGTTTGTACATTTATTAGGTGTATAGAATAACTAATTATTTGTGTAAAAGTAACAACATTCTGAATTATATACCGTCTTGATAGTGAAAAAACTTATTCCAGTGAAATATAAATACATGATTTGTTCAATAATTAGTGCATCGTGCCTTAAGGCAAATCGCTGTAACTTCACATACTGTACATAATTTAACAATTTCAAACCTTTAAACATTTTAAATGTTTTGAGATTTTTGAAATTGTTTGAAAATTTTGATATTTCTTGCAAATTTTGAAATCAATTCAAGAAGTTAATACATACTGTCAAAAAATGTGGGACATTTGTCTAATCAATAATTAGTTATTCATTTATAGTTAAAAATAAGATCATTCTGATTTATCCATCCTTGCATGTTAAAAAATATACTATAATAATTTTGATGTTGAAATATTTGGCCTAAAATCATGAGAGCGATACATCTAATAAAAATTAAAGATATTTTATAGTATTTTCCATATTTCCGTACGTTAAATACATACTGATATATTTTTTCTAGAATAACCAATTTTGAAGCATGTTTATTCATAGTGTCCATTTTAATATTTGATCAATTAGTTATTTAAAATGACAAAAATTAATTCAGTTATGTCTTTCTGGATATGATACAAATTAATTAGATTTGCTCCAGTTTAAATTACCAATGAAAATGACATAAGATCATCATATATCGAAAAATACTAAAAAAAAATCTGTTGTTTTTTATTTGATGTATAGCTCTTAAAATTTGGTACATAATTTTATAGTTTATAAATAAATTAATAATTGCGTGACAAAAGTTAAAATGTAATAATCAACATCTAACCTTTCAAATAATTACCAATTTTATTCTGCCTAATTAATTTAATATCAATAGTTTTAAAAACGTGTATAAAACAATTCACGTTTTTATTAAAGTTTCTAGTGCTGAAAATAAGTATATATTCGCATATATATATTTTTTTTTTGTTAAGTAATGATTTTTGATTGATTGATTTGAATTGATTTTGATACTTGTTTGAAATAAAAGACATCTATTAAGATGCAATGATTACATTATTATATTTATTTACCATATATTGAGTTAAAACCGCTAAAAAAAACTACATATATTTATTACTACACAATTTATACGCCTGAAATGTTAATTATTTTAAAAATTGCTTGTAAATCAATAATATTCAAAATAAGATACCAGAGAGTCGAATGATTTATTGTTTAAGAAAATTTTATAAAAATGTTCAAACAAACTTTTTTTCTACGGTTTATTCTGCAATTTGTTAGATAAATAATTAGCAGAAATTGTTAACAATATAGAAAAGAGATAACATTTTAATTTATTATAATCACAGCTGAGAATCTATTAGGAGTACAATATACAATAAAATCAAGAAGAAAAATAATTTAGAATGTAAAAAACAAAAATAATGTTAAAGTCACTAAATGAGATCAGTGAATAATTTTTGCTTCAGTCCAATTTTTACTTGGATTTCTCAATTCAAATCAGGACATTCTAAAATCAAAATTATGCAAGTATGTATTTAAAAACTTCAATTTGTGCCATATGGTTTCAAAATATCGCGTACCATTGGAAAGTCAGAGTGTTAGATATGATAGTATTTGTCAAATACTATTTGATATAACATTTTGGATTAGACATTTGGCTATAAAGGAGTTGCGTGCGTGTAAATGAGTATTGTAGAAGAAAAAAAACTTCTACAATGAATTGAAAAAATTCAAAAACTACCTCTTAGAAAATTTGTATCATATTGAACATTTTCAAGAACTTCCTGTGCGGCAGGTATTCTAAACCAAAAGCAATTATCACTATTTGGGCCAAATATAGCATTTCGGTGAATAATTAACTACCCCAGCTGCCAAACTATGTGTTTCGTGTTTGATGGGATATATCTTTTATGTGTTCCCGACATAATAAACGCCCTGTTTGTGTGTGCGAGGAGTGTATGGCGGCATCAACACAGTGTGTGTCTGTGTGAAGGCGAACAAAACGGGGCACTTAGCGTTTGACACCCTGTTTACTTGATCGGCGCCCTTTTCGCTTTTGTGCGGATCAGTCCGATGGGGGAAACAACACACAACACGGGAGTAATGGCGACGACTCCTTTTAGCACGGTCGTCTTGCCGGTTGGTGATGGCAGAAAGAATGTCGATGTAGAGAAAAAAAAAATCATAAGATAATGTAATACACAGATTACTTGTTCGTTTATAAACTTCCCAAAACGGAGTTTTATGTTTACATTAAAAAAATCAATTCCATATTTGAAAAGAAGTATATGTATGTGTGGCGGTTCTTGACCTTTCATCGACGTTATCCCAAAAACAAACCGTTATACATAAATATAAAAGCCATTCGATGTAACTCGATAAGGACTAGTTTTGCGCAACAATCGGCTAAGCCGTTTTTTTCCAATTGAAGTGTGAAATTTTTCGTTTAGGTACGTTTTAGCCTACAACTTCACAAACATCCAAAAACTATTCAAAAAGTATTGTATGGGAATCGTATTGATTAGTTTTTAGCCGGACTGTGTCCTCATAATTAAATGTTAAAAAAAAAATTTGTCAATTTTTATAAAATTCTGTACAATGATGGATTGTGTATTCTCTGAAAGAATAAACTAACATAACATAGGCCTACGATAACTGGTTGAATTATAAAAAACATCACAGTTTAGAATCTCGACGTGACCATTTCTAATCAGAATCTATGCCGAAGCATATGAATGTTCTGTGGAAGTTTCGTAGGCAACTACTGGTTATACAGTTGATACCCACACTTAAATAAAGGCATTTTTACTACTCAAAATGGTTAAAAATAACTGATATATACGTTTTGTGGTGTTTTGTAGGCAACCACTAAAAACAGTTGATGGACGAAATGAAATATATTAAACAAGTTTTGTGTTATAAAGATCAATTTGACATTGTATCAATTATTTTTTAGTGAAAGCAAAAATGTTATTTTCAAGATGAAATGAATATTTTATGTAAATTGCTGAATATCACTTCTTATGGATTAATGATTTTATGTACGTATCGGAAAGTTTATTCAACTTGCCTAAAGGGAATAAATGCAACTTACAACTGATTAATTTTATTGCAACGAATTCAACGAGAGTTGACGATATGTAATATACTTCCAAAATTATGCTAAATCATATTATGAAAGTAATTATAATTTCAATAAGCTTCAAATTAAGCCTTCAAATAATATTTATAGTAGTTTTTGAAACATAAATTATATACTATGAAAATGTTTTTATTTTCCACAAAATGCATATAATTGCTCATTTAATTTATATAATCATAAATAACCTGTAATCAGTAACAATTATCATTTTACTCTCTTATCAAAATTAGTATGATAAATGATCACAATACCATAAAATCATTATTATTTGACTTTAAAGTAAGTGTGTTCCAATTGATACGCGGTTATTAAATTCATTATATGTACTTCGTTAATATAATATAATAAAAGTCATAAACAATAATATCAAATAATCATTTCGATGTTTGAAATATTCGCATTAACAATAAAAAGATAATTACCAGGTAAAAGTTACCGAGTTGGTCTGTATATTTTATGTTATCAATGTTTACAATGCTTGTTTAATCATAGCTTATGATTAAACAAACCTTGTATAAATAATATATTATCTGAATGAGCTATTTTCACGTTATTACTCACGTAGTTCTAAAATTAAGATTTGCAGTTTTAGAGTGTTATAGTTTTCGATTATAATGAATATGTAAGTTTGAAGAAATTACGCATTAGCTTCTTATTCTCTACAAATGTATCTTATATATGTCCTATGAATGTTTCTTATAACTTTGATATGATTTCTTATACAAAAATAATTGTCTGAAGGAGGCAAAATATTACTTATCGAATATTTTACCTACAAAATATAAATCTTAAGTAAGAATTATTTTTCAAATGGTGTATATTTTATATATTACGAATGTGTGCTAGGTTTATTTGAAGTTGTTTAATCATAAGCAACTCATAATAAACAATAGTCTTGATTTTATTAATTTTTGATAAAAATTGTATTATAATTATAGTATCATACTTTGTTGATTTATGAGTAGCAGTTAACATATTCTCGTCACGTATAACACAGCTTATGGGGGTGAAAAATTAAAATGTATATTTTTTTATATGTTTATTTTATTTAATATAATTTATACATTACTATTAATATGGTATAATTAGTACACTAGAATTAAAATGTATATTTTTCATTTGTTTATTTTATTTAATATAATTAATACATTCTATTAGTTCCAATATGTGCTATTAGTAAGTATAAATTATATTAAATAAAATAAACAAATAAAAAAATATACATTTTAATTCTAATATGTCGATTATTTTTGCCACCCCCATACGAGCTGTGTTTTACGTGACGGGAGTGTGTTAACTGCTAAGCATCAGACACACGCTAATGATATTGTGTGCGGTCAAGCTCGCCGGCTTCTCGTGAGCAGTTTAACGCGAACAACCACACCGACTAAATTGATGATACAGATTTTGTTCAAAACAAAATACTGACCGTTTTCGGAGCCGGAAAAGGTAGTAATACTTGGGGATTTCAGAAATCGCATGTCTGGTTGTTCAACCATAATATAACATTAAAATATTGGGAAATAAATATGAAGAAATGATTTTATTTAGGTGATTTGTATCACAAAAAAGACTTTTAAAGTTATTTATAAGTACCCGATCACGTATTGCTGTGTTACAAATAAAAATGCAATTCTGTAAATTTAGCTATCAATAAAGAAATAGAGCACGGATCTTGATTGTTGAGCTGTAATAGATGCATCATCGAGAAGAAAATCCTATTCAGCATCCCAACATATAATATAAGCTCATAAGCATATCAGAAGTATTTGACTTTCAGTAAATATACTGTGAAAACCAAACATACATACAAAACAACACTTACGACATATCAAACAACTAACTATCGAAAATATTCCCAGTTGTTCCCGAAATATAAAAATATGCTTGTTTATTTGCTAGATTTTCTGAAAAAAAAATTATTTGTCTCTTTTTATCCCATAGGGGGCAAACGCATCCACTATTTCATTTTTATTAATTATAAGATAATTTTCGAAATAAAATCTACATTATTTACCCAATGCCAAATACAAATTTCATCAGCCGATTTTTACAAAGATTGTAAGTACCTAAATATTCATCAGCATAGTTGGAAAAACTATTAATTTAATTTATCTCTTGTAAACTTTTTTTCTTAACTTGAGATATTTTTTTTTACAACTTTGCCAATTTAAAGGTTCAGTTGGTCCCTTTTACCGCCACCACATGTAGGTTTTTAGAGAGGTTATACAAATGTTAAATCAAAGATAAAAATAACAAAGCATATCATAGAACAATTAAATAACTAATATTTTATATTTTATTCATTAATTCATCCGTTGCCACATCCAATTAAATAAAAAAAGCTTGGTATAGCTCAAAATTTTCTTCTTTTTTTAAACTTCTTATTATTGCTCAAACATGCACCTATATTGTTGAACATCACCATTATAAAGTGGTTAATGCTCATAAACCTCAAATTAATTATTGAATTAAATTTGTTCATTTTATATTAATCTCTGTCAATCTCAAAATTTCTCAAATTTTGTATTTTTGATGCCATTTTTTATAGGGATACCAAAATATTGAGGACCCTTGGAAGTACCACAACTTTATATGAACATAATTATTGAGTCACCTATTGAAGTGATTCTCTAACTATCAATATAATATTTATCACATTAATTTAGATGTGTGTTTGAAAGTGTGTGTATGTGTGTGAGTGAATAACATAAGCCAAATGTGTTCTGTATTCTGATTGCTATTGAAAATAAAAAAAATTTTAATCCTACAATTTTATTTTTAGTATTTTTTGGATTACCCTATAAGTGATTTTATATTAAAATTTTGCACTTAATGCAAATAGTTCATAGAATTGTTTTGTATTCTGATTGCTATTAAAAATTAAAAAAAAAACAATTTTAATCCTACAATTTTATTTTTAGTATTTTTTTTTTAGATAAGCCTATAAGTGATTTTATATTAAAATTGTATACTTAATGCAAGTATAAGTAAGTCTCCATAAAGCTTTTTCAATACTAAACACATTTTGCAAATCAACGTTCTGTATTGTAATTTGTCATTAAAAAATCTATTTCGGTCAATTTTACTACAAATATTGTCCATTTTAGAAAAGCTTTAGTAAATACACAAAAAAGTGACCGGATCTAAAATTAATCATCAATAAAGAAATTCACATAGAATCCATTTATTTCGAATATTGGTACAATGCATTGGTAACCTCCGCCGTACAAAGCATCTACATATCGGAGCCTCCAGCAATATTTTCGCATAATATTTTTCCGCGATCGATTTTCTGTCAAACGCTACTCATAAATTATACCGACAGAACGAACGTAGCGAACATGAAAAATATCTGCGCAAAATCTGCGAGCTATAATTCAAACTTTAAATATAGTCCCGCTTTCACAAACAGAAGATCAGATCAAAAGCTTCGATACGGCGATAAATCGGATATTATACCAACTCAAAACGTCGAGAATGGAGAAAATAATACGATGCTGTCGAATCCGGTAATAGATTTGATAGCAAAGTATAAAGTTGTGTAATTACAAACCCATAAATCATTTTCTCCATAAATATCAAAATCTCGGTACAAACTTGATAAGTGATTCGTGCTCAACTGTTCCACATTGTTTAATTAATCAGCAATCAAATTTATCATTTAATAAATGGAACAAATAAATTTTAAGTTAAAATAGTTAAATTACTTGAATTTAGCAATTATTCTAATAGCTTGAAACAATGGTTTTTTTTTTGATTGACATAAAATTAAGTCTACAAATTAACCAGATGTAAATGGCATTTTGCAAGTCATGTTTTAAGGCAAGATGAAAAAGTTTTATAAATGATAAATATTTCACATAACTTTTTTTTAATTTTATTTTCATCAAGCTACAACTGCCTAAAATGCATTCAGTAATTGTTGTGACTAAGATAATAAATAAAATTTTAAAATACTACCCATTGGTAGTACTTCAAGTTTGTATAATATGTACAGAGAATAATTACAAGCAATATACTAAATATATTACTATACTAAATCTAAAGAATCTAATCCTCTTGAATTTTTGAGACGAATCATTAAGCCAACCTCTAACACATTTTTAATTTAAACAATTTGTCCCAGACTAATATTTTATAATGCCCTTCAAGACACTGAACCTTCATCATAAGAAGTTCTATCAAAATCATCAAAAATAATACCAACAATTATTATTTACGGTCAATCTCTACAATAAACTGATCAGGACGATTATAGATTAATATCTTTCGAGCAGTTTTTGAATTTTTAAAATCAGTTTAGGATTTTTGGTTAAAACGTGAAAAAATTCAGAATGGCTTGAAATGCTGAGAACACAGAATTAAATGCACACATAACATAAAATTAACACAAAATTTAGGCAAAATTTGGCCTAAACATTATTCTCTCTTCAAGGAATTAAAATCTTAATAAAATGTTTTGTTTGCACATAATGTCCTATTCTAGCTATTACTGATCTAGAAATCATTAAAAATAATTATTAAAAATTTTCATAACCATAGTTGTAAGTAGCATTTTGCCTTGAGGCAAGTTGCAAGAACTTCTCGATAAATAAACGTAATAAACGTAATCAATAAGAGTTAAGATTCATCTATTTAGGTATAATGTTCAACTGTTTGTTCAAAAATATCAATATTTTTAGTTTTCACAAAAAAAATTGTTGATACGATATTCAATGTTGTCTTTCAAACACTTTCATTTTGTATTTATAAAAGGAGTATACGTAGTAGAGTTGATAAAAGGCGTTTTAATAATTATGATAGTCTCTAATTATCAGAATCAACAAATTATTGAACATATATTATTATTATATAATTATATCTATAAGTAATTTTACTACAAGAAAAATATTATTGCAGACATCTTGTATGCGTTCATATACTCTCGAAAATGTTCAAATTAAATAAAAGAGTAGAATGTATATTTATATATTATTTCAATCGGTGAAAACTAACCCATTTTTCTTACATTCTGATCTATAAACATTAGAAGTTAAATTAAGCTTAATAGAAACGGTGCGATCTAAGAAATCTAACAAAAAATGCCCAAGCATTTCGTAAACTGAATATGTTCGTATAAATATCTTAAAACATTGTATGTAATTTTTAACTGTAATTGTATTAATTGAGTTAATATGTTTAACACATTTCATTTAATCTTTTACGTGTTCTAAAAATATATTATTGGATGTGGATGTAAACTGTAATCAGTAGCAACCTACGAAACACCACAAAACGTGCAGATGCTTTGGAATAGTTTCTTATTAGATTCTCTCAAGCTCCAGGCAAAATTCTGAACTTTGAAGAATTATTGTAATTCAGCCGCTTATATTATAATATTTGAGTATATTATTTCAAACTCTAAAATTAATCGTCATACAAAGTTTTAACTATGGGGGCGTCCATTAATCACGTGAGGTGTTTGGGGGAGGGGGAGTTTGACAAAAAATCAAAAAATATCACGTGGGGAAAGGAGGAGTATAGTATGATATAACGTGAATTTATTTTTTAACTGATTTTCTAAAAAATTCAAACATTTTCAAAAAAAAAATAATTAAAAAAATTACAGTTTTTTCGCGTAGCTAAAAATACATGTTGAATATCACCATGCATCACCAAAGGGGAGGGGGGGTTCAAAAATCCTTAAAAACTCGCTCACATGACTAATGGACGTATTTTATTACAATGTATAATGCATCAAACCAATTCTAGTATGATGCAAAAACAATATTGATAAACGAATATTTTACCCAGTAGTAGAAATATGTTGCCTATCTGAATTATTAATATTAATGACAAATTTGCCCTAAGCAGATGTATCACAATTTCAATATATCCGACACGGTCCGATTTACGCGGGTGGTTATATGATACGTCATGATAAAGCGCCCTGATGATGGCTGCGACTTAATCCATCGAAACATCGAACGGGCACGTAACGCAAACATTTCAATTTTACAACGAGTTCTCGGTCACGCTTGCACTCCAGTGCCAATAGGGAGATACGCGAGTCGCGTGAATATATAGTACAGGAAAACCACTTTGTATTCAAAATGTTTTAAAAGGATTTAGTACTGAAATAATAATGAAACAGTTCTGTAATAATAGATATTCTATAAATTATAATCATGAGTTAGTATTTTATATAGATGAATGATTTTGGTTGAAAATTGAATTTTTAAGTATTTATTCTTCATACATATACTTCATTTTTTATAGTCTGTAAGAAGACTGAAAAAATGTTCAACCTTCCTCAGCCTAGACATTTTTCACTGTAGTGGTGTCTATACATTTTTCGTAATATTATCTTTACGTTCTTCATGCTAGCTTATAAAATTATATTATTTTGATTGCTATTTACAATTTCAATAAAAAATGTATAATGAAAAGTGTAAGTGCATCTATAAAAGCTACTTAAATTTTAAAATTAATTTTAAAAGTATTCATAAAAGGTTCACAAAATAGTAATTTATTTATAATTCATTAGACTTCAAGTATTATATTAACTTCCCGTACGGCAGTTATAGTAATAGGCCGAAAATCGAAAATAAAATTTTTTGAATTTCTCGACGTTTTGAAGGTTTCTGAACATTTTGGCATACCTCAGAAAAAATGGATGCGTGTGAGTGTTTTGTATGTCCTCATTTTTTTGTCCACGTTTTCAGGCGCACAGATCAACCGATTTGAATGGTTCGAAAAACATTCGATTCCCATTGATAGGGAGATGTGCTGATTACTTTTTGGCAAAGGCAGGTCCAGCCATTACGGAGATACGGAGCTAAGAGTGCAGAAAAAATAAATCGAGTTTTTGAGAGGACGGAGTATCCGATTTGTATGATCTAAAAACATTCAATTTGTAATGATTGGGGTGATTAGTTTTAGCAAATGCAGGTCCAGCTATTTCGAAGACACGGAGCTAAATGTGCAAAAAATGGCAGCTTTTGAGAGAACTGAGCGTCCGATTTGAATTATTCAAAGAACTTTCTGCTTGTTTCAACAAAATAATTGCTTTTGCAAAAACAAATTTTAGTTTCTAATTTTTTTTCTAGAATTTTTTTTATATATCCTAAATAATTCAGATTTTAATTTTAATTCTGTTCTAATATACTTTAAATAAGTAATATCAACTTTGCAATTCAGTTCATAAAATTCATATAAATGTTAGACAATGTTACAATATTTATAAAAATCTATTTGAAAACATTTAATATTCCTCGATCATTTTGTTACAGTACGGGAAGTTCCAGCAATTTGCCTTAAGGCACGATGCCATACACTACTAGTTTTTTTTATCTATTTATTTATTTTAAACAACCATCACAACATAGTAGTTGTATATAAATATTAGACAATGTTACAATATTTATAAAAATCTATTTGAAAACATTTAATATTCCTCGATCATTTTGTTACAGTACGGGAAGTTCCAGCAATTTGCCTTAAGGTACGATGTCATACACTACTAGCTTTTTTATCTATTCATTTATTTTAAACAACCATTACAACATAGTAGTTCTATGAGCTGTTTTGATGAATATTTTCCTCTAGAACGTGGATTTTTTTAAAAAGGCAAACTAATGGTTTGACTACCTATATTTCATTATTAAATTTTTATAATGCTGATAACTTTTGATTTAATGCAGTAATGGCAGAAAAGCTATTTTCATTTAAAAACATATTTTCATGCATATTTTCAAGTAAAAACTGATACCTTAACTACTCACAAAGCTTTACTTGTCAGTATAGGTAGACCTAAAAAACCAACAAATAATTGTTTATTTTCTAACATTTTCATTACGAAAATAGATAAGTCATGCCATTCATAAATTGTGTTAGATTGAGATATTTTTATTAATTAACCCTTTCCACTCGGATGCCGCCGCTCCGGCTACAAAATACATATTAATTAAAATATATTAATTTTGGAATTTGCGAGTGAAAAGGGTTAATCAGTACGAATTTTGGGAATATAAATTTAATATATTAAAAATAAAACATTTTAATTTTTAGTATTTTAGACAAACAAAATTTTAAGAGCTTGGGCTTGTCCATGACTCCGTGGTAAGAGCTTTGGTCTTAAAATCACATGTTCCGGGCTCTATACCCATCTCCAAAAACTTCATATCAACTAGTAGTGATATCGGTTTTTACATGAAAATAAAGATCTAAATATAATTTAACAAAAAAGTAGCCTCTTAGGCCATTACAAGATAAAATATCACCAAATATCAGATGTATCTAATACTAATTTTCATCACATAGAGAATACACAACCACTGTGTTGGTTGCCTTCTGAAAATAGTAGTTTATAAGAAATAACATCGTCAAATGTATAAACTAACAATAAGAATAATTTTGTTTACTGTTTAAAAAAATTAAAAAAAAACAAACGGGTATCGTAAAAGTGAATTATATTTATTCACATAACAGCAGACCAATAGCTAGATTTGTTTATATGTTGGATATTCTCTGTCAATTTTAACGATATTTGCATTAAATCCTAACCTGAACTAAATGGAACCCATTGAGTCACTTTTATAATTGCAATAGTTTAATTACAATCATTTGTCACTTAAAAATGGATTGATAATGTAATAAACATTGTACAATTCTTCATGTTACAACTATACTCGTATCTACAGATTTATTAGGTTTATCTTGAATATTTATTTACAAATACAATGACGCGAAAGTATCTAAATATTTTGGCAAAGAAACCGAGTCTAATAAACGTACAATTTTTCTCAAAATGAAACGCAAGTCTCTTGAGATAAACATGAGTTACGCAAATAGACATGTGTAATGTATACACAAAATATTAGTGTTCCTTTGAAGATGAGAAAAAACCCATCACGAGCACTTTATTATAATAAATTCGCGAGATAACAATAATGTTGTCGTAATATAAGACGAAACAAAAATAAGTAAATATTTCTTTTATAAAAATACAATCTTCCGGTATTTGTGTAGTAAATTCGTTATCTTTCCGCGTCTATTTGATAAACCGGTACAAATTTAGAATGTGAGGTCGTATGATACGATAACGTTTACAGAAATTGCTTCTAATAAAAATGAAATAAAAATGACATACTAAAGTCGTATTTGTATTATTAATGTATTCGTTATATTTATAGAGCGTAATATAATATTATTTATGGCATTTGATAAGCAAAGAAATAAATATTAAAGGCTATAAATCAAAAATAATTAGAAACCGCTATTCAATAAAAAGCCATTATAAAATAAAACATTAAATGAGCAATTTGTAAATTATTTGTGGTTGCGAACACAAAATTATTTACTTCAAAATTTAAAAATAAATATTAGCAGACATCATAATTTTTGCCAAGTGGGGTCTTTTACCTTCAAAATAAAATAAAATAAATTCGCATAATTGGCAATAAAAAATTAATGATTTGTATCATAATAAAACAATAAATTATACTTTTGAATGGTTTCAATGCCATTATGATTATTACAATACAATTGTTTTGTATATGCAGCATTGAGATGAATAGAGATTTCTAACTAGTAACATACGTTAAATTCTTATATTGTTTACTCATATAATAGTATAAATTCATATAAAATAATCTTGAAATGCAAAAATTAATGCAACAATATGCAATTTAAATTATTGAAAATATAATCTTTGTAGTGTGACTATGCCCAAGTTCCTTGCTAGAATAATGCATAACATATAAAAATTCATATTAATTTAATTAACCTCAATACATGATTTTCTTTCAATATTTCAAGCATATCTTGACCACTAATTCGAGCCAAAAATGGCATAAAAGTTAAGATAACTTGCAACATAATGCATTTGCAAGAACTGATTTTGTATTTTGAATAGTTCACAATGAAAGTTAGAGTTAGGCTGACAATTTCAAACCTCTCGGGTGCAAAACCCAAAAATCTTTGAATATTTTTGAGAATAAATGATAGGTCAGTGCATTAACCAATTAATTATTTTGTTTCTACTGGAATAAATTATTTGAAATGATGAAATCAAATATACGTGACAAAGCAATAGCCTTTTTATTTATTCATTTGCAGTCATAACTATAAATTGAAATTAAATAACAATTAATGCAAGGATGAAGAATAAGTATGATCTTCAATAATTGCAATTACTTTTTTGAAAGCATATTCTATTATAATCGTTGCGAAGCTAAAAATAAATTTCTAGTGAAAAAATTTAGTTATTAGCGAGTCTTTTATTCATTAATTTTTAAGAAATTCCCATGGGTTACTCTTCTTTTTAGTAATATTCATATTTTATAATTAAAAAAAAAACAAAGAAATTTTTAAGTATCTAAAATTATTTGGAATTCAATTTTAATTCAGTCCGTTATCATTTAAATTTTTGAATATTTTATTAGAGTACGAGAAGTTCCATCAATATGCCCTAAAGCACGATGCCATGCACGACTAGTTTTAAGATATTTCTTTCATCATGAAAATGTGTTAAAAAAATTGAAAATTACGCTTCTAATATACTAAAAAGTACAATAAAGAAGAGAATATTCAATAGTTTAACTCATAGTGATAAATCTTGAAGCAAAAGCAAACAAAACATGTCGTCTACGGATGACACCCGTCATGCGGATATCGTCCAAGGCCAACATTAGTATATACAAATAGTCAAGTAGATGTCGTCCATGAACGACACTCGTATACACAAGTGGTCAAGTGAATGTCATCCATAGACGGCACTCGTACACACAAATAGTCAAGTAGATGTCGTTCATGGACCACACAAGTAACACAAGTGGTCAAGTAAATGCCATCCATAGACGACACTCGTATACACAAATAGTCAAGTTAATTTCGTCGACACTCGTAGCGGAATGGTTAAAATTAAATCAAAAACTTTTGGAATATAATATATGATGGAATAGACGACCAAAAATATGATTATAAAAAAAATTAGCAAGCATTTGTGCAAAAATTGAATTAACTATAAAAATGAATTAATTTAACTTATATTTTAAAACACAAAAAATATAAAATTGTTTTAGAAATTTATATATGCTTTTCCAAGCGTACATATTTAAGGCTCAAGTGATTAAAACAAGATCTCAACAACACCTCCGATAACAATATTTTACCTAAATAGCCTTTTGAAATATTTTTATAACTCATTTAAATTCCCGCCAAACGCCTAATCTTAACGACTGTTCCCGGTTTTGTTCCTGTGCGAAATATCATATCGTATCGTCGAATAATGTAACGCGATTAAAAATTTCGTTTATCTTTGTACCGCTAGGCTTTGTTCGGGTACCCGGTGCTCGTTTATAACAATCAGTCTGCGCGCAGTAAATCAGAGCGCGCAGAGTTGACAACCTGCATTAGCCGTAACTAAAACTAATGTATTTTTAAATTTCGTTCCGCTCGTTTGGTATCCCCCATTACACATACTCAAATTTATGAGCCCGACGTTCGTGATAGCTCCGCGGCCAGGGATGGATTTCTAGGGAGTACTTATAGAATTATTCAATACTACCACCAACACCTGCCAACCTACCACCAGTTGTCTAATCCGTTAAATATATTGATTTTTTATGGAAAAATAGCTATAATATCACTTGACTATTTGTGTATACGAGTGTCGTCCATGAACGACATCTACTTGACTATTTGTGTTTCATTATAAGCAATTCTTAAACAAAAAACAAATTGAAAGAGTACATAAGTCAGAATTAGTAGAGTTTGATACACCAAAAGTCTGGTTGGCGATAGTAATATTCAAAATATATTTATGTCTTCATACAGAATCGATAGAGCTTCTTGACAAACAAAAATTGGAATGAATCCACAAGTTTGAATTAGTCGGATTGGTGCCTAGAATGACTTACATGAGCAATACCAATATTCACAAATCACCAATACTCACAAATACCCGAAATAATCACAATAACAAAATCTATTTGGTAAGAACATGAAGAAGCTGGCACCGCTGAATAAAAATTGTTGACCAACAAGTTAGAATTTGATGGAGACATGATTTAAGTTTCAATTTAAGTTCAAGTAGTGTTTTGAAATTTCAATTTGATGTAAACAGTTAATTTGTAGAAGATAAGTTTAGTCTCGCAAGCATCCTCACAAAGATTGCCTTCTCGAACTTTTTTGAAAACATTTTATCAGAAAACTTGCCAAAGGTCTGCAAGTGGTGTTGGAGCAACGTATCCCATTGCGGCCCAAAAAAGTATTATTATTAATTGGCTATAAGAACTGATAATGTAGCCTGCACTTAAACCATGATAAACTACCTGGTTTATCTACCTGAATAAATCAGGACAAACTAGCTCTTTTATCTACCAGGATAAACCAGGAGAGAAATCAAGAAAGGCCAGGAAGTCTAGGTATACAAAACATAGACCTGAATTCGAGAAACAAGCTTATTAAACAGCCCTTCTGATAAATAAGAAAACAACATTCGTTTATATTAATTATGCCAGTGTAATTCAAATTTAACTGTTGTCTTTACTTTTTATCAAACACGTTAGATCTAAAAAAAAATTGGATAAATTTAGGTACCAATCTAGCGAATTATCAATAATAGATAAACGTTCAATATTAATAGCATGTTTATTTATTTATTTCTAATGTTCAATTACCAATGTTCAAACGACAGAAGTAAATAGATTTTATGATTCAACTTAAGATTGGGATATAAATCATATTGGAGTTCTCATGTATAAGAAACAAGAGGATATTGTCCAGGAACATTACTTTAAGTGGTAATATAGTTTATAGCAAATGAGTATGCTTTTTTGATACTATTAGCATTAACTAAGAGAATAAGTACTTGAAATGTACTATAATAAAATGTATTTTATTGTAATTAATTTTGGCTTATGAATGATGCACTCAAAACTTAAGTGATTTTAAAAAACTCACTTTAAAATTTGTATGAACTATAAATGATAATTAATATTTATTGTTGAACTGTTCAAATCTATATTTTAGGCAAGATGATGACAATAGTTCCCACAACAGCATGCAAGTAAAAAAAATATAAGAAAATAAGAACTGAACTAGAAGATCAGAGGCTGAACATTGATTTTCATCTGAAATAAAATTTACATGTTTTGAAACTTGAAAACACAACAATCAAGTAATATTAGGTTTAAGATAATATTCAACTTAAAATTGTCTTTTTAAGCACTATTGCACAACTAATTGACTGCAAAGACTTCAAAATTTATTAAACTACAGTTTTTTTAAACTGCTAAATAATATAACATCTAGTAACATAAGAACGTAATTTTCATTAAAATGATATCCGTATTATAATGATTTAATATAAAATATAAGCAATTAATGATAATAATAAAAATAAATAAAATTTATGAATAACAAAGTAGAATAAAACAATAATACAATAAGTGACAAATAATAAATATAACAAAATAACAATATTAAACTACAGATGGGGATCGATAAGTAAAAAATAAAAAATAAATTAGATTAAAATATCTGAACATTAAGTTTTATTTAAATTTACCTACTCGACAATAATATATGCTTAAATTTATTGACGTTAACGGGTTTTAATTACCAGTATAAATTATGGAGATTGATTAAGCTTAGTGACAAAATTTAATTAAAACATAATGCAATCATACTATAAAACTAAAAAAAAAAATAATATACATTAAAGAAATAAAAATATGTTAATATTTTCAACTTGAAATTCATTTTTTACCCAGCATTGCACCACTGATCAATAAACAGAAGATACGCGCACATTAAACCTCCCCTATTGTGGATGTATCGTCATCCCGTCACAGCCCTTGCGACGGCAGGGGCGAAACACGTTGCTGACTTAATTTATGTTGTCACATAAACAAAAATTTGTTTCGGGATTGTTTTTCGGCTTCCCAAGGCACAATAGCCTTTTTGTGTTATTTATACGAATGAACAACCGATCCGTGGGCATGAAATATTTATTATCGAACACAATGGATCGATGTGAATCATTGATTTTATTTGTTTGATTTGTCTACGAAATTGTAAAGGAAATTAATCGAAGTTGTTCAAGATTAGTTGTGGCATCCGGTTTAATTTGGTTATGGTCAAATAATATTGAATGGTGAAGAAAAAGGTGATGAGAAATAAGTTAGAAGGGTAAAATTGCGTTTGGCAAAAATTGTGGAGAAAATGTATAGTATATTTGACATAAAAATTTAGTAGCCTAATTTATTTTGATTTATGTGATTTTTTGTATAATTGACAGCAATCAGAACTTAAAAAGCCTGCTTTACGCTATAGTTTTATAAATGGCAAACAAAACAGTTGTCCTATTATCTCTATTTTATGAAAATTTATTTTTACAGTTTCTGAAGCACCGATAAACTTTTTGTTAGTTTTGAAGTTAGGAATCGATTCATATATTGACATTGGAATATTTCATCTTAAATTGAATTAAATTGAAATCAATTAATAATATCAGAAATTGTTTTTTTGATTCAACAATACTCTGAAACACTATATTCACTTGGAAATATTGCTATTAAAATTTGCATTAAATTTGTATTTGCAATTAAAAGACATCAGGTTGTCTGAAACTTCTGATTGAAATCTCATAGCTCTAGTCTAACAATCAATCAGCGAGAGCGCCCTTGATTTTTGAGAAGAAAAAATTAAAATTAAATTTAAAATTATATTGATAATTAAGCTTTATTACACAACTAAGTAATAAAAGAAACGTAAATTGAAGCAATATTGTGTTATTATTAGAGAAGTATTCAAAATATAAATTTGAAATTTATGAAAATTCATGTGTGTTTAACACAATTTGTGCGGGCCGGGTACGAGTACTCGATATTAGGACTGTCAGTTAATAGTGTGTAATTAATTTTTTTCTAAATTTTCAACAATGTCTAACTATAAATCAACATGTTTGATTTAGAATTGAATGAATGAATATGATTAAAATGTATTGAAGTGTATTCAATTCACTTCAGTGAAAAACTTTGCATATGAAAATAGTTAAAATATTATTTTACTTTTATAATGCTTTCTATAATCTGTAATGAACTTTCCAACCACTAACTTATTTACCAATCTGTTAATAAACATTTTTAAAAATTAGTAAAAATTATTAATACATTAGAAGATCGAATATAGAATTTGTTGGTAAATATTTTTAGGAGTATTTCATAGTATAGCTCAAAGAACCAAATTATAATTAATTTGTCAATGCCCTCATGTAAGAATTGATTATTTCACACAACAACGTGCAAAAATATATCTAATAACGCAATTGCTATAATGAAATTAAAATAAACTTTTTAGAACCTATTGGAGTTAATGAAAAAATAATGAATGATGAGATAAAAAATAATTTTATGTATATTTATATAAATAATAATTATATATGTTTATGAGATATATGCCTGAATTACTAATAGTTTCATATTCTATTTGTTTCGTTCAAAATACGATATAATAATATTTGAGACATTTATTAAACATTAAAAAAAAAACAACAGACGTGTTTATAATTGCTGAATAAACAAGCATTGTAAATTTAATACTGTTACAAGCAACTGAAATATGATGTTATGAATCAATTTATACATTGCCTTTATAGTATTTTTATTTCTGACAATTTCATAATTTAAACAATTTAGCTATAATTATAATGAAACGCGTTAAACTAAAGTCTGACAAAAATTTGCTTTAGACAAGTAGTATTTGAGTTCATGTAAAACAGAAATTTGATCTTGAACTGCTCTAATTTTGCAAGAAGTCAAAGCAAAAAGGTGAGGACAAAGGATGGAAAATTTCCTCTGGTATATTTTCCCACTTGACTGTATTTTAAGCACGATTTGAATATCTGTCTGCTGTCATTGCAACCGGTATACGAGCCAAACAAAACTTTTACGCTCGCGCGTATATTCTTTAACCAGGGGCGTAGAAATTGATTTATGGGGCGCGAAGAATTATTACGAGCGACGATCGTACAAAGAAAAATCTACGAACAACCCCCCGACGGTTTTTCATTCTTTTAGCTATACGGCCATAAATCGCCGAATGGTACCAGTAAATTCAACTGCTTTTCGGCCGGGGACTTTAATAAGCGTATTTATTGGAGTGCCGAGCGCGGATACAAGAGATTCGGGGAGGCTAAATTATACGAACACAATTTTATTCTGCGGCACGACAGGGGATAGTTTTTCTAACGCAAATAGATTATCGATATGATATATTAGACGGATATATTTCATTTCAAATTAGGTACGTGTTGCTTTGTCGACAATCCAGTTGAGCCGAGATGTGGTCGAAGGGATTTAGAATTAAATGTAAATTGAATATTAAAAATAATTTATAAATAAGTATGCTCTGAAATTTGATAAGTTAAAGATAAATTAAATTTCATACATTTATTTCATACAGCAACAAAATTATAAATTTAAAATCAATTTATATAATGACAGTATAATATATTTTCTTAAATTGAATATTAATTTTAATCACCACAATAATATCAGAAAAAATTTCACATGGACCGTGGTAAATTTATTAGATAATTTAGTTTAAAATCAATCAAGAAAACTTAATGCATAGAAGAAAAATTTGTTTTTGACAAATTTTCTGGAAAACGATGACACATATATAACTGGCATATGGCCCTATATTATTTATTTTTATTTTTTTTACAAAGTTGCGAATTTCTGATATGGCTCATGAAAAACTTTCTAGCACTGACAAGGCAATTTACGTGTTAAAACTGCACTGTAATATTGTTACTGTTATAAGCTCATTTAAAATAAACAAAATTTCATACAGGTAGCAAGTGCAAATATGTTGTTGTAAAGTAAAAACAATTCATAAATTGACAGTATGTTTTTTTGTAAATTATTTAATAAAAACTTGATCTATAATCTAATCGTACTCCTTTTAAACCACAACTCCCATTTAATAACTTATAATTTACTTGAGAGAAACAACAAGTTTTGCATGTATTGTGATGTATATTCAAAACCCAGAAACCCAGAAATATTATGTGAGCTTAATATTTAGTTCAAGAAAATAGCTTGATATTTATCTAGACTGTACAAAAAATTATTTATTAATTTAATTTATTATGTGATATTTAATTTTAGTTTTATTATAGTTAAAAAATTTACCCATTATATTATAATTATATTTGATATTGTTGATCATATTTGTATTACCAAGTATATAAAAATAAAATAAAATTATTCGATAGGTTTAGTTAAAATCACATATTTATTGTCTTGTATATGAAGGTTAATTATCATACTGTTCTGCATTTTCTTAGTTATAAGATCAATTAGAATAATATTTTCCATTTAGTCCAATTATGTTCTAAATATTATAATGTGTACAAATACAAAATATACGATACTAAGAACCTAATCATACTTTATCACCATATTTTTCACCTTTCAAACTTAAAATAACTACCAATCTTATATCTACACCTTTGTTATCAAAATAACTGAATGCCTTACCAAGAAAATTTTAATTATATCGAAATAAAAAAATGGTTTTATATTATACTATTTGATTTATCATTTTATATAACTGGTTAATATTAAATATTGCAAATCTAAATTTAGTAGAAGAAATACCACAAAAAAGATTAGCATATTATTTAGACCATTGTCACAATACATAATAATTTGATTGAAATGAATGCTAGACAAAAAAATAAACGAGTTTGAGAATCGCAAGCAGACTTAAATGATAATGATAATGTACAACCCCTAATGTGGTCGTCAATAATTCATTCCGACCCCTATTTTAGTGCTATAAATTCAAGTACATCGCACTAACAGCTTTTAGACACACAAAAAAGACATATAGGAAAGACAGAAAGAAATATAACATGATGATCGTCAATTCATTAAAATAGAAATTTTATTATTGTAAAAGCAAATTATTTTAAATTATATATTAGATATTGCTGTAGTTTCTATACTGTATCCACCAACATTACCAAACCAGAGCTCTATGCACAAAATTAAATTTGTCAATAAATCTTTTGAATAAATAGTGCTTTTTAAAATTTTATCAGAATTTGATAAATTTGGTCTTAGTATTATTAGGTGTAAGTGGCAAGATGCATGAATTTCTTGCTAACTTTGTGTAAATTATAGACTTAAGTTTAGGAGTCTATTTGCTATTTATGAGATTTATAAGTGTTTATAAGATTTTTAACTTTTCACGTCAAAATCAAAGTTTTTCATTAGTTATTAGTTCTGATATTTTAGTAAGAACTAATAAACGCAATTTCTAGATGATATTTTTTATTAATTTAAGTTATTTAACAAGTTTCAAATAAACAAAATTTGAATTTTCTAAAAGCAAATTTTTCCATATTTGAAATAAATATTAACTGTACAATATAATTTTTATTATTGTAAAGATATTTACGAAATAGACTGCAGAAGGAACCAAGTAAACACCGAGCAGCGGTAACAATCTGAAATCCACATAAATTCCACATAGTTATCACAGCGCTGAAAGCAAACTTGTGGATTTCAGATTGCTACCGCCGCTCAGGTCACATGTTAACTGAAAAAGATTTAAAATAAGCGTTTTACCACTATCCTCTCTGAAAAATTACTATATAATATTATATTACCAAGATATTAAAAGCTAGTTTGTCGTTTCTCTCTCAAATCGTCTCCTCTATCAAATTCATCGCGGATTATTTATATATCCGGATTACGTATCAACACAACACAACGGAAGGTTTGTGTGAGTTTTAATAAAGACGAATGACTCTCTGAAAACCGCGGTAGCTGACTTATATTATATAAAATAAGCCTATGCACTGAGATTATAACAGATGTGTCTCTTTCAATTCATACGTGTATGGATTTCTATGTATGGACATTATTTATGACTTCACATTCAGACAATAATAGAATCAGACACGGAACATAAATTTATGTTACGCGGGCTCATAATCTCATAATCACATACGACAACACGTTTTTATTATTTATTTCTTCGATAGACGGGGGGTGTGTGTGATTTTGATTGATATGGAATCTGGGAATGAATTTATTAGATGATGTGGACTGGACTTAGTAATATGTAAAATATGATGGATATTGATATTAAGGAGTATCCGATTCGGAAGCACGTTCAAGATTTGTGGATGTCCTCAATATGAATTATGTATATAAATCGTCCATTAATTTGATGAACTATTTTCTAAGGCTCCTTTTGTTGATGACATATTTCTAGTCGCATCGTTAAATTGAAGGGTTAAATTTCTCATCAAACCCCCGATAAAATGTTTTCAAATAGATTATTTTAAATACTGTAGCTGTCATTATTTGTACTTTATAGACTGAAATGTTCGGAAAATAAAAAGAAAGTTCTGAAATAAAAAAAATGCCTTCTCCAAAAATTAACTGTCAACACACGCATCTCATTGGATGGTCCGTTCTCTTAAAAACTGTCATTTTTAGTACTTTTTGCTCTGTAGTTCTCAAACGAATGGACCTGTCTTTGCCAAAAATTGATCAACATGCCTCCCCATCAGTAGGAATCGAATGTATTTTTATACAATGTAATCGGAAGCCCCGTTCCCGTAGAAACCGAGTTCCCATTTTCTGCACTTTTCCACTTTTTTCTCCGAAACGGCTAGACCTGTCTTTGCCAGTAACTAATTAGAATTAATCAGTTTCTCTATCAATAGAAATCGAAATGTATGTAATTTTTTTACCAATTTTGCCGAATGTAGGTAGGCAGGTAGTTTTGTAAAAGTACTGAAATGAAAGTGTTGAAGTAATCTTTGGTCGCGATGCCATATTTTTTGTAATATCAATTTGCTTCCTCTTCGAAACCTATATCATAAACACGATATATTATTAACAATTGAAAATCATGTGGTGTAAATAGATATGAGATGATTTCAATGCGTACTCGAGGAATATAATACTTGGTATTAACAATGCTATTGTTGTACGCACATAATCCAGCCAAAGTACGCACCCTTTCATTCCGACTATTGAAATTTTCTTCCGAAACGTATTTGATTACAATTCTATCTAAAGAATTATTGCATCGTAAATCCAGTACGGTATTATGGAATATTTTTATTGAAAAATTAATTAAATTTAACCGTCAACGAGAACGTATTCAGGATTTAGTAGGCACAATTGTTTATACCTGCCACATATATAAAAGACTCATAGAAATTTGTGATTAAAAATATTTCTAAATTGTAAAGTTGAAATATTTATATTATCATAAAATTTTCATTCTCGGCGTCTTTTTTCATTAAATGCGAATGAAGCTCTAGTATTGTAACAAGCTTTACTATATTACATGAGATTTTCAATGAATAATATTTGTAATTTCCATGCACATTTCTACATCTGTTTGTCTGCCAAAGTTATTTGAAAATTATATCATTAAGAATTATAAAATATTTCTAGGTTTACCAAAATTAATACTTCATTCAAGATCAAAAGTCAATAATTTTTTTGAATAAAGCGTACTAATTAATTCATCAAAAATTTCAGAATTTGATAAATTTGCTTTTAGTATTATTCATAATATCAATTATAAACTAGGCGTAAGTGGCAAGATGCATAAATTTTTTATTTATAAAATTAATTATAAACTCTAGGTGTAAGTGGCAAGGTTCAATAATGATATCAAGATCTGATGTGCTAGTTAATCATTATTGTTTCGTATTATTTTAAAGTATTTTTATTCTTAAAAAAAAAATTGTTTTTGATCTTATTTACTAACTATGTTAGTACTTCCTCGACGTTTTGAGGCATTCAGAATCGTTTGACACTAAAAGTAGATATGTGTGTGTATGCGGATCAAAATTTGATCTTTAGTCCAATTTCAAAAATTTAAAAACCATTAGTTGAATCTTGATTAGTACATCCATTGATCAGTCAAAGTACAAAATTTTTTGTCTACGTTTTCATAAAAAAAACCTAAACGGATTTGTAAAATTTAAAAACAATTAAACAGATATTGCTCAAGATTTTTCTATTATAGTTTCTAGTAAAGATCGGCTGAGTTGTTTCTTATTAATTAATTGTTAAAAAAAAATACGATTCTGATAAAATTTAAAATGATTAAAAGGATCATGTTTTTAACGAACATTCTAAAATATCATGGACATACGACAAGTGGTTTTATTTTGAAAACTCTTCCAAATTTACATTATTGGCCTGTGTAAGAAGTTTAAAATTTGTTTGTGACAATTTTAAAAGTAGCTATATTTTAATTCTTATTGATTAAGCAGATTATTTACACATATCGAAAAATTCACACAGCTTGCCTCAAGGCAAAATGCCACTAACACTAGTGAACTCAAAAGACTATATGGGAGATTGGGTACGGTTGTGACACTGTACGGTAGTGACAGTAGTCATAACAGCTAAATTATACTGTTTTTGATAGAGTCCAAAGAAGAAAAGATAAAGTATCTTTCTTCGAACAAGTTTCCATTATTGTAATGTGTCAGCGCTATTTAAAAAGTAACGACAAAAGTAATAAGGTTAGCAATAAAATTACTTAGTAAAGTTATTTATTTTATGAAATGCTTGTTATATTTATAATTATAAGCTTGTTGAATATAAAGCACTATCAATTCTGTTACACAATCATTAAGCGTTATGTTACTTTATTCCGCTATAAACACAAATGGCTTAATTACTCCTTAATTAATATTTTAATTAGTTAATAAAATGCTATTAATACCAATGACTAGCCAGAAAGTGTAATGTAAATAAAATGCAAAACTTAATAGTTTTTTTCCTCTCGCGCATGGGATACGTGCGTGTATAAAATGAATTTGATTTACGGCTGCAATAACTAATAACAGCTCCCATTGTGCTCGCCTTTGGAATAACGTTCGAATAAATCATATTTTTATGTAATTCCTGTCAGAATTAAACATAATATATTACTTACTGATTATGTGACGGGTTTTTTCTTTCCTTCTCTCGCGCTGCGTTCCCATTTTTATGATTACGTGTTTTATGTGAGTACCATTGAAGCGGCATCGTTTTAAAAAAATAATAAATAAAAATTTGCATTTGTGTTGTGATAAAATATAATATTATATAAGAGCGCCAATCCATAAACAAGAGTGTTAAATCATGTTGATTTTTAATTTATAATACCTGTAAATTCGCGGGTCGGCGGTTAGTTAATCATGGGAGATCGCAATCGGCCGAGGCGATAAAGAAAACGCGGCGACTTTACATTTGGAAATTTATACACAAAAAGAATTTATTTTTAATCAAAGCTAATAAATTCTGGTTATGAATTGGAAAGCACTAGTTATGGACGATTTATAGCCGTGGATACAAAGTATGTTACATATTTTTCTTAGAGTGTTTAATATATCTTTTTTAATGACCAACCATGTAAACTTTATAACATAAATTTAGATCTTAATTAAAACTAACTTAATTTTATTATTTTATAATGACGTTGAGTTATTTATTTCTCTTATAAAAGTGCACAATATTTGTAAAAATCTATGTAAATTTAATTTTTTATTCCTATTTAAGTTTTATGACGATTTCATTTCATTCAAAAAGAGTGTTTTCCGCCCAAGCATTTTACACAACATATTTTAAAATTTTCCTTTCATTATCAATGAATATATATTTGAAAATTAAAAATTACAATAGCAAAATAGAATTATCGCTAATTTGACCTGAAGTGATATACCTTAAAGCAATTGATGTCGTCTAAAGACGACACTCGTACACACAGGTCGTTAACCAGATGTCGCCTTTATGCAAAGCTCGAAACCAAAAGGTTAATATATAACTCACTGCCAAAATTTTAGATTTTCATATTTCACTAAATGCGCTAAAGGTTGATTTTATTGCAATTGAAGATGGAACGGCCTGAAAACTTTTCATAAACTATATTTTTATCCAAAAACTATATATATTGATGCATATAATAATGTCTATTTTTTATTTGAAGATAGCTGCGAATAGTATTTAGCAGGTTGAATAAGATTTTATAGAGCTTTTCGTTTGTGCCTTTTTTAACTCAACGTTTTTACTACTATGTTATATTTCATATCATTTTTTGTACTGCATAATTTTTTTTTAGTTTAATCAATGTTAGTTAATTATATCTGGTATTTAACCTTTTCTCTACAAGAATGTTTTCCGTAGTTTCACAAAATATTCTGAGATTTTCAAATCAATCAATAAAAATGCATTCAAAAACTTAAATGCTCAATCATTTTACTCAGAGAAAAAATTTCGTGTCAACACTTTGTGTCGTTTATAGACGACATTTATACACAGATATACAGATCGTCAAAAAATGTATTCTATACGAGTAAAATTAAAAATTTAAAATTTAATCCTGATTATTAAACCTCTTAAAATGTAATAATAGATAAAAGGTATGTGTCATCATTCATCATAGCATACCAAAAACAAAAAGGTAAAAGTATCTAGATATAGTCTAACATTAACAAAACCATAAAATAAATAAAAATTATAAAATAAATAAAAAAATGTTTTATAAAATAATTATAAATCCATCATTTCCCTATGCGCGCTTGTTAAAACAAAGTCGAAAAAGATGGATTTAACATAATTTTGTTACGTTTCCAAGTTTTAATGTTCAAATTTAATATTTTGTAGGTTTATTCTATCTAGTAAGTAAATTTAACATGTACTAGTTCTTCATAAAAAAATTTATTAAATGCTTAAAATTTTTCATATGATTGTGTAATAATATGAAATTATTGTAGTACTGACCAATTTTATATTTTATATAAAATATAATATTTTAATACACTCGGTTTGACTATCAACTCTATTACCATGCAAAGTCGCATCAAAATTAAAAAAAAATATACCTGAGATTCTCCTTGTGAGTGATAACAAATATGAAGAGTTAAAACGTATAAATGAATAATTGTTAATATTTATTTTATTTTGTATTCATTTCAATTCATTTTCATAATTCCCACAAAATTTTCTATAATTCGACTATGTGCCCTTAAAATAATAGAATAGGTAAAATATGTTCCAGAGCCAGTACTATACTATACGTACCCTCATAGATAACAATAGAGACTCCACGATATATTTATTAGATCGAAGGCCTGACAATGCAATCGGCACAAAAGTTTGTTTATGGTTATATTATCACATTCGGTAATACCTTTAGTATCCATTATTGTATAGGAATGAAGAGCCCCTAGATTTACAACGAGCAAAGGGCTTTTGGACATTTTATCGTAAAAATAAGAATACCGACCACATATTCTCAAACTAAATTTAAAATTTAAAATTACACTTAATGGTAAAAGCTATACTTATTGTTAGCTACTTCTACAACTAAAATCGGTAACCTAGCCTATTAAGTAAGCACTTAAACGAATTTGAAATTTAAAAACTTTAGCAAACACTTTCAAAATGTCCGATAATCCTTTAAGTACATTGTTTGAAAATGACTACTTGCAGAATATTAAAATTTATGGATTACTTTCGCATTATTTGTGGTTTATAATCAGTTCAATTTCTTTTAATTTTTTTCACAAAATGCACATATTTTTCTCTTTCATATTTAACACTAATTATTATAGACACATTTATTTAAATATTCAGTATTAGAGCCCTACTTTTTTTAAAAAAATATAACATGCTATTTAAATATAATACACAAATAAAAAGCAAAGCATTGGGTTTTGTTTTAAAAGCCATTGTAAAATTAAAAAATAATTTTTCCTGAAGACAACTAAATAATTAATTAACTTATATCAATTCCTGTATTGAATTTGGATTTAACAAGTTCTTAAGCCAGATCCAGATTCATCGCTTTGTGTTATAAATATAAATAATTTTTATTGTTCAATAACTGAAAATAATAAAAATTATCAAACACTTATTACTTTGTATAACCTTGGTTTAAAATTTTTAAGCGCGATTTTATAGACTAACTTCTAGTCAAAACAATAATATTGATTTAAAAATAAAAAGCAATATAATTATTTTATAAATGAAATATTTAAGATATAAAAAACATTAATATTCAAATTATACTGAAATATGTTTACTCATAATTATAAAAACGTTATATACGTTTAAAGTGTATTATAAAACAAGATTATAAATTATAACAAATAATTCAGTATTTGTTAAAGTAAGTATATGTTATATAATGCAGATTTTAAAAAAAAGATTCAACCATATAATTAATATATAAATAAACAAAATAAAAAATATATAATATAAGCATTTAAAGTTATATAGAAATTAAAAATTAAGCGCGTTTTTAAAATTTATTTAACGTATTAATGAATATTAATATTTAAATTTTACTGTGTTTTTTCCTTATAATTATAAAAAAGTAATAATATTTATAAACGCTTAATGTATATTATAAATTGACATAAATTATAAATAAAAAATAATAATTATTCTAACAAATAGTTCAATATTCTCTAAAGTAGGTATATATAATATAATGCAAATTTTAAAAATATGATCCAACAATATAATTAATATATAAATATAATATTTGAAATAAAGAATATAACCATTTAAGTTATGTAGAAATTAAAAAAAATAGTTTTTTTAATTATAACATGATCACCGCAAAAATTCAAATTATAGGAACTTTATAACAGATATAAACGTTAAAGGTGGGTTTTGAAATGATACAAATGTAAATTATAAATAAAGGTATGATTTTGAATGATAAATATATAAATAACTCAAATTTTTTAATATTTTATATACAAAAAAAACATTAAAAATATAACAAGCATACAGATTTAAAGAATGTATATTTATCACATCATCAAAAGCGGTAATGGAATATTTGGGCACTTTAATTGTTTAAAACAAATTCAGATTTTAAAAAAAAAATATTTAAAGTAAAATGATAATATGAATTAAAAAAATTACTTGTTAGAATAAATAATTCAAGATTTTCTTCGGTAATATATATGTAATTTTAATTTGTAATTTACAGGAAATTGAATTATTGGAAAGTTTTTTTTTTATATTTGTCACAAAATATGTTGTAAATTATCTTCGCAATTCTTATTTAAATTGAAATAAGGATATAATTTAGTAAAATTATATTTTTTTTGTTTTAACTTTACTTAAGTTATATGTATTCTTACATCTTACATTTACAATTAATTTTTTTTCTTAGTTACATTTTGAGAATCCTTGAAGGGTATGTCTCTTCACAAAATTAAACGCGCATAAATTTTCGATGAAAACATCTGCTCTTGGGTGGAATATTTTCGGTGCAATAAAACATCATAAACTTTTATTGCTATAATCCAATTTTCGTTTCAATAGATAGGTGCACATTTTATAGATACAATTACAAACGTTCCCTATGTATACAATTGTGCAGCTTCTAACTGGATCATGGGATTTCGTGAATTGTAGAAATAATCATAATACATTCGGGATTTTTTGGGTTATTTCTTGTTATAAAATCACTTTTATTGCTTTATAGCTATGATCCAATTTTCGCCTCAAAAGACGCGACTGACTTGACATATTATAACTGTAAATATCGATCGTAAAAATGTACTTAATTTTCTGTTCTAGAAATAAGATTGAATGATACTTGTAAAAAATCTCAAGCGTTTTACTCAAAAATAAAAATAGTGAAAATAATGAATTTTGTTGAAAAAATATTTCTAACCATTGTCCTGTAAAAATAAGGTATTACTTATACTTTTATCAAAATTAAAATTGGAGAATTTAGGAAGATTTTGTCTTCTTAAAATAAAATTGTAGTTATACTCTTATAAAAACACAATCGCGATAAAAATATGTATTTTGTTTGAAATAAAAATCTGATAAAAATTTCAGAAATAAGATTGAATTATGTTTTTAAAAAATGTTAGAGTCTAAAAGATTTCGTCTTTAATCCTTCTCAAAATAAAGCAATAGTTATACCCAAATAAATTCGTGAAAAGAATACATAAATTTAGTTTCAAATAAACAATTTCAGAAAAAAAGTTTAATGATGTTTGTAAAAAAAGCTGAGATTTAAAAAAAAAAAAAATTCTAACTATTGCCTTCTGAAAATAAAGCAGTAGTTATATTTGTATCAAAAATAAAATTTGAAATAAACAATATGAATCTTGTTTTAAATAAAAATCGAATGACAAATTCAGAAATAGTAGAAATACTAGAAAAATTTTGTCTTAGCAGTAAATAAAACAAAATCGACATAAAAATTATGAATTTTGTTTCAAATAAAAATCTTTTATTATTTATTGCTTTTATAAATATTTTAATAGTCAAATATACTAACAAATTTAAAGTAATATCTTTAATTTATCTTTCAGAAAATGCCGCTTTATTTTAATCTAGTTTTATTATTTTATACAGGATAATTGATCTCAAAGCCAAATTTATTATAGATAATGGCATAGAAGCTTTATAATTATGAAAGAGGTTGCAAAAATATTTAACTTAATTGAAATCGAAATTCATTTCTTTAGATAATAATTATCTTCACTGAGTTAAGTAGTAAATTAGGAGCTTTTTTTATTCAAAATTTAAACTAAAGAATAGTTATATCATGCACAATTCAATTGTAGTATAATTTGGTCCAAGATTTCTATGTAAAAATTTGAATTCGAATATTGTTTGTAAAACTTTATTTCAGACAAATCTTAATACTGTCTCCAGTTGTATGTGCCAAATTTCGCATCGTCTAATTGTACATCATAAACCAAAAAGTATTTTTGGGGTTTCTGCAGTAAAATATATTTATTCGTTTATAATCATAATCCAATTTTGTTCTCAAAAGATTTTAACTATATAACAGTACTGACGGTAACAATTCCTCTGTGTTTTTCAAACTGGGTCACTTTAACCAGAATTTTGTTTTATGACGCCGACGATCCTTCTTTACATCTTTATTGCTTTAATCCAATTTTCGTTTGAAAAGAATTATATGTCTAATGTACCTAACTGTATTAATAATTTATACCTACATGTCTAAATATTATCTGTACTGTCCTGATATAAAAGTTTATTATTGGTACACATATTTTTATTGCTATAATCCAATTTTAATTTCAAAGAAGTGCTGTTAAGGGATTGAATTTTATAACAGCGAATTGGCGTACTTAAATTGATACTAATTTTGGAGATAAGCAAAGTAACAGTTAAATTTTATCGTGTTCGGAATATATCTTTTGCTGACTAAACGCAATATTTCTTTAATGTCTATGAATAATTATATAAAACATATCAACGAAACAAGTTATGTAATTCATTTATAACATTTTTTGTAAATATTCTGAAAATAAATAATATCAATATTATTCTAAACATATTATCTTTATAAATTTACAAAATTTTCTTTTACAAAATAATCATTTACAGATAAAGTTCTTCAAAATCAAAATTTATCAGTAGTAAATAATAATATTAAATAAAATATTTGTTATTTATAATAATTTGAAATTAATAGTTACAAATCTTATAAGAAATTATTTCTTAAAATTACAAATTATAAGAAATTCATAAAGTAAACAAAAAATAAAGCATGTTAAATTTTGAAATAATCCAAAACTCTTGTTCTTTATTATTATATTAATTTCAAGCTTGCGTTTTTATTTGTTATATGAGTAATCTCCAACTACTTCATGCAATTAATCTGACAAAAAAATAACAAATATTTATAACACAGTTTCTAAACTGCCTTTGGCTCATTGAAAAGTTAGTAATTGATATCATTAGAGCGAATTTAAATAAAAATAATTTAAATATTTCAAAGTTCCTCTAAACATATAAAAAACCTTTAAAACTGATTAAGAATGATAACATAGATGTTTTGCAAAGAAAAAATGCTCAATATATCACTTATGATATGAGACTAATAAATTTGCTTTTTTTAAAGACTACAAGCTTTTTAAGCTGCAAACCATCATTGCAGAATCAAAATTAAAATAATCATAAATTTCACGCCACTAACGTAAAATTTGTAAAAATCTAAATGTTTCACTATATTTCAGGATATGATATTTAACAATACTTTGCTCCAAAATCATTATTATCTTTGTTTGCAATTTTTTTTATTTTTATTCCAGTCTTATTATTTTATACTAGATAATTGACCTAACAGCCAAATTGATTATAGATAATGGCATAGGAGTTTGATAATAAATTTATTATTGAATAAAAATCAGAACCATGAAAGAAGTGCAAACAAATTATCTTTGTTTGCAATTTTTTTTTATCTTTGTCTTAAATTTTTAACTGTATATAGCTGATTGGAGTCAAATAAATAAAAAATAGATTATACAAAAGTTTAACGTGTTGCAACATAATTTCACAGTTTGTTCTCTGTTGATACATCCCTTTTATCAGTTTTTATAAATTAAAGGAAATAGAACTTTCAAGCAGTCGATATTAATTTCAAGAATTCTATGTAGTCCGAGAAATCATCATCGTGTATTAAAAATAATTAAAAAATATAAAATTTTAATATTATTTCAGTTTTTGAGAAGCAATCAGATTGCTATTCTAGTATGTTCTATCTTGTGTTGCAATTCCTTTTAACCTAGAATAGAAAGACAACCCGGTTGTTATATTATCTATTTTGATAACAATATTATTATATATTTTCAATAGCAATGTCATATATATTCTCTAATTCAGAGACTATTGCATATATCTAATAATAATGTCATCAAAAAGAGGAAGGACGACTATACTGGGTTGCCTTCTAAAAATGACCAGTAAGATAACATCTTCTAATTACTCTTATATATTGCCTCAATGTCTCTGAAGGTTAGTTTAATTTGAAATCATATTCAGATCTATATTTACAAGTAAAATCTGATATAACTATTTCATGATATGAAAAAGCAGGAAATGATCCTGAAACACTGTGATTGGTAGGCCAAAGCTCTTACCACTAAACCACGATAAATCCAATTTTAATATTAGACATAAGCACTTTTTTGCAATATTAGTGTAAGTTTTAATTATTGATTCTTATCTCTATATAAGCATAATTATAAAAGTATAATCTTTATCATATATTTCTGTATTACGACTCTGTGTGCGTACATCTCATACAAATTCGTTGAATTTAATTCACGGTTTTACAGAACAGCGGACACATGTTTTGGATTGTTTGACATAACATAACATTTGTATTTTAATAGATAATCTCCCTCGGCGGTTGCAATTTCTGTGAATCAATTTGCATTATCAGCGTCCAGTTATCGCGGCGTGCATCGCGCCATCATGTCACTGCAAAACGCGTACATAATGCAACGCACAATCGTTTGATTAACTTCTCATTAGTTTCGGAATTTCGGTCTATGAATCATTATTTATTTGGTCGATTCTATCAGATCACGGACACATTGATGGATTAAATGATAATTCAGTATTTAGCTGTTCATTATAATTGCACAGATAATTCGGAAAATTCGTGAAAAATAAATGAATCGTCATTTTTTGCAGTTGAAGCTTCTGTAAATAATTGACCATGTAATTCTGGTATTTCATTTGATAATTGTCACAAAAAAATTCGTTTTGCTAATTGTTTTTATAAAAACAAAAAAAAAATTAGTCAGTGCGCGTGTCTGCACACATTGGGCTAGGTGAATTTGCTAATTTTGAAAATATATTTGTGTGTGAGTGTGTGCCGATTTTTGATCTATCGACAAAATTAAAAGTTAATTTGATGTTGCTCTTTATTAGCTTATTGGACATAATTCAGAATAAGCACTCGAAAACGAAATCTTGATTCATAAAACAATAGTAATTGCAATCTGGTCATACGGAATAGAGCTTTGGGTCTGCTGCAGCAAATCTTATGTGACATTGGTACAGAGGACCAATTCAAACTACTAAGGGTATGTAGATTAATTACATGATTGGATTTTTGATCCCCTTAGTAATATTCAAAATTACCCTCCCCCCTCCTACGCCAAAAGTCACGTGTATTTTATCACATTGAGAGAAAAAATTGTAAATGTTTCGACTTTTTAAAAAAAAATCAGGTAAAAAATAAATACACGTAAATATCTTACTATACTCCTTCCTCTTGATTTTTCGTTAAACCCCCCCTCCCCATAAAAACATCACGCGATTAATGGACGTCCCCTTAGATCATCATTACATGATGATCTGAAGGTGCTCTATATTAACGCCTTCATAAAAACAAGATCGACTGATTATCAAAAATTAGAAAATCACCCTAATTCACTCGTTACTCCGCTGCTCTAAATACCAGAATCGAGAAGACTAAAAAAATTGTGGCCAATTAACTTGATTTAGTAAAATTGTATATAAAAGTACATACCCACTGGGGTATCTCACTATATATAATTAGATTTTATTAATATTAATCAAAATAGCTCATAGAATATAACTAATGTTCTGATTGTTATTAAAAAAGAAATTAAAAAAAATGATGTTGCTCGATAGAGATCGTTTCGTTAAAATATCCTCCCCTCCCCCTAAAAATCTCACGTATATATATTGTATCATCAGTTTTATGCTACGATCAACCAAGCCGTTTTTTTGTATATGACAGAGTGTAAAATTTTTCGTCCACGTTTTAGCTCTTAATTTTTAATCGATTTTCAAAATTCAACTGTGAGAGATATTGATTAGTTCCGCGTTGATTAGTTTTTGATAGAGATCGGCTGAGCTATTTCTTCGTAATTTGGCAATTTTTTTATGATAGATTTCGTGATCTGAAATAACATACTAAAATATTATAGGCCAACAATAATCGGCTGGATTGTAAAAAATCATCAAAATTTAGAATTTCGCCTCGTGTTTAAGCGATTCTAATCAGAATCTATGCCAAAGCATCTGTACGTTCTCTGGTATTTCGTACGTAGCTACTGATTGCAGTTGACGTCCACACTTGAAGAAAATACATCTTTAGAATACGAAATTAATGATATTAAATTAAACCAATTAGTTTAATTTATACAATTACAGATATTTTAAGTATGTTTGAAAGATATCAATAGGAAGTCTCATTGATTATTTTTTATTAAAAGCGAAGGAAGTCATTTTATATTTATAGAAAGGTATTGTTCAGATCATCGAGCTATTGATGAATTAAATAATAATGAAAATTATGAAGTAATATTATTCAATATTATAAAAATTATTTGAATTATTCAGGTATTTATTATAAATAACTATAAAATTTAATCCGTGTTAAATATGAGAATCATTTATTTGCGCAGGTATATTATCTATTGTAATATCCCTTTAATAATAATTGACTGTAACAAATATTACTATTCGCAACCTCGATTTATATATTTTAAAAATAGGTTATTTAACAAAAATAACAGAGATGAAAATGTGATGTTCATTATTGATATTTTTTCTGTATCTGATTTTTCATAAATGACTTTATTTTATGTAATTTATGCTGCATGATTATTTCTGTCACTTAGTAAACAATTATACACAGAATATATGCTTAGTTACTGATCGATTTTAATAAAGAATCCTATTACTTTTTATTTACAATTGAAACAAATAAATATTTAGATTATCGTTGGGAAATCAATTCTACAGCATTTATTTAAACCTTTTGTATCTCTATACATAACTATAATATTGTGGTTAAATAAATATAACATACCACTTTCTATTCAAATACAATTTAGAGAAAAGAACTGGAAAATGAGGTCGATACTTTGGTTCCATAGATAAGGAAATGTTTGGTTCCATAAAATCATTCAGCTGATTTTTGCCATAAACAAGCCCTAAAACAACTTAACATTTTAACAATACACACACCATTTTTTACAAATAAACCTGCCCTAAACCTAAAAAAAATTGCAAAATACTTTTACCACTCTTTAAAAAAAGATATTGATTTATTATCATTTTTATTTTCTCTTCATGAATGGCCAAAACTATTGAACCGTTCATAAAAAAAATTTAACTACAGGTGTAAAGTACACTTCTTAATATTTTTTATAAGCCAAAAATATAATTTACAAGTTTTCTTCGTGTATTTATTGTCAAATGGATAAAGAAGCTTGTAAAAACTTTTCAAACAAATTATCCATACAACAATGCCTCGCAGCAAAGCGTAACGACTTTAATCTATAGGCGCATAGAATCCCAGACAAGGTGCTCAAAAGATTAGAAAAACCGCAACATTTTGAAATTGTTTATGAGATTACTATTTAAAATCTATATGGGTACTATATATTAATAAGTTTGTAAAACTTACTTATGTTACAGAGGCGAACTGGAATGGGTTTAATACCATTTAAAATTAAAGGCATGAATTTGAAGCTAGAGGTAATAATCAAATTCAAGATTTAATTTGCAGCTAAAAATCATAAAGTTTTTAAGAAAGAATTTTGATATAAATAATATATACATACGTATATGTATATAAAATTTTTTATTTGTTCTCAAATTTTATAAAAAATGAAATAATGAGGCAGTATTGAAATAGGAAGTATAAAAATTAACACATAGCTTGAGAATATTGAATAAAATCATAATAACCTATTTTTGGCCATCTAAAAGGTAAAAATCTAGTTTATCTTATTATATTTTAATTTTGTTTTTGAAAATAGTAAAAAATGAAAAGTTCCATTTCCATTTCGTAGATTATGAACTGAAATATCATGTGTTATTCAGATCGAGCAAATAAAATTGTTTTGTTGAAGAAAGAATTTTATAGGAAAAATAAAAATATAAAATTTTCAATGGATAGGGAAGTGATTAAAAAAATGAAAAATTTGAGTGATATTTTGTAAATTTTGTGTAAATAAAAACAATTTGAAAATAAATATTTATATATTTTATATAATTTATTGAATAAAAAAGAACGTAATAGTATAGTAATACTATCAATAAATGATTAATTTTTCAAAAACTGCATTTAAAAACAGTTAATATGATTATTGTAACCATTAAATATTATGTTGAACAATTTACCTGTAAAAATCTTCAAATGTAACATATATGCACCAAATGCATAGAAACGACAAACTTTATTATTATTATATTCCAACATAAAACGCAGAAAACAATTTATTAATAAATTATTTTTGCAACTCTTAATAATAATATTAATTTAAGCATATACTCTAAAATCTAATTTCATCAAAAATCTATTTACGTCATTTTGAAAGTTTTGAAAAAATCCGATTTGCACGATTTTATATAGAATCTAAATCACAGGTTCCCAAACTTGTTTGTGTTGCGGACCTCTTAGGATTTTCCATGGACCTCGTATTCAATCGAAATCGAGTTTTTTTATAAATTTCTATTTATACTAACGTTTAGCATTAAACATTCAAAGTAAAGATACAAATACAAGTTAAGACATTAATTGACTTTAAAATAATAATAAAAAATAGATATAAACAAGGTATGTTGTGATCCACTATCGTTGATCTACAGAACTTCTTTTCGCTGACGTGGACCCCTTGAAAGTTGTCATGGACCACTTTGAGAATCTGATCTAAATGATCTTTTTGATATGTAATTGTCTGGGTTATAAACTATAACTGTGTAAAATCCGATGCGTATTAATCAATAATGACTGAGATTTAGCTGTTTGAGATGAGCTATTTACAAAAATTTTCAAGTATAAATATTTAATTTATTTATATTCATTTAAAAGAAATTGGGAAATAAAATACCTCTAAAAAATATCGACTATTTCAAGATAGAGTACAAATCATCGAATAAATATGTAAATTGCACTATTTTGATGTTCTATAAATTATATAATCAATTAAAACAAATAAGGTACCCAGATGTACATATAAAATATTAGATAGTTAAATTGAACAAATTCACAATACATAAGTTCATTTGGAATCATTTCTACAAAATCACACAAAAGCTATGGTGAAAATAATTGTTCTAAATATTTGTTAAAAATAATGCAATTTTTTTTATTACAATGTTTAAACTAGTAGTTCGCTTCTGTCCGGAGGTCTCTTGAAGGTAGATTTGTGTACCTATGTAGTTATATGCTTGTGTATTTATATAAGTGATAATAAATCTAGGATTATGACCCTTCTCGCGGGTCGTTAGGAGGTCCATAAAAGCCCAGAGCGTCGCGGCTAAATTTTAAGCGGCTTATACAACAACACAAATAAAACGGTTAATAACACTAGAATTAGGTTTAGGACGGGTGCCGTAAAATCATATAACAGGCGTCAGCTGTTTTACAGACATCATCTGAGACAGATCGTGCTGGATCATCGATTTACCTGGCCTAGATCGTAGATCATAATAACAGAAATAAATAAATGTATTCTTTAAAGTTCTGGTTCATGTGTGAAACCCTGGTCGCTCAGTTCAGTTTTTACTACTAATTTATATAAAAAAAACCTAGCGTTGCCATAACAACACTGTGCTAAGGTCTATTTTGTCGAAATATTTCCAATTTCACATTCAAAATTTTGATAAAAATAATAAAAATTTGAAAATACCCAAATGAGAAATAATATTCAAACGATTCTTAATGCTAATAAATTTTATATTAAATTAAAATGCAAATGTTTATATCAATTAAACCGACTGTTTTAATTGTGAAACAGTGTCTATAACGAGCGTCACCTGTTTTTTATTCAAGCTGGTTCTCATTCTAACTGCGGCTGATTAATTTGATTAGTTGCAGTTTTTGCATAATAATCGATTCATCCAGACGGCTTCTCGATAATCATCCTGAATACTTAACTATCGTCAAAACTGATTAATCATTTATACACGAAGTGCTTGGAATATTTAACATTTCCGCTAGAAACTGATTGCATATGACCATCGTGTTTTAGGAAAAACCACAAATGGAAATATATTGACTGTGTGTGATTTACTGTTACCAGAATCGAATTCTTTGAAATAAAGTAATTCTGCTTATTTGTAGAAAAGGTATAATTTTATACCTTCATCAAATTACGTATTGGCATTGAACAATATTGTTGAAAAAGGTAGAAACGAAAACAGTTTTTGGTTTCACTACCAATATTTTTATGTATCACCAAATTAAATTTCACTTCAGTCGATGGAAATTAAAACTAGCTGTAAGTGGAATTCTGTCTTAAGGCAATTAAGGCATCGTGCCTTAAGGCAAATTGCTGGAACTTCCCGTACCAAAAATTATTATTTTTTTAAAAACGATTAACATTTTTGAAGAGAATTTACTTTGAAAAAATAAGATTTTTGAGAAACTATAAATTGGACAAAAAATTACTTTTTTTTGAAAAAAAAAATTTTTTTCAAAAAAAAATTTTTTTAATTTTTTTTTTTTGAAAAAAAATTTTTTTTCTTTATTTTGACATATTGTGGAAGATCTGAACTTTTTTTTTCAAAGCAATCGTACTGCTTTAACTGCACAGAGACAAAATATAAAGCGCGTATGCGCCGCGTCGCTGTCTAACGCATAAGCATTGGTACGGAACCCATAGGAATGTTAACAAAATGTATACTTATTGTTAAAATCTCTATAAAATATCTGATAATTTGATGTGCATATGTCTAATGATCATTTTTGACCGCCAAATGGCTCATTTTTTTACTTTTTTCTCCATATCTCCGAAACCGCTAAATGTTTTTTGAATTATTCAAATCGGACGCTCCGTTCTCTTAAAAACTGAGTTACCGTTTTCGGCACTTTTTGCCCCGTATCTTCGGAACGGCTAGACCTGCCTTCGCCAAAAACTAATCAGCACGTCTCCTTATCAATACAAATCTAATGTTTTTTGAATTATTCAAATCGGTTGATCCGTGTTCCCGAAATCGTCGACGAAAATTTGTATCCGCACATACATACACACACGTACATACACACACGTACATACACACACACACACACACACACACACACACACACACACACACATACATCCATTTTTTTCTAAGGTATGCCAAAATGTTCAGAAACCTCTGAAAAGTAAAGATATATAAAAATTTTCATTTTTGATTTTTTTGCGATTACTATAACTTGCCCTACGGGAAGTTAAAAATAATTTTCAAAGAAAGTTCTTTAAAGAGAATGAACAGTGTGATATGACATTTTGATTTTCTTTATAATTTTCAAACGAAAAGTAATTGCAATTTTAAAACGGCAACCCTACAAACGACGATTGATGTCAACTAAAGAGAGTCAACAAATATTCGGTTGATATCAAATGCAAAAAGGGAACCTCAAGAATATAAATTTTGGCATGTGAAAAGCTTTTTTTTTTCATCACTTTTATTTAAATCTAATAATATTATACTTTTATAGATACAAGGCTTGTAATTACATATTTATTTGTCAGGCAAACAGATCTACCTCATCAAGAAACCAAAAATATGTCTTTTTTATCAATTTTTGTAAAAATTAAATGAAAATTTATATGAATATAATCTTATTATATTTTCATAGAATAAAATGCCCATTTTTACCATTTTTATTTAAAAATTTATAGAAACTTGATTATAAATTATTTTTATAGATACAAGGCTTGTACATATGTATGTAATTATTTATTAGTCAGCCAAACAAAGTTTATTAAAAAATCTATCTTATTTGGATATGACTTAAAAAAAAAACTACTAAACTTAATAGAAAACTTATAAAAAATAAGATATTTTGTAATAATTAATTATATAAAATAAATTCTAACAGACTTCTACTAGCATTGAACAATGATCCTATTTTCTTCTTTTACGTTTATTCAAAATAATTTTGTTGTGTAAAATTTACGTTTATATTGTAAAAACTCTGATTGTGAAACTCTTTTTCAACAATATATTCGATAACCGTGTAGTTTAGACTAATACAAGGTAAAGTATTGAAATAAATGAAGAATATTTCAAAATTACATATTTTTATCAATTTTTAAAACTTTACTTTTTGTTTAAAAAAATTATGAAAAATCTGAATTTTACTTTATTGTTTGCTAAAGATAGAATCAGTGCTCATGTATCAAAACATTGAAGATGATTCTGATGAGCTACTGAAAGCAGTTCTAAATGTTCCAATAATATAAGGAAAAGGGACCTGTCGCAGCATTAACTAAAAAATTATTCACTGAAAGAATTTATAATATAAATGTATATACATTTTATATACATTTTCTAAATTATAATATTAGCTATATTTAATAATTTCACAATAGCTTTCAAAATTACAGTAGAATATGTGCTAGTTGTAAAACATAATTTCGTAGAAACTTTACTTATATTTCAAAATTACAGATAAATAAAAATAATTTTTAAATAAAAATGAAAATACTCAAATTAAGCAAGGCTTTTACAATACAAAAGTAAATTTTATTAGAACTAAATATAGTCTAATAGTAAGTTAATGAGTAGTTAATATTTGAATATAACGGTCATTAGTGGAAAACATTATGTATATGAATGGCTATGAAGTTGTCCAGGATAAATATAATCGTAATAAATTGTTGATTAGAGTGTGGTGATTTGATGAAAAGTTAATGGTTCATGGTGTGGAAATATATTAAAGTAAATGATGCTGTGTTAATGATAGTCGGCAAGAACTATCATCAATATACAATCATCAATATACATAAACTTTTATTCTTCTGAGATTTTGATAAAACTTTGCATGGTGATAAAGTTATTAGTCAAACCAAACACCTTAAAACATTATAGGCTTACGAAAAGTGGTTTAATTATAAAAATTGAAGTTTCGAAAATTAGACGGCGCGCAATTCGTTTAAGCACTTTGTTATATATTTGCCTTTAGCGATGAAGGTAAGTAATTTGATATTTTTAAACACACCACAGGATTTTATAAATTTATTACAGGATTAATTATACAAAGTTTCATTAAAGTTTATTATAAGGTTATGTGTGTCTTGACGTACAGATGGAAAGAGAGTGAGCCTTGTGTTGTCTTCTAGGGGTCCTCTGTCTAGGCGGAAATGTAGGCTCCATAGCAGGTAGATTGGAACTCAGAGATGTAGAGTCCATAGATAAGTAATAAGTATGCACATAGAGCCATAAATGCGACGTCAAAAATGTAAGGGTAAATGTAAAAAATGTAAGGGTAAATGTAAACTTGCTCATACTTTTTGCGTTCGGATTTATGGATAAGAGTTAAAGATGATCTGGTTCACATCACGTCAAAGAATAATTTCTTTTAATGTTTTTATTATTTATTCTTATAATACTGTATAGAAAATATTTTTTTATGGAAATAGTGTGCAGTACAATAATTTTAAATTATAATTTATCTCAAAATGCCATTGAGTTAAAATCTCATTATTTTGTTTGGCAGCTGCATAAGCAGTAATTTTAACGTTTTATGAAACGCAAATTGGTCACCCGTAGAATATTTTTGCACTTTATAAATTATGACGATAGTATTGCGAATAAATCTGATATCATGCATTATTTTGATGACATATGAAAACTATGCTATTTTATAGAGAAGTTTTAGAATACACTCGAACTTATGTTTCTCGCTAACAAAAGATTAAAACTTCTATTATTTTTGGCACCTTTTCCTTAATTACTGGCACCTGTACTAATTATAGTGTGAGTCAATATCCCATTTCACATAATATCAACCAAATCTCTCTAAAAGATTTAACAAAGCCCGAACCGAAATATGTCAAAATCAATGAGAACGCTTTGTAATAGCCGGCAACAAGTTGTTATTCGCCGGGGTTCTGGGCATATGCCTTCCGACCTGTGACCGGCACACGGTCGGAAACTAATCCTCTGGGAGAAACCTCGGACGTTTTGACCGGAGGTAAAGTCCGGTGTCAAGTGTCAAATGATACGAAACCGAGGGAGATGAAGAACAAAAGCACAGGACTTGGTTGGTATTGAATCAATTATGCTTTATATTTCGATAATAATTCGGAATTAATGAAATTACAACCTGCAAAAGATTTTAGTTACTTATTCCTTACTTGGAATGGTGTTTACTTGCTTAGTTTCCGGTTGGTATTTAATTTTTTTTTATCAATTATACTTCTGTAACTTATCATTGTCATGGCAATTTCTTTTTAACCTCCCGTAGGGTAAGTTATTGTAATCGCCCAAAAATCGAAATTGAAAATTTTTGCATTTCTTCATGTTTTGAAGGTTTCTGAACATTTTGGCATATCTCAGAAAAAATTGATGTTTCTGTATGTATGTGCGTGTATATGAATGTATGTATGGATACAAACTTTCGTTCATGTTTTCGGACGCACGGATCAACCGACTTGAATGGTTCAAAAAAACATTCGATTCCTACTGATAGGGAGATATGCTGATTTTTGGCAAATGCAGGGCCAGCCGTGTCGGAGGTACAGAGCTAAATGTGCAAAAATGGCAGTTTTTGAGAGAACTAAGCATCCGATTTGACAGGTTCAAAAAACTTTCTGCTCGTGTTGACAAAACGATTGATTTTTTTTTTATTTCCCCCAAAAAATTTATTTGGATATAGAAAATATTTAAAATTCGATTTTTTTTTTTTTTGTAACTACAATTCTAAAGCTCAATTATTTACTTCAAATAATTAATTTTAACTTTGCACTTTAATTTATATAATTCTAATAAAAATTATACAATGTTCTTCGATTGATTGAGATTTGTACATTTACTCTTCTGTAAACATACATAAGCTACAGAATTTATAATAATCTATTTGAAAACATTTAATAATTCTCAATTTTTTCATTACAGTACGGAAAGTTTTAGCAATTTTCCTTAAGGCACGATGCCCCATACACCAAGTTTAATATAAATTGGTGGTAAAAACAGTCAAAATGCTATGTATTAGAATGTATTTGAAAAAACCCACAAACGTCAAAAAATAAAAGATACAGCTGGATCTTTCTGATGTGTTTCAAGTGGAACAAAATATTCAGGTACAATGTAAAAAAATATTTCTGAGCCTGCGACAATTTTGGCCGGGCCCTTCTTGGGTAGTGGCATTTTGGCACTAATACCAACCTATAGTTTCGCTATAACAACGCTATGTTACGGACTATTTTATCGAAAAAATGACGCCTTAATCTCCTTGATTACTAATTTTTTCACGTCTAATTGTAATTAGGTTTACTTTCTTAGTTTTGTGGCTAAAATAAAGGACTTTAAAGGAACTTAAGCTACGAGCGTCCCCTATAAACAACATGCGCTTGTCGACCTGTGTGTACGTGTATCTACATTCAGTATGTCGATATTTGCTTCAAAATACATTAATGACTTGAATTTTTAAGAATTCTAGTTTGCTATTGTAATTTTTAATTCTGTAAAAGTGTTTTTCTTAATCTCAAAATACATTTATATTTCCTAAAATATCTTATGTGAAAATCCTTGGCGGCGTGCTGGCTCTTACAGCAGTGTCACTCCTGCAGAAATCTTTTCAGTAGCGAAAGGGTTAAATAAACTTATATCGTTTGAAACTTCTCTATAAAATAGCATTGTTTTTATATAAGACTTTCATATTTTATTTAAAATAATGCGTGATATCAGATTTATCCGGAATACTACCGTCATATTTCATAAAGTGCAAAAATATTCTATGGCTGACCTATTTGCGTTTCATAAAACGTTAAAATTACTACTAATGCAGCGGGCCAAACTAAATAATGAGATTTTAACTCAGTGGCATTCTGAGATAAATTACAATTTAAAAGTATTGTACTGTATTCTATTTCCATTCCAAAAAAATATTTTTGAACTTTTTTTATCAATTAATTAATGTAATATAGTTGAACAAATATAATTTATGTAAAATTGTCTATACACTATTGCAGCATAAAAATTAATAATAAAAACATTAAAAGAAATTACCCGCTGGCGTGATTTGAACTCGATTATCTTTAACTCTTATGTAGGAATTCGAATGCAAAAAGTATCAGCAAGTGCTTAATTTGATAGAGAGACCGAGATATATTGAAATGGAAATCTGTAGGTCTAATTTTCTAAGCAGGGCGCGGTCTAATTTTCAAAATTTTAATTAATTTTTGTGATTAAACCACTTCTCATAAGCCTATATTATTTGAATATGTTTGGTTTGACTACTCTATCACCACGCGACGTATCATCAAAATCCTAGAAGACTACATCCGGGGTTGTCCTTGTCAGTACAAATTAAAGTGGCATCTTGCAATATATACTTCATACTCTTTAACTTTCTTATGACTAACTTCTTTGCCACATATTTTCTATTAATAAAAACCACATAATTTTAATTTTAAACTTCAAAGCTCTCGAGTTGAAATATCTGTCATAAACCTTTTCTCAAAAAAAGAACGCAGTCAAAGCGATAATTTAGAGATGTAATAAATTTATTGAGCATCAATAAGTTCCTATTGTGCGTCTGATCAAAGAATTCCTTTACATTGCCACATCACTCAACGAAAAATAAAACATGTCAATTTCTTGTACACACAAAAACTTTTTACAACACTCACGGATAATAAGTGCTAACTAGACGGTAAATTAGATACATTTTAGAACCTCTCAATGGTGAACCAATCGATATATAAATAAATTATTGTTGACCGTAATAGTAAAAAGTTTTATGCATGCATTTTATATGTGAATTAGTCAGTGATTCTAAATTCAAACTATTTTTTCAATAAAAATTAATGAATTATTCCGATCAGCGAAATGACCATATATGAAAATCATGTACAATAATACTCCGTTCGAAGGACCAAAAACGCGTTTCAAACGAAAAATTGTATTACATGGGATGGGGATTATATATTTCAAAAAGCAGAGACCGTCGTAAAATGACGTATTATGCGAGAAACCGTATTAAGTGTGATGTTTTAACAGAGTCCTACTCTATATAAAAAATCATTACTTATCTACAATTATATATTTTTGGAATAAATGCATAACTATGGGATATATTAAATTATTAAATTAATTCATAATATAACATGCTTACTAGGGCGGGTCAATTTAAAACTCACTTAGGCACATATGATTTTCGGATACTAGGGATCAGAATAAGATACTTTGCTGAAGAAACCATACCTCCGAAATGAATTCTGATGTCCCGTTCAAACATTTGGTCGCGATTGGGGCACTGTAAATGGGTCAAAATGGATTTTTTTTAATTTCAACCCTTATAATTGGTCATTGCACGGGACATCAGAATTCATTTTAGAGGTATAGTTTCTTCAGCAAAGTATCTTATTTTGATCCACAGTATCCGAAAATCATGTGTGCCTAAGCGATTTTTTTTGGACCATACAAATCGACCTGATTTAATGCTTACACTTATAAAGTCAAATGATATATGACATTCTCTATTCTAAAAGATTTTGCTTACCGAAACTGATAGAAGTGCAAGCCTTACCAGGATCTGAAATTAAAAAAAAAATCATTATTAATGGATATACATTTAATTTATAAAAATGTGATACTTATTCTTGTTATCGTAAGACAATATGTAAATAATAACTTGCTAATCCTAATCTTTAATAGTAAGTTCAATCTTATTAATCAATCTTGATTTATTTTACCACTATTCCCAATAATTAACCCTTTCCATTCGGATGCCGCCGCTCCGGCGACAAAATACACACAAATTCTAAAAAGCCGAGTAGAAAGGGTTAAATTTTATTGGTATATTAATTGAAAAGAAAACAGATGGAGAAGAAGTTGAAAGAGTTGTATTGCAGGAGTTCAAATATGTGCTATGAAAACAAACTCCTTTTATATAAAACCTAAAAATAATTATCCCAATCTGGACATATGGAATTGAGCTATGGTCGTGCGCAAGCAATTCAAATATAAAAAAAATACAAATAGCGCGATCGAAAATTTTAAGATGCATTGTGAACGCACCCTGGTATGTTACAAATGACACCCTACATGTAGACCTAAAAATAAAAACTATTAATGAAATGATAAAAAAGGACCAAAAAATACCACAAAAAACTACCAGGTCACGCAAACATATATTTAAAAGAATTAAGCGAGGAATATCCCACTCGAAGATTGAAAAAAAAATAGCCAAACGATATTAAATAAAATGTCAAAAAATAAAAAAGAGAGATCTCATAGGAGATAATCTCTTAAATGCATTTACACCCAGCATATTGTCTTTAAAAATGTACATTATTTTGATTGGCAATAAAACTATGCAAATAAAAAAAAATAATTGAAAAAAAAATTATTTGCTGAGTTATTGTTTGACAATTCTAGCAGACTACTCGCAACAGACGTTCTTTCTGTAGAAGTAAAAATGTTGAAAACCTTTGGAAAAAGTTCTAAATGTATCTGTGTTTGGTTTACGTATGTTACGTGCTAATTCAATAAACGAATCGTTGATAATTGAGTATTGATGATTTAATGGACGAGAATGTTGACTTTTGTTTGCGTTCGGAATTAGCGCTTCTATAAGGAACGGATAAACTTGCTTAGCCAACAAAATGTTTTGTCAATACGGTGATGAAATATGCCAAGACAACGTGTGAAAAATAAAATACAGTCAAGTCAAATTCAATTAGCTAATTTAATGCTTTTTTAACTTCCCGAAATGTTTCTCGAAAATGAAATTTTTTATATATCTTTACGTTTCAAAAGTTTCTGAACAATTTGGCTTACCTTAGAAAAAATGGATGTATGTGTGTATGTGTGCGTGTTTGTGTGTGCGGATACAAATTTTCGTCGACGATTTCGGGAACACCGATCAACCGATTTGAATAATTCAGAAAAAAATCGATTCCTATTGATAGGGAGATGTGCTGATTTGTTTTTGGAAAAGGTAAGTATAGCCGTTTTGGAGATACGGAGCAAAGACTGCAGAAAATAGAAATAGAGTTTTTGAGAGAAAGGAGCATCCGATTTGAATGATCAAAAAGCATTCAATTCGCAATGACGGGGGGAAGTGGTGATTAGATTTTGGCAAAGGCAGGTCCAGCCGTTTCGTAGATACCTGGCTGACTGTGCAAAAAATGACAGTTTTGAAAGAACTAATCCGATTTTGATGATTCAAAATACTTTCTGCTTGTGTTGGCAAAACAATTACTTTTGGGAAAAAAAATTAATTTTGTGTATCAAAAATGATTCAAATTTTTAATTTTAGTTCCGACTAAAGTTCTAAAGCTCACTTATATACTTTAATTGAATAATTTTAACTTTGTAATTCAGTTCATATAACCCTTATAAATATTAGACAATGTTGCAGTATTTATAATAATCTATATGAAAACATTTAATATTTCTCGAACATTTCGTTAAGGTACGGGAAGTTCCAGCAATTTGCCTTAAGGCACGATGCCATATATAATTAGTTATATTATAGATCTTAGTAGGTATTATAGTCTAAGAGCCAGTGAACTATTTGACTAACCTGTTTTCACAAAGCCAGAAATTTTTTTAATGATATTTTTTTATCGGCCCATTGAGAAAGTACCATTCTGGCAGTCATTCCGCGGTTGCGTCATCATCCCTTCAATTTGTGAAAATGTAAAAAAAACTGTTTTTATAACTTGCTCGCACAAGGCTCAAATTTTGAGGGTGTCTTCTTTTAACTGTTCAGAAAGCATATGTAAAAAGCCAGCCCATTCTGGCGGTTGCAAGGGTCTGCCAGACGAGTACATAATAGTCACGACGCGCAAGGGTGTGGGCGCATTGCCATACATAATTGACTAATACCCTTGTATTTGAATAATTAATACGCCATTTTAAGGGTCATTTTGAAAACATTCGTTATACCAAACTTCAACTTTGTATTTCACCTTATGGCCGAGATATCATTGAAAATATGCCAAAGTGGCCCCTTTTTCAAACTCAATTTTTGGCGTAACCATAAAAGATATCGAAGAAAAAATTACATAATTCTACTCATATTGGCTTAAACCACATAATGTATAGTAATATATGCTAAATAATCCTTTATTATTAGCTAAAAAGGATAAAATAATTTTTCAATTAATGTTTTCGGATAGTGCGTTTTGTTTAATTACTTTATTATTAGCGTTATTTAAAAGCTTATTGTTTTCTCTTTTAGTACTGCAAATATTGTTCAAATCAAATTTGTGGAACACTTTGAAAAATTGAAGAAACCAGAACCAGTACACCCGCGCGTAACGCATCGCTTATCCGACCGAACGAATTCTATGCGGGCTACTATTAGCGTAACGCGCGGGTGTACTGGTTCTGGTTTCTTCAATTTTTCAATGTGTTCCACAAATTTGATTTGAACAATATTTGCAGTACTAAAAGAGAAAACAATAAGCTTTTAAATAACGCTAATAATAAAGTAATTAAACAAAACGCACTATCCGAAAACATTAATTGAAAAATTATTTTACCCTTTTTAGCTAATAATAAAGGATTATTTAGCATATATTACTATACGTTATGTGGTTTAAGCCAATATGAGTAGAATTATGTAATTTTTTCTTCGATATCTTTTATGGTTACGCCAAAAATTGAGTTTGAAAAAGGGGCCACTTTGGCATATTTTCAATGATATCTCGGCCATAAGGTGAAATACAAAGTTGAAGTTTGGTATAACGGATGTTTTCAAAATGACCTTTAAAATGGCGTATTAATTATTCAAATACAAGGGTATTAGTCAATTATGTATGGCAATGCGCCCACACCCTTGCGCGTCGTGACTATTATGTACTCGTCTGGCAGACCCTTGCAACCGCCAGAATGGGCTGGCTTTTTACATATGCTTTCTGAACAGTTAAAAGAAGACACCCTCAAAATTTGAGCCTTGTGCGAGCAAGTTATAAAAACAGTTTTTTTTACATTTTCACAAATTGAAGGGATGATGACGCAACCGCGGAATGACTGCCAGAATGGTACTTTCTCAATGAGCCGATAAAAAAATATCATTAAAAAAATTTCTGGCTTTGTGAAAACAGGTTAGTCAAATAGTTCACTGGCTCTTAGACTATTAATTATGATAGTATATGAAGAGAAGAGAATCCAGAATCATTCGACTATGTTACTAATGCCATTTATCTTCAATTATAACAAAATAGCAGAGATATGGATTACTTTTAAAATATGGTTTTAGAACCATACGCACACAAATTTTAGAAAATGTTAGAAAATTTATGAACTGATAAACAACTAACAAATTTGTTGCATTAATCACTTGCTTATTTTTATGAATTAGTAGTAAATTATGAAATATAGTAGTCAGATATTTCTTGTGATATATTCAAAATATATTGAAAATAAGTGCAACAATAAAATAATTAAATAATTATATAATTAAAAATGGAACCCAACAATATATTACAATAAAAGTGTAGTAAAGAAAGACAAAATATATGTAAATAGTATTTATATAACTAAAGATTATGATTATGCTATATTACATATCGTAAGATAAAATGTATTGTATCTTGACATACGTCTTAACAGATAAGCTTTATGTTAATAATAAATATTCAAAATACATGAATAGAATATAATTATAATTTGGTACCTATTTGATATATAGAGAAATATTTTTTATATAATTTTTTTTCTCTCTCTCTCTCTCTCTCTCTCTCTCTCTCTATATATATATATATATATATATATATATATATATATATATATATATATTAAAAACTAAATTATAATTTGAATATTTTGATCAAACATGTATTTTAAATATATAATAACCTAAACTTATTTGATAACACTTTTATATCATAGCTAATGCAAAACATATTTTATTATCAGTAACTTTTTTTTTTTTTAAACAGCAATCAGGACTAAACATGATCAGTTCTATGAGCTTACGGTTTATCACCCTTAAATACGTCGTTTTCCAAGTCAATTTTGAGATATATTTGTTATAACAATTGCTCTATACTGATATTATATTATTTAATTTGATTGCCCTTTAATGCTATTTCGTGTTAAAACCATATTCAGATCGATATTTGCAAGAGAAAACTGATATCACTACTGCCTGATATCAAGCTAAAAACTTGTGTTTGTAAGACAAAATCTCTTACCACCGAGTAAGAATATGCGAATTATCATAATATGCTAATTTAATAAGCCTCTAATTAGCTTTAAAATAGTACGAAATAAGTATTGCCTATTTAATTCAATTGACAATTTCAAAGGATGTCGTGTGTCAGTAAAGAATTTATTAATTCTAAGATTTTTTTTAATAGAACGCTAATTTTTGCTTATTAGCATAAGTATATTAAAACAATTTATTATCCAATTTTGAAATAAATCTCGCAATAGTTTTTGTCATACTTAAGCAGTTTATTATTGACGCAACAAACTTGTTTATTGTTTACTCTATTTTTACTAATAAGTGGCAAAATTTAATTACTTAATTTAAGTTAAGAAAATTAACACTAAATAATTTGATTATTCTTATTTATATTTTTTGCGCATTCCAAAGTGTGATAAATAATTTACAATGTAATGATGTAAATCATTATTCATAACATACATTTAAGTTGCTAAAATAGTCATAATTAACGTATATTAATGCAAATTATTTTTGAAAGTTAATAGAAAAATATATAGCAGTAACCCAGATATATGTTTAAAAATGATTAACAAATATATATATATATATATATATATATATATATATATATATACATTTTAGCAAAATTTATTAAAGTAATGTTAAAGTTTAGAGAGAAAGTTATATGTTTTTAACGTCCCGTAAGATAAGTTATAGTAATCGCAACAAATTGAGAGTAAAATTTTCTGAAAGTAAATCTTTACGTTTCAAATGACTGTGAACATTTTGGATTATCTTGAAAAAAAAAAAAGATGTATGTGTGGGATGTGTATATACAAGTATGGATACAATTTTTTGGTGAACAAGTAATCAGACAAAAGAGTAAGAAAGAATATATGTATAGACTGATATACTGGTAGACTTATAAACAGATACACAAGTAAGGTGGAAAGCAAGTTGACTGGTAGATAGGTAAACATGAAGAAACACTTACACAGATAAACAGATGGACAGGTAGACATGTCAAGAGGGAGAAAAGGAGACAGGTAAACAGGTATAAAAGTAGAAATAAAAGCAGAAAGACAGCTAAAAAGGTAGAAAAGAAAACAGGTAGATGGTTAACAGGTATAAGGGTAGAAAGGAAAACAAGAAGTAGAGAAAAAAATAGGAAAACGATTAATAGGTATAAATGTAGAGAGGAAAACAGGTAGACAGGTAAAAGGGTAGAGAAAAAAACAGGAAGATAGCTAGCTAGATAGACCATATATGAATTTAAAAAATATTTGATGTATAAAACGGTTATTTAAACATAACGAAAGTTCATGAACGATCATCAACTTGACACGAAAAAAATGACACTTATAACTAGTTATTTACTCTTAAAAGTTTGAAAGATGCATTTTTTGGCTTACATGTGCTCACACATTTTTTTCCTGACTTTGATATTAAATGGTTCAGAATGATTTGAAACACCAAAGAAACATCAAATTAGCAAATTAAACTTTCTAGCAAAAACATCAACTATTTATTCGACAAGTTACAAAAATTCTAGTAAGATTTGATTTAAATGAAACAACTTCTTAAGTATATAATATGACATAATATAATGTCAACATAAACGAAATCCGTTTTTAAACAATTTCGTAATGCATAACATTTGTGTTTATTTCTGAATTAACACTAATTTGAAAAAGCATAATTCGGATAAACACAACAAAAATAAAATCACAAAGACAAATATTTAAATCTTTGAATACATATTGACCAGTTTTATAATGAACGCTAAATAGTCGACACTGAAGTTTATAAAACGAGCACAGAATAATGGAAAAATATGACTTTACTGAAAACATTAATAAACACGTTCGAACATAAACCAGCCAATTAGAACTAATTGACCAGGCGGTGTATTTTAATCATTTGTACAATTCAACAAATTTAAAAATGTTTTCTCGCTAACGTTATCTATAATCAGAGAAACAAATATGAATTATGCCTGCTAATGACGTGGGAAAACAAATGCCCCGAGCAGCGTTTTTCAATAAATGTTTTTGTAGAAATCTATTCATATCCAATTATCGCCTCTTTGATAATGTTGTCTATTTTAATTAGATTGCATTAGTCGACATGTGATTCAAGAGTTAGACTTTGAATTTCAAATCATTTTAGAATACATTTAATCATCTGAAATATTTTGCTATATTAATATAATTTATTATATTTACATTTAAATTTATCAGTCTACTCCTAAGATATAAAAAGCGATATAAATTAAAGAACAATAGTAAAAAAATATATAATTTGTAGATAACTGGGAATTGTACTGAACATAGTGTGAGTTCTCTGTTTGATGTATGTTATGTGTTATCGTGTAGTTCATTTAATTTAGACAGTAGAATTTGATCCTTTGAGCCTGCCTTACCCTAATCTTTTCTCTTGACCCAAATTTGAATCTTAGAGCCATCAAATAATACAATATATGGTTATTATTATTCATTATTATTGTAACTTTCTTGCACGTGAAAAATGTTTTCAAATAGAACTTATAAAAATATTGAACATAGATATATAAATATGAAAAAAATGGATGTATGCATGTGTGTGTGCGCGCGTGCACGCTCGCGATTGTGTGTATACATAAAGTACGGATACAATTTTTTGTCTACTTTTTTGGGCGTACGAAACGACCGATATGAAAAATTTAAAAAACATATTCCTATTCGGGAGATGTGCTGATTAGTTTTTGGCAAAGACAGATCCAGCCTTAGATATAATAAATAGAGTTTTTGAGAGAACGAAGCATCCGATTTGAATGATCCAAAAAGCATTCCATTCGTAATGATATGGAAAGTTGGTGATTAGTTTTTGGGCAAAGTTTCCAACATCCCCTGTTATATATCAAATTTCTCGTCATAGGCTAGAATTTTATAACAACATCTAAGGCTATTCATAAATTACTCACACAGAAATTATAATTCTAATAATAATTAACGCCAGTTGAGCCTTCGTAATTATCAGCAGATACGCTGCGTTGATTAACATATATTCAGAGGATATTATGAAACGTATTAATTATACGCCATCCCACATCCTACATTAAGGCAAGGTTTCCATGTTCCGAGGAAATGAGAAATAATAATAGTTTGACATCTCTATGAAAATTAGTTTAGTTAGTAACTAATTTCTTTTTAAAAAGTCATATAAAATAGTTTTCTTTAATAAATACCATATAAAGTAATTTTATGATTTAGAAATTGATCAAGCTACCATAATAAATCTTGAAATAATTCTTAGTTATGTATTAATATTTGCAAACCGTAAAGACAATTTTTAAGATAGATTAAGGCGGACAATTTTTTAGTGCCGACTTTTTTTTAAATTTTTTGAATTTTTTTTCTCAGCTTAATTATCGTTACAGCTTATTTAATTAATTAAAAACTATATACAAATGATAATTTTGTGCTATTTTATTTTTATCCACTAAAAACAGTTGTAAACTAGTGGTGTGTGGCATCGCGCCTTAAAACAAATTGATGGAACTTCCCAATTCTTAATGAAATATTCGAGGTATATTAAATGTTTTCAAATAGATTAATATAAATTCTTATTTCATAAAAAGTAAATAAACAAAACTTAATCAATCGGATTTAAAATGAAGAACATTGACAAAATTATATAAATTGAAAATTGAATTATAAAGTTAAAATTATTTATTTGATTGTGATATTTAGAACTTTAGCTAGAATTAGAAATGAAGTACAAATTATTTTTCGATATTCAAAAAAAAATTTTTTTAATTAAAAAAAATGAAATAAAATTTCTTCCCACAAAAGCAATTGTTTTGTTAACACAAGCAGAACGTTTTTTAAATTATTCAAATTGGATGCTTAGTTCTATCAAAAACTGACATTTTTAGTATTTTCTGCTCCATATCTCCGAAGACGCTGGACCTATCTTCGTCAAAACCCAATCAGCACGTCTCCTCATCAATAGAAATCCAATGTTTTTTGAGACATTCGAATGGGTTAATCCGTACGTCCAAAATCGTCGACAATAAATTATCTCCACACATATACCTACACATACTTTTCAAAATGTTCAGAAACTTCAGAAACGTGAAGATATGCAAAAAGAATTATTTTGGATTTTTGGTCTATTACTATAACCTACCCTATAGGAAGTTGATAGCAATAAATCATATTTATTCGGTCATAGAAACGTTGCCTTCCTCCATGTTTTATTCACATGTCCGCAGTTATTAAATTGTATTATAAATTCAGGTATATGTTCCCCAAGTAGACAGATAGTCTATTTTATGAGTTGCCAGGCGCCGATTATCTAAGTTTTGTGGTTTCTAATTATCTAATAAATTTCAACGGAGAATAATGGCCAGGAATATATTAAAATTGATTTGGGTAATTAATGACTCTTGATGGCCTACGACTGCTTGAACTCGTTGATTACGTGCGGCGCGTTTAATCTTAAGGCGAACGATAAATACTTCCAGTAATTAATTACAATTTAAGTATTTATGATTTATGAATTGATTTTATGATATGATTATAATTTTATATTATGACATTTATATAAGCGTATGTTGATATGCCTGCTCGCTGCTCTTTAGAAAACATTCTATTAGTCATTAGCCAAATTTTATATAAGGGTAAAAATAGTAATTTCTGCATAGAATTATTCATATAAAAACTCTAGATTTGTAATAAGCTTAATATGGGTTTTAGTTTCAATATACATATATTAGTTTGAAGTAAAGATTAGTTTATTTTATCTATTAAAATAAATGTCAAGTAAAAATAGACTTAAATGGAATTGGCTGCATCAAATTAAAAATCATCAGGAACAGAATTTTTTTAATAATATATTAATATATCAAATAGAGATGCGCCAACTATTGGGTTGCCTTCTAAGAAATCTATGTTGTTAGTAAGTAATGTCAGAAAAGATAATTAGGGCCTTAAGTTCTGATTCCTTTTCAAATACAACAAAAATTCTAATAAAATAAATCAAATATTAATGTACCTTCAAAACTACTGAATGTTTCTTTTTCATTGTTGACTGATTGTAATTTATAAAAAAATTAGAGATATTTAATATAAAATATCATTCAGTATGCATGATATTAACGACTAACATCAAATTCATATAAAATAGTATATGAAATGCAAAACAATATGAAATACATTGTAATGATATTGAAAAAATGAACGAATATATATTTTATAGCTAAATTGTATGAAAATTGATAGTGAATACTGTTAGATATTATTAAAATATTTAAGATTTTATATAATAATTACTTTTACTTGTTAATAAGTTATTACTAATGACAGTGGTTTATAAAAATTAGAAACCGATTATTAATTGAATGAAATATAAACACGAAAAGCTACTCAAAACTCTTCAAAATTCGAGAAATTGAAATAAATAAATAATAAATAATTTTTATATAAGTATTCTATTATTGTGGAAAAAAATTAGCAAAACGCAAATACAAGTAATAACTGTATGTATATTTGATCCTAAACAAATTAAAAATATTTTTAACATATTTTTCATATCTCAATTCCAATATTTAATTTAAACTATATTTTTTACAAAAAGGCATTTAAAATTCTCTACGATAATATTTCAAATTAGTATGAATGTAAGTCAACTATTTTTCTTATCTGAAATGAAATTTGTTTTCATGAAAATTACAATAAGCAACATTGAATAAAAACGCAATTTGAATAAATACTATTTGTCAAATCAAAATTTGCATATATATGCAACGATGTAAAACATTATTTATTAAAATGGCAAGTGAAAATTATGAAATTATTCAAATTTTACAATTAACATTATGTTAATTCAATGCGTAGTATTATTTATGATATGTAATTGCTTATATATTTCTACTTTGTTGACATAATTTCATAACTGCAAGTTTGTGGCAAATTTTTAAATAGGAATAATGTTAAAAACAACAATTTGATAATATCGCGATAACAATTGTTTTTGTGTACTACGTTTTAGTTGATTAGTAATAGTAAAGGAGAGTAAAATAGGTAGAACGTGGTCAAAAGATCGAATTTAACTAGAAGTAACTAAATTGTGAAAACCAAAAAAGTGCATCACAAGTTCACAATCCATAACACATAATATTCATGAAAAATAAAAATGGTTAATTTTCATTGATAATCATAAAAATTTTGTCATTTAGTTCCTTTTACCACAAAGGTGGGATAAAAAGGAACTGCCAGTGAACAAAAAGAATATGTTTTATTTCGTTTTTAATTTTGAAAAAGTTTGACGGTATCATTTACTATTCCTTTATTCAATCAATGCGATGCAATTTATTTACTAGATAGGACAATATTATATTCTAAAGATACATACTGTGACGATGTGTTTCACTTATCATAATCAAACTCATTTGATTATGATTATTAATGATTAAATCATTTGCCTTTGATAGACAACTTCCATATGGAACTTTGTCAGAAATATTCATCATCCGAGTTGGCATAACTCGGAATATATTCTTTCTCTTACAAAATTGTTGTTTGAATTTGTTCTACATTTTTGATTAGAATTCTTTTAAAATTGCCGTCGCAGTTATAACTTAAAAGCAATATGGCCACCTTAGTAAAAGATCTTTTAATCGGGTAAATGTTAATCTTCCATATAACTATCGTACTTTTAATAAGCACAGAGATTCTTAGTATAATTCTCACGTTTTTTTATAAACTAACTTTTATTTTGAAATTCCGAGTTGGGGTTAGTTGAGCATAGTTGCTAGACTTGTTCTGTCACTACGACTTCTTTCAAAAATTAATTATTATTTTTACGATTTAAGCTAAGTCTATAAATAATAATATAAAAAAATAATGATTTTAAACAAAAAGACTGAATATAAGGGGGGCGATACATGTAATCGCCGTAATTTTTACCATTTTTTGAGGACTTTTTAAACTGGGAAGGAATGATTGAATCTTTTTGAATTTTTTTAGGGTTATTTATTATATATTAAAATACACAAAAAAAATTTTTTTTTAATTTTTTTTTTTAAATGGCTGCCGTAAAAATAAATCTGCCAAGACCCTCTCGGAAAACGCCATCAATTTGCGGGCGTTCTCACTTTTCGTACGGTGATCTGAATTTAAAAAAATTAGTTTGTACGTGTTCATAAAACATATATCTTCTAGTTAAACCAAAAAAAAATTAAAAAAGTCACAAAATCGTAAATTGGCACACCTTAGAAAAAAAAGTTCGATTTTTCACCTTTTTTTCAATGGTTTTTTTTGGTAAAAGGGTTAATTTTTGAAATTTTTTTTGGAATGTTTGAGGTTTAACTAGAAGCTATTACTGTAAAGTAGATGTGTGCAAAATTTCATTGAAATCGGTTGAGAACTTTTTGAGTTATCCCGCCCGCAAATTTCAAAAATGTCGTTTTGAGAAAAACGCGTTTAAAGTTTTGACACAGAAACAGATAAGAGTACAATAGCACTCAAGCGTCGAGTTGAGGCGTGGCACTTAAATGAGTTTTTATTGTATAAATAATGATAATTTTGTTTTGAATATTTACAGGCATATTTTTGAGATGTTATTGTAACGATTTATGAAATAAAAAAAAATCGATTTTTTTTTCTTGTTACATGTATCGCCCCCCATAATAGTAAAATTATTCCTAAGGTACGGAGATATTAAGATTCCTAAGATATTGTTTTGTCGATTCTACTTTTGGTTGTTAATTATTCAAAAAAAATCACTATAAGTTATCTTTTCCCTGTCAATAAAGACTATAAACTAGTGGGGTGTATGGCATCGTGTCTTAAGGCAAATTGCTGGAACTTCTCGTACCGTAACAAAATGTTCGAGGAATATTGAATGTTTTCAAATAGATTATTATAAATATTTTAACATTGTCTAATAATTATAAGAATTATATAAACTGAATTGCAAAGTTGAAATTATTTGTTCAAAGTATATAAGAACTTTAGTCAGAATTAAAAATAAAATCTGAATTATTTTCGATATACAAAAAAAATTCTTAAAAAAAAATTTTGAAACAAAAAATTTTGAAACAATTTTTTTTTCATCCAAAATCCATTATTTTGTTAAAACAAGCAAAAAGTTTTTTGAATCATTTAAATCGGACGCTTAGTTCTCTCAAAAACAGCAATTTTTTGCACATTTAGCTCTGTATCTTTGAAATGGCTGGGCCTGTCTTTGCCAAAAACTAATAACCACTTGACCTTGACACTTGACATTACTAATTGAATGTTTTTTAGATAATTCAAATCAGATGCTCCGTTATCTCAAATCTATTTTCTGCACTCTTAGCTCTTAATCTCCGAAACTTCTGGACCTGCATTTGCCAAAAACACACATTCATTTTTTCTGAGGTATGCCAAAATGTTCAGAAACCTTCAAAACGTCGAGAAATGCAAAACTTTTTCAGTTCGATTTTTGGACGATTACAATAACTTACCCTACGGGAAGTTAATATAGAACTAATTATTGAACACTTATTTTATTTCATTACTAATCGATATTGAACTTATGGTTTTTTTATACTTTCTTAGTGCTCACTTGCTCCACCACCCATGGGGTATATTGAGCACACTTGACTTTTTGAAATAAAACAGCTGTAGATATAAAATTTTACTTATTACTAAAAAATACTATTGACAAATTTGTAAAGCGATAAACAACAAATCCATAATAATTTATTGAGACTTATCATTGAGGAACTACATCCGTTTAAGTAAAAATTTGCTCAACTAGCCCCGCCCAAGCCTACCTTAACGTTGCCAAAACAACTCTATGTTACTGTCTATTTTACAGGAGGATTGGCTCCTGAATGTCCACTTATATACAAATTGTAATTGAAAATGTAAATTTAAAAATCTTTACCCTATTTCCTAAAGGTAATTTCAATTTACAAGTAAAATATTTAAAAATATGAATCCAACGCAAAATTGTATACATTTTATCATGCAAAAAATTCATCATTCCGCAACATTCCTTATGAAACGTTTTCAGCATTAATTAACATCGCAAAATGTCAGTTTTAATTAACCCATTTCATTATTGAACATTAAGATACGGCTTGCAATAAATTACAATTCAAGTTGGAAACATTCTTCCGATCCAAAATAAGTGTCACACAACACCAACACACTCCTGTTGAATACGAAACGGCGAAAACACGATTTTGAAATAATTACACTGGCGGCCGCATTAACGCACCAGGCAATATATTAAAATGCTAAAGAAACATTTACATCTGTTGATGTTTATTAATGACACATCAGATAACGTATATGTCGTCAATTAAATTTATAAATACATAAATATTTAATATGTATATAATACGATTCGAGATTATTATGTCGCTGTTTACCAGTTTCACCGGCCATGTTTTATTTTATCTGCATAGCGCGGCGGTTTTGAATAATTTACGGCCCATATAAATTTGTTCGAAGTCGTGCTCGAGCAGAGGCAGCCCGTAGAGAAATTTCGAAAGATAAATATGTCAAATTATATGGCAGTCAATTTTATGACTAACCCACTAATTAACGGCTTTGTGTATAATTATATATATATACATATATACATATTTCTGTACATGTAATAAAGAACACAAAATTTATTCCAATCAATTACTCACAGAAAACACTGTTAAATTACACCAATTAATTCAATAGCTTGGGTTAATTAAAAAGGCAATAAATTATACTATGAGAGTATTCGTTATGGTCATAATTAATAAATAAATGTTTTAAAATACTATAAAAATGTATTTTATATTACTACTATATATACACTTTGATACCATCAATTCACATAAGATTCAAAATAATGCTTTCTATTGGACTAAGGTTCTATTTGATTAAAGTTGCTCATTATATGTATTAGATGTATTAGATGTACAATTCACAATTTTCAAAGATAACAGAATAACCAATATAAAAATACAAATTAAGGAATGCTAAATAATTTAGTGTCTTGATCTTATAAAACTTGATATTAAGTCTTAAATAAACAGTAATAAACTTTTTATGATATGTATAAATAAATAAAGGTAATTGAAAAAAACATTGACACTTTTTAATGTTTTTTTTTATAATGTATAGGTACTATTGAATTCTGGAAATCTATGTAAAACTAGTTGAAAGTGGCATTTTGCCTTAAGGCAAGTAGCAAAAACTTCCCGATAGGTGTAATAATTGAGTTTATCAATCGAAATTACGTTTAGGATATTTAGATGAAATTTCCACCAAATATTTTCGAAAATCAATTTTAATTCCAATTAAATTTTAACAATGCGATTTCGAATTGAATTTTCTCAAACACATTTAAATTAACTGTAATTTATTAATTATTTCATTATTATAATATTATAGTATTTATTAATTATATTGCATAGATCCTAAAATTGTAGTTTATTGTTCCAAATCACATTACAGAAGCAACTTTTGACACGAATTTTGACTATATTATTTTAAACTTAAATAAATTTTTAAAATTAAACTACTTGCCGTAGGCCCGTAATATTTCAGTATGTTCTACAAGACCATGATATCTATAGTCAAAAAAAAGCTTCATAAAAATCGTAAAAATTTTTTGCAAGAAAACGACTTGGTCAATCTTTATCTAAAACTAATCAGTATCATTCGCAACCAATATCTTTTCGAACAGTTTTCGATTATGTTAAATGAATTCAGGATTGTAAGCTAAAACAATGACGAAAAGTTTTGCACTTTTTGCAAATTATGGAGAAACGGTTCGGCCGATCGTCGCACAAAACTGAGAAACGATAGTCCTCATGGAGATGCATCGAATGGTTTTTAATTTTTTGAAATATAATGTCTAATTTGCGTAAACGTCAAAAACACGCTATTATTATTAAATTGTAGCTTAATATATTTGTTATAAAGTCTAAAATGATTCAATAAGTATCCACTCTTGATTGCTGAAATTAAAAATAAACAGTTTACTATTTAGATTTTATAAATTATAAATTTAACAAAATACTTTCAATGCTACTATTTTTTTGATACGCATATACAGATTTTTATATGCATATTGAACAGCGACAAGAACTAAGTAGATATTCTTAGCTTTTATTTTTAATTTATTTTACAACCGCTTTTATAAAAGATCCCTCAATGGTATTTCTTTTCTAATTATGATTTTGGCTTTAATTAGTGTTCTAAGTTTTAATTTGATCGGCTGAGCATTGCTGCAGCAAAGCCCTGATGAAAATAAATAATATTTCATTCGAAATCAAGTAAAAATCTATATTATCAAGTAAAAAACGGATATTTTTACTGCTTGGTATCAGGTTGTCAGAGGTAGAAATTGAACTTGGAACTTTACAATTGCAATATCAAAGCTCATACCACAGCAAGCTTTCAATACACATATATCAGTAAATCTATTACCATGTATTTAATTTGATATAAAACTAGAAAAAAAGCTCAATGTTCCTTTATTTATTCTACTAATTCGTGCATAAAATACGTTAATCCTGCCTAACTGCGCACATCTTACAATCACACAATAATTTAAAATAATTAGAATCAGGTTTAATTATTATTTTATAGGTTCACATAAAATTCTTTACATAACCAGTTTCCGTATCTATAGGGAATAAAAATAAAGAGTTTTTCAGAGCATTTTATTATTTTCAAACAGAGTCAGAGTGCGTGTGCACACATGGAACGCATAATTTATGAATGCCATAATAACGACTCGTTAATACGTTAATCGTACAGATATTCTAATCTAATGTGCCCACGTCGTTCAACGCATAAAATTATCATTATGCAAAAAGCGGGCAGCTTCTAGCCCATTGAATTATATTACTGTACGTATATAGGAGAACAGGGTAAACTTGGACACCATAATTCATTGAGAAAATTTTATAAATGAGTTTGTTTAAATCATGAGGCGAGCATAGGTTACTTAGTAGCGTGTTCGATTCACACCACAGGGATCTTTGGATCGAATCCTGTCATTGACTTAGAATTTATGTAAAGTATATGTAGTTATTTTAAATTAAACTAGTTGGTAATGGTATTTTGTCTTGAGGCAAGTTACATGAACTTCCCGATATGTGTAAATAATTGACTTAATAAAAAATAAATTAATTTATGAGTGATTAAAAGTTTTCCGAGTGGATATATTGCACATAAATGGAAATGAATAAACACGTTAAAACTCGGAGTACTTTCTAAAACCAAATTTTCAAAAATCAATATTTTTTATAATGAAACCAGTTTCCGTAGGACTTTAATGGTTCAGTATGTTAATTAGGACCAAGTACTCTATAGTCTAATACCAAGTGAATCGTCTAATTTATATTTTAACAAACGTCAAAAAAAACTACTCATTTTCTCAAATTTTGATGAATTTTTAAAATTTAACTACTTGTAAGGCCGTAATATTGTAGTAAGTTCTATAAGACCATGATTTCTTCAATTTTTTGCTCTTTTATATCAAATTTCTAATTCTATTCAACTTCTACCTTCATCTCATTTTTTCCCTTCATTCTTTTTTAATCTTAGCATGTTTATAAAAATCGACTTAATTTTTTTCTCAACAGTTAATTACAAGAAAACGGCTCGGTCGATTTTCACCTAAAAGTAATTAGTATCATTCCCAACTAATATCTTTCGAACAGTTTTTGATTTTTTAATTTGATTCGGTAGTATGAGCTTAAATGTGAACGAAAAGTTTAACACTTTTTTCGAATTACAAAGAAACGGCTCAGCAGATCGTCGCACAAAACTTGCAAACGATAGTCCACATCGAGATACATAAAATGGCTTTTAAATTTTTGGAATCGGTCCAGCCATTCTTGAGAAAACTTCTATTTACGGTAAAAAATTTGTTCACACACACACTTTTTCCAAATTTGATCAGAATGGTCGAGTAAAATTAGCGATTCGAATTTTTTTATATGAAAATAATATATCAATAAAATAATATATATATATATATATACATAAAAAAATAAAAAATATACTTAACTAAGAAAACATTAATTATCATTATTACCTATTTTATGTTTTAGTAATGAATGTCAAGAAAAAGAGTGAAGTCAAGCGTGTGATTAGTGTAGCATTCCGATAAAACTGATTCAAAAACATTTGATTGCTTATGCTGACGGTGCGAAGAAATGATAAATTTCTAGGAAAATTTCAAAAATTTCAAAGCTCACATTTATAGTTTACCATGTTCTGATTAAGAACAAGGATTAATGAGATTAATCATACTGGCTATAGTTCGATCATATAAATTAACGCACTTTCGCCGTACCAAGTAATAAAAAATGTTATGGTGTCACCAAATGTTTGCACCTGATTATATACGACAATTATTGGGAATTAACATTACTTTATTAAATTATGGTCATATATATATATATATATATATATATATATATATATATATATATATATATATAAATAGTTATCATGCTAAGCAATCACATTAAAGATTTTTAATAATATAAATAGTAGGTATATTACATCATAAAATATAAATGTAATAAATGCTTTCATAAATTATTTTTATTTGTCAAAATGCTACATAAAAATCACTTCATACTACAAATATGAATAGCGTCCTAAGACATTGTTGAGCCATTTTGTTGTTTCTGAACTAATTTAGTTATCAGTAAGTTTTAAGCATTCAAAACTGTCCTTACGGGCTTGTACCAAGTTGTCTCTGAATTCTTTTAAGGCTCCTGTTGCGCAGTCTTCAACTTTGCTGACCAATTTATAGATTGAGGTCTTAGTAAGTTTGAGTCTCTTGGAAAATTCTTTGTATTCTTCATAAGAAGGCTCTAAGATCTAAAATACGCCAAAGTAATAAAAAAATGTTTCTTTGATATGTACAATGGCATTTTCAAAATTGAAGATATTTTTCAACATATTATCATTCATTTATCTTACATAATTATGTAGGCAATATCTGGCAGGTTCTTCGACATTGTCAGGATCGTAGTAACACTTTCTCATGGCATCTATCTTGATTTCTTGTACTCTCTGTATGAATTCTCTCCAATCGTGAAAGCCATTTCGTCGAATTTGGTACAATTCATCGTAATTATCATCCCTGCAAGCCTTAACCTCATCACGGGTTTCTTGTTCAAAATCATAAACTTTTTGCAGTTGGCCTTCAAGACATTTCTTGGTGGCTACACTCATATTATTGTTACTATATACATTGAACTATAATTGAATAAGCAATATCTTTAATTTAGGCATCTTGAGACATACTAATTTTTATGATGTACTCAAACTTACCTTTTCCAAATATTTTTCGACATCTAGGTCTAATCCTTGTTCTTCATCAGATGGAACGATGGCGGCCTAAGTTGATAAATACTACAATTAATTTATTGTTAATCAGTAATTATAATAAATAAAACTCTTTGCACTTACCCGAGCATATGCTACTGCGGTCAAAGCAATTATAAAGATTTTTTTTATACATTTTGATATAAACTCGATTCTTCACTGAACAAACTGAGTGATTTTTTTCTCCAATTAGCGAGACTTTTTATACACAGTTTTATCAATTTTGACACAATTGAAAATATTTTTATAGTTCAGATAAAAGTTTACGTTACGTATCCATATTTATACTAATAAACTTGTTAAATTGTAAAAAAATTAAAATATTACTGGGCAAGATAAGTATTTGGGTTGCTAATACGCGGTTCTTGGTAAATTAACATGAACACGTATTAGTGACACAGATACTAATCTAATTCAGTAATATTTTAATTTTTTTTACAATTCAACAAGTTTTTTACTGCAAATATGAATTCGTAAGATTTTGTACGTTTTCATCTAAACTTAATTCTCTTAATCGTTTCAAAATTGATAAGACTGTGTATAAAAAGTTTTGTGAATTGAAGAAAAAAAATCAGACTCAAATCGTTCAGTAAAAAAACAAAATTATTTCAAAAAGTACAAAATCAAATGAAAAAATAATAATATTAAATCATAATAAAAAATATTAGTTTTATTCACTATGTAATAATAAATAAATTGCTAATATTTATATCAACTAAGACGTTCATTAAAGAAGTTGTTTGTTTAACTGTAGTTTAACAAGAGAGTCGAAAGTGAACTTTGCAAAAACGTGAGAGAATGATTTTGAGAAAGAAATCCAAGATAAGGTAAAGGCTTGCAGGGATGATAATTGCGATGGATTCGACCAAGTTCGCCAAAATAGGTTTCACGATTGATTAGAAACAATTTAAAGAAAAGGTCGAAGCATAAATGCTTTTTGGATCTGAACAATTTAATATCACATAAAAAGCTGAAGAGTAATTTTCTAATTTTATAAGATAAACGAAAATTAGTAACATAATACGGTAAAAAATAATAGCACTTCAAGTTGCCATTGTGCATATTAAAGTAACCTTTTTTTATTTTATTGTTGCATTTCAGATCTTAGACCCTCCATCGAGAAAACCAAAGATTTTGCCAAAAGAATCAAACAAATCAGGACCATATTCGACAAATTGTTCAGAAAAGTCAAAAAATTTGAAAAGGGTGCCTTAATAATTCAGAGGCAACTTGGAGTCCTTAAAGATAGCGATTAATGCTTACAACGTGCTAATAACTATATTATTTATAAATTCAACAACAAAATATAAATTCCTAAAAAAATGTTATAATCAGCTAATCGTATATTATAGGTGGTGTGGTTATTTCGTATTTTTAACTTCCCGTAGGGTAAGTTATTGTAATGGGCCGAAAATCGGAATTGAAAATTTTTACATTTCTCGACGTTTTGAAGGTTTCTGAACGTTTTGGCATACCTCAGAAAAAATGGATGTGTGTGTGTGTGTATGTATGTATGGATACAAATTTCCAGTCACGTTTTAGGGCGCACGGATCAACCGATTTGAATGGTTCAAAAAGCATTCGATTCTTATTGATAGGGAAAAGAGCTGATTAGTTTTTGGCAAAGGCAGGTCCAGCCGTTTCAGAGATACGGAGCACAGAGTGCAGAAAATAGAAATCGAATTTTTGAGAGAACGGAGTATCCGATTTGAATGATCTAAAAAACATTCAATTAGTAATGATTGCGAGAAGTGTTTATTGGTTTTTGGCAAAGGCAGGCCCAGTCATTTCGAAGATACGGAGCTAAATATGTAAAAAATGGCAGTTTTTGAAAGAACTAAGCGTCCGATTTAAATGATTCAAAGAACTTTCTGCTTGTCTTAACAAAATAATTGATTTTGGAAAAAAAATTGTTCAAACTTTTTTTTTCTTTTTTTTTTTTTTAGTTTTTTGTATATCGAAAATATTTCAGATTTTATTTTTAATTCTGACTATTGTTCTAATATATTGTTACAATATTTATAATAATCTATTTGAAAACATTCAGTATTCCTCGAACATTTCGTTACGGTACGGGAAGTTCCAGCAATTTGCCTTAAGGCACGATGCCATAATTGCCTCAAGACATAATTCCACTTACAGCTAGTTCTGTATTATTTTGACAAATAAAAATAGTTTATAAAAATATTCAATGCATGGATTTGGATTGTATATAGACCTATATTTGTTATTAAAATTCCTAATAAGTTAATTGATTAGCTGAAGCTAATTATGATTATGATTAATAAAACTAATATTAATATCCAATAATTTTGACATAAAATTGTGTGTTAAAACATTTTGACATTGAGATGTTTCTTAAAAAAATTATTCCGTGCATATAATTATCAATAAATTTCATTTTCCGTGAATATAATAAAGTTTGTTTTAGTTTGTTATTAGTAATCTATGAATTACTTATAAATTTGTGTAAATATGTGTAGAATTGCATTTAATTTACTTTAAATTTTGCGCAAAACAACTCAATTCTCCTCTATAAAATATGTACTTACATATATTTCTGTATAATTGCATTGAATTACTTCAAAGTACACAGCTTGCGGTTAATGTCGTTTTAATTGGCATTTGTTCAACGATTAAATAATAATAATCAAAATCGCCTCAAGATTTTTTTCTCTTATTAAGTCGTTTATTCCAACCGTCAGACCGTCTGATATCCTATTTCATATAAATCGCGTGACCTAGATTTTTTTGGTATTTTCCACTTTTATAAAAACTAGAAGCATGTAATGGCGTTTAGCGAATTTAATTGCAGATAATTCCCGAATATAAATGGCTAATTTTCGATAACTATAGAGATATAAATTTTATCGTCTGCTATAAGTACATAATGTATTTTTAATTAATTCTGAATGAATCGATTGAAAAAATAGATTAATATATTTACAATTCAAATCGCGGGTTTTGATGGAATTACAATTTATATCTTAATGACTTGATGAACAGATTGAATGTGGAAACAGATTTTGATCCAATTCAGGTAGCTAATGGTAATTTTATAATATATCGGTCATGTTTACGAGTTAATTTTAGAATCCATTACTCACCTAGTTAAAATGTTAATGATTATATTTTTGATAATGATTTACTCAAAATATTGCAATCAGAAGCATGTTCTAGATAAAAAAGTATCTCAAATAATCAATATAATATAAAAAATAATCGTATATAGTATAGTTTAACAAGTTTGTATAAAAAATATATTTTGTAAAAAATATCTATACTGTGTATTCCTCCTTTTTCATTGTATTGTCTACTTCAATGTAAATTCGATATTTCTTCAGCGTTTACATAGTTGTACTAATGATGTACTAAACTAATTAATTAATTAATTAATAAGCTATTAATTTTTTAATTCAACTATAATTCATTTATTTTATTTTCAATATAAATGCATTAGTTAAAATAATAAATTATGGAATATATTAATCAATATTTAATTATGCAATAAAATTCAAGGTAAGCTCCTGTTGATGAAGATATAAAACAAATTTCAACATAAAGTTCTGTAACAAAAATACATTTTCAGATCAGATCATATGTATTGAAATTATTCCATGAACATTTCAAAACTTTTTTTAGCTAAAATTCAATAATGATAGCAAATAAACCACTGTATATTAAAACATTTTTAAACTTTTATAAATGTATTACTAACTAGTGAAGCGCATGGCATCGTGCCTTAAGGCAAATTGCTGGAACTTCCCGTACCATTTTTTTTTTTTAAAAGATTAACATTTTTGAAAAAAAAATTACTCTGAAAAAATTAGATTTTAGAGAAACTATAAATTTTTGACAAGAACTTACTTTTTTTTTAAAAAAGAATTTATTTTGAAATATTTTGGAAATTCTGAACTTTTTTTCAACGCAATCGTACTGCTTTAACTGCATAGAGACTAAATATCGAACGGATAAACACTGGTACGGAACCCACAGGAAAGGAAACAAAATGTTGTTAAAATCTCTATAAAATATCTGATAATTTGATGTGTCTAATGATCATTTTTGACCGCCAAATGGCATTTTTTTTCCTTTTTTCACTAGATCTCCGAAACCGCTAGACCTGCCTTCAAGAAATTGGACGCCTCGTTCTCTTAAAAACTGAGTTACCGTTTTTGGCACTTTTTGCTCCATATCTTCAGAACGGCTAGACCTGCCTTTGCCAAAAACTAATTAGCACGTCTCCTTATCAATACGAATAAAATGTTTTTTTAATTATTCAAATCGCTTCATCTGTGTGCCCGAAATCGTCGACGAAAATTTGTATCTGAACACACACACATACACGCACACACACACACATATACATCCATTTTTTCTAAGGTATGCCAAAATGTTCAGAAGGTTTTGAAACGTAAAGATATATAAAGATTTTCATTTTCGATTTTTTTGCGATTACTATAACTCGCCCTACGGGAAGTTAATTATCTTTTCCTAACCGCTAATAATGCCAATGTATTATTTATGTTGATAGTTATTCATGAATTTTATATTATTCTCCAATTCTCCGATTAAACGGAAATATATGAAACGTAGCGTTGTTATGGCAACCTATAAATTAGTAGTAAAAACTGTCAAAATGGTATGTATTTGTTATGCAGTGGGGCGTTTTAGGTATAAAATCTAACCTAAAAATGCATAATGTTATCATAAGTGCATCTTTCTAATGTGCCCTTGAAAACACATTCGTGATGCTAAGTTTTATGTGTGAAACAGCTGATCGCACAGCAAATATATTATGACAGTTTTTACTACCAGAAAATCAAATGTTTTCAAAATTTTCAATAATTGTTTTTAAAAATTTTAATTTACAGTACGGGAAGTTTCAGCAATTTGCCTTAAGGCACGATGCAATGCACCACTATTGTGTATTTAGACACTAAAATTCCTTCATCGATCTTATGGTACTATTTATACATAAACAAGCTATACAACACCAAATTAATTCAAAGGATTCTATACGATCCTTCAAATCGCTCTGCACTCCTGTTTCCAACCATAAAACTCACCAAATCTATTTATCCGTCCATAAACCTACATCATTCCTTTCCTAATGAATCCACCGGGATGTATACACGAGAACTGAACTAGTAAAATCACATAATAAACCATGACATAAAGGTGATGCACATAAGAATTTAAGGCACGTATATTGCATTTACTAGGGGGCGGTACTGAGTCCCAGCAACTAGAGATTTATGTAACGACGTACTAAACGTCGCGACGTCGCAGCCCAAATTACGTCATAAAACACCTACGAATGCGTAAAGTCCACCCTATACGGCAAATTTTAAACATGTAAGCAACGTGAGCAGATAAATACGGGATAGGTGTTTGCATTAGAACAATTGCATTTGGAGCAGTGTTGGTCAAGGAAATAGACACAGAATGATTGTAGATCGAAAACGCTCTCAATCGAACAGTGTTAATTTTTCACACCTTTTTCTGCTCGGTTTATAGTTCAATCTGATACATTTTGCTCTTTAAACTTCTGATATCATGATTCAGTGGCCTGTGCATTCGCTTCGAATTTGGAGTAAGTCGTGGACTATCTATCTTTTATTATCAATGACATTGAGCAGTACCACTCTTTTTCCAATGTTCAGCTTTCTTTTCACAATCGTGTTTACAATAGTTTCTTCCGCTACCAAATTTTGCAGCATTTTTTTGTATGTAATCTATAGACGGATAATTTTATCTTGTTTATTTTTCCTGTGTTTCTGTTAAGAATTTACAGTATTTCTACATCTCATGCAAGTCGTGGATCATCAGCTGCTTTGTAGTCTCAGGCTTTCTATGGATATTTCTATTTTACTATCAATGACATGGTACAGAGGCCCTTTGTTTTTCCAATGATCATGGTTTCTTTTTCTACCAGACTTTGCAGCGTTTTTTCATTTATGCCCTTTCGAATAATTATATTTTCTTTATTCTTTCTGTACCTCTGTTGTGAACTTTCAGTATTATCATCTCTCGTGCATATAGTGGATCATCAGTGTTCTTTATGGTCCTAGCCTAGCCTTCTATTTTAGTATCAATGACATCGTGCGATATCTACTCTTTTTCCAATATTCAGTTTTTTTTCGCAACCGTGTTCACCGTAGTTTCTTTACCAGCCTTTGCTGCATTTCTTCGTATACAACATTGTCAAATTATTTTATCCTTTTAATTTTTCTTTTGCCTCTGCTTTGAACTTCTAGTATTTTCACCTTTCGTGCAAGTCGTGGATCATCAGCTTTCTTTTTAGTCCAAGACTTTCAATGGCTTCTATTTTACTACCAATGACATTGCGTAAAATCCACATTCTGCTTTCTTTTCTTTTCAAAACCAAGTTTATCATAGTTATTCCTCTAACAAACTTTGCAGCATTTCTTCATTTGTGACCTGGTAGGAGCAACTCAGCGGTTAACCATTCTTCTCTAATTTATATTATATTAAGTATGTATATCTGATACTACCAAACTTGGCAGCATTTCTTCATTTGTGACCCGGTAGGAGCAACTCAGCGGTTAACCATTCTTCTCTAATTTATATTATATTAAATATAATAATATCTGATAGGTTTAGCGAATATATAATGCAACAATGCCCACGATAGACCATTTTTACTTGAGATTTTGTTGGTGATCTATAACCTCATGGGGTAAATGTGATATCATACTGCTTGATATCGTGCTGGCCCACATTTCTAACCATTATACTATGACGAAATGGTTTAACAGATAGCTATTAGAAAGCACTCTAGTAGTTGTGCTTTCTAGTTGTGATATATTTTTAAATACGAGATTAGTATACTTGACAGAAATATTTTTGCAGCAATGCTTTGTACAATTATATTCATTTAAAATCGTATTTAAGAGCTATCAGCTTGATACCAAGCTGAACCAGGTGTGTATCAAACACTGTGACCTGGTAGTTGCTAGTCCAAATTCAAGATCGAATTTTTATGTGTAAATGATATCATTCAAGTGACATCTTCCACAATTTAACAAATAAGTTTTGGTAAATAAGTCAATAACTTTACTTCTACAATAACTTTACTTCTCTAGCCAAAAATGTTAAAAATTAATTAAAAAAATATTACTATTTTGTAGTAAATATTGATATCCTGCATTTATATAATACACACAAATTACTTGCGAACATAAATATGCAGAATGATAAAAAAAACTTTAAAGATTAATTAATAGTGAAAAATGTTATAAAACAAATTAATGAATATAATATTAAAGTATATAATAAACTTTGCAGTAAATATATAATTTACATTAATATAAGTCCAAATTCATATAATAACCAACACCAGTATAAACTTGTAGATTTAGAAAATATAAAATTGTAGCAAACAATGTCAAAATAAAATACATATCCATTACTCTTAAACATTACACCTGTCAAATTCTCACTAACTTAATAAATTGCTTTCGGAAATGTATTAAAATTCAACTTAGCATAAATACATACCACAGGCTAGCAAAAGAAATACGTAAATATGTCGAGAACAGTTTTTCGGAAATATTATCATAAAGTAGTAAAAGTGTTAATTATTACTTCGAGCAACTGGCCTTTGGTTGATATATTAGAGAGCTAATTTAACCTTTACGTCCAAATAAATTTATGAATACTTAGAAATAAATCAAATCGTTTTGCGTGTTTCCTTGAAAGCTGTGAGTTTATATTATGCTATAGAAATATATGGGCGCCAGAAAAATAAATTCTAGATATGACTAAAAGTATAAGAAAAACTTTATAAAAATATTTAAGAAAGTATAATAAATTTATAAATTAAATATGGGTTAGTGTTTAATTTTATATTAAATGTACTTATTTTTTTTTCAAAATTCTGTGGCACATAAAATATAATAAGTATATGACATTTGCATCAATAAAATTTGTTATGATAAACAGTGTCTACAGTTGCAATTTATATATTTTTGTATATAGAAGATTTTAGGGTGTTCCATGGTGTGTTCGTTAAGCTAACGGACTCGTGTGAATGGGGTCGTGAATTAGAAACCAGCTCTCGACAACCTGACATCGTGCAGCAGCGATGTCCATTTTTACTTGAAAATACAGATGAAAAATATGTTTTCAATTGAAAATAGCTCGTTTCATGCACTACGTTGTGATATAGCAATAAAAAATCTCTCGCACTATTCTACCCTAAATCGAATCGAAGTTTAACTCAGCCCAAGGACCTGCCCTAAGATACTACACTACACTACTCATTATTATTGGAGATTAAAAGACAAAAAATCAAATAAAGTTTTTGCACATCCTAACATTTAATGGTCTTTTGAACATATTAGCATACCTTAGAAAAAATTGATATATGTGTTTGTGTATATGTACTTATGTAAGTATATGTGTATATATGTATGCATGTATGTATGTGTGTAGTATGTATTTATCTGCTTAAAATCCTTACAATTTATAATCTAATATGTACGCCAATTTTTATTATGCGTACAAGTTTCCAGTGAAAAGAAATCACTTATAAATTAAATTAAATCTAATACGTCTACTTGTTCTTACCTCAGGCTGCATGGATGTCAGCATTTCTTCGCAAAATTGCACAGAGTCAAGTTTTTCACACACACACACACACACTTTGATTTACGCGAAATTATGCAAAATTGATTTAATTAGCACTTTTGTTTTAATGATTAATTAATTTACGCGAATTTAATTACTCACTACACTCACTTTTTTTTTAAATGTCTTTTTTATTAGGCTGAAAAAAAGTGAATTAGTTAGGGGTACGGTCACGATTTTGCCCACACTAAAAAATATGACAATTTCCTAGCTATAGCCTAGTTTACGATTCAACCTATCTATAGGACAAAATTATCGATTTACACGCGATATTAATACAATTTATTGATAACTTCGCCATAACATTTTACAATCCTTAACGAGACGTGTGACCGCACCCTTAAAATCATGCCTAGAAATAAAAATGCACTGACCTTTGTTTAAAATCACCGATTCTTCTGGAACATCCCGATTACCAATTTGTTGTCTGAAGCAAACAGAAAAAAAGTTAATTATTTAATATATTAGGAAACATTGATTTCAGCTATCAGTGCATTACCTCGTGATTTCCAGAAGAGAGCTGATCAGGAACCAGGAACCAGGAACCAGGAACCGGGAACCGGGAACAAGACACTATCACAGCACTAGAACACTATAAAGGCCTTTATAAAACACTACACAAACACTAAAAAACGATAAACAAATTCGGATTTAAAAAACGCTCAAAAATCGAGAAAAACGATCACTACGAGTCAACACTTGACAAATTATTTGACCACAAGGGAATATTTGTTCTTTTAAAAAAACTGTTCATCACTACTGAAACTTGGATGGATTTATATAATGTAGTTTCTTTGAATAACAAAATCATCACCACAAAAGGAATACATAAAGATTCGTTTTTGCTTTGCCCTCTCCACTTTTATAGTTAGTCCTTGTAAAGCCTGATGATTTTTGACTGATTAAATGAAAGTCCAGTTTGGTATCAAAGTCTTTAAGATACTTGGAAATTTATCAGAAGCAACATGGTCTAACAAACTATTTAAGGTCAATAAAGAGCATTTTTTATTGCTAATTTCCATCTAAATTCATCTTCTGGTTTGAAATTCAAAACATCTAGTAAAATTAGAACCACAAGTATTAAATCCAATAGTTAAAATGTCAATTGTTTTAAAAATGTATTTAATGGTTCAGTGTTTGTTGTCAAAATTATTTGCGAAACCGGCACAACACTGTTAGCACAAAATAAACACTTTTTTGTCCAGAAAACGATCCAGAACGTTCAAATCACAATTATTTCACATCTCGACACTATATAGTCCTTGTATTGCTTAATATATGATAGATTTTATTCACTTGTTTTAGATAGAAATATCGACATCCTTTGATTTTCTCTATTTTTTATGATATTAGGTTGACTTCTTATTCTAGTGAGTCCTTTACTTTGTTGTTGAAATGTTTTTAAGAACCTCTGTTCTCAGAATTGGATTTCTGCTGAAAATGTATAAACTAATTAAAAACAACAATTTATTAAATATATTATTTGTATATATAAATATATCGATCAATCTGCGTAAAAAATCAGACATTTCTGAACATTTCGCAAAGGAAATATGAGATGCTAATACCAAATGTCCATTGTTATGTGACAAATGAACCCAATTGCGATATAAATACCTACTTACATTAAAAATTCCTTCATTTATAGTAATGTCCATATCTAAGTTTATAATCTGCAATATTTGTACTGCTATATTGAATTTATTACCAGTTGTATTTAATATTCTAATTTTAGGTAATTGTGCATCGATTCTGAAGGTTGCGCAAGAAGACGTACCGGTGCACGACTCGGCATGCATCGGCACGTGCAGATATATTAGCACGAACGACATTGCACGATTTAACACGAGGTGGGCGAATCTATTATTTTTGATAAGGGGAGGTCACATAGATTTGGTCGCAAGGTCACAAAAAGGTCACAAAAATCGTATGAAATTAACAATTATTCAGACTTTTGTAGCACATTTGAAGGAATGTCAAAGAGGATGGGCGAATCCAATATTTGCTGCATAGGGGAGGCCACGTCAAAATATTTTAAATTTATATGAAGAAATTGCATGAATTTTACTATTATTCAGATTTTTGTAACATGTAACTTGATAGAATTCCAAGTAGGACGAAACCATTATTTACGCGTAAGGGGTGGTCGGATCATAATATTTAAAATATACAACATGGAATAATTTGCATTTATATGTAAAATTGATAATAATTGATAATAAATTGTAGTATGTATTTATTTAATAGTTTTTATATTAAATCAAAATTGTTTTGCCTATAATAATTCACTTCATTAAAAATAATTTATAATTTAGAACTATCCCAGTTAAAAACTAGTTGTAAGTGGCATGTTGCATGAACTGTGAAAATGATAAAAGTAGTCAATTTAGCAACTACTAAAATTGTGACGATTTAATTTGGAAAATTTGGCACTACACATTATTTCAAACTGTTATGAATTTTTATAATTAATTCATTTTTCGTAAGCCTAGATTTTTTTTTAAATTCTTATCATAAAAAGTTACAGCAATATCCCAAATTTTTTATATATTATATTTATATGTCACTGCAGGTCTACTACTGAGCAGCCTTATAAAAATTAATTATCGTACTTTATTACCTCAATTACTTTATGTAATTAAGATACTTAATTATTATTACTTAATGCAGTTATTATTACTAAATGTAAATAATTTATAAGACAGTTTGAAATTTATATAATGAAAAAAAAAAACAATTGATTATGAAAAAACGGATAGAAGGATCTTTGCTTAAAACTAATCAGTACGATTTCCACTTGATATCTTTTAAACAATTTTTAAAACAGGTTCAAGATTTTTGTTAAGAACGAAAAGTTCTTTTTGCATGGACGAAAAGTTTTGCACTTTTCAACTAATTCTAAAGAAATGGCTCTGCCGATTATCTTTTAAAAACAATCGACGCCAATTCTTAAATTTTTGAAATCGGTGAACTTTAGAAAACCTAGACGAAAGGTTAAAAATTGGCTCACATTCATACACACATAAAATTAGCAAGTCGGGTGTTCAGAAAAGTGAACAAGCGTCCCGGTCGGGCCTGGACAGTATCATATTTCCACCTTGTGTCTTGGTTTTTTTTAATAGTAATATTGTCCAGATTTAGAACTTTTGCCCCAGATTACCCCAGACTTTCTAAAAGTTTACATTTAATATGAGTTAGCAATTACTTGGTGATAAAATTATAAATATCCATCAAATATCTGAAAATGATATATACAATGAGTATGCTTATATGAAACGATACGTTATATATTAGAAAATTTCCGAATGAAAAGTTCCAAATGCAAGTTAAAATAGCTTCTCACAATTTTACGTTAGTACGACAATTAGTACTAATTATGAAAACTGACTAAGTAAGTTAATTATGAAGAAAATTGAACAGAAATTCATACGATGCTCGAAGGATTATTATTTTATCTTCAAATCAAATTTGTAATTTCAAACCATATTTAAATTTAAAAACCACACACACACCACCCCCACCCCCTCGCCCTGTAATGAATTACCATAAATTCTGGTTTTGGCATAAAAAAATATGATCACGTTAATTTTCTGGCGAAAACTAACTTCGAAGTTTTTTTTATTTATTTTCAACAGGAATCAGAATACAGTACAATCTTATGAGCTATTTGGCTTATATCATTCACTCACACGCATACACACACTTTCAAACACATACACATAAATTATTGTGATAAATTTTACTTTATTGATAGTTGGATAATCATCCCAATGAGTGATTTGCCAATTGCGTTTGGTGTGGTACAAATATGTGATAGTGCTAAAGGTCTCCAACATTATCTTTGGAAAGCGTCTTCTTGAAATTGGTGTCTCAAGAAGCTAAATGACTGAATAATGCTCGTGTTTTTGAAAATCTTAAACAGTGTTTATTGTAATAAATTTGTCTATAAATTTTATATGAAGATTGTCGTGTAAGATCATATTGCTTATGAAGTATGAATCATGGAGCATAAGTAATCTGTTTCAAAATTTTAGACTGAGCACGTTGCATTAACACAATATTTGATTTGCTCGCATAGTCCCACAATTAATTGCCGTAAGTCCATATTGGTTTTGTCACCATCTTGTAAATTAAATTCGGGAAGTTGATAATAATTTAGTGCTTGTGATTTTTAAAACAATAGAAATTTGGTTTTCTCTAAAATCGAAGTTTACAATCAGTTCACCCATAATGAAATTTTGTACATGCATCGGTTCGAGAATATTTGCTAGCGTTCCGTTTAATGTATCGAAAGGAAAATATTTTGATACGTCTCGTTCATAAATATTCGCCACTTCATATAGAAATTCCATATAATTACATGCATTACCCGGCATAAATATATATGTACAGTCAGACAGGCCTTTGCTTCGCTTGAATGCTTCTATGAATATTTAAATAATTTTTATTGCGAACGCGAACACGTCCACACGTTATGAGAAATGTAAAACGGACGACAGGAAGACATAAATTATTTTAAAATATTATAATTACTCGCATATCTACGACATGCATGTCATTAATAAGCAAAAACGGCAGAAACGTGCATGCTTCTACCTAAATCGAGATATGCCAGTCAGTTTTAGTGATTAAGAACGAAATAAATTGTTTTATGCGATAACTGTATTGATAATTTATATTGTTTTTTTTTTCAAGTACATATTTTTAAGAAGAATTTCATTTAACAATGTAATTTGAAAAAAATGCAAAAAATCTGCAAATCAATTTGTCAATCAATATAATATCAGCACTTTGCATCATACTCTGATAAAATAGATTAATTTTATAATGAAAATTCCAGAAATTTTTCTAATTTTTTGTATAGGGGAGCTTAGGAGCTTGTTGTAACATTTACCTTTAAATTAATATATCTTGAGATATCTTGAAATTATATTTCTATAGATATGGAACTAAAGATGGATAGATGCTATATTGAATATCTTCACGTTTTAGAGGTTTCTGAACATTTTGGCATACCTTAGAAATAATGGATGTGTGTGCGTATGTGTTTGTATGTATATATGTGTGGATACAATTTTTCGTTGACGTTTTTGAGAGTACCGTTCAACCGATTTGAATGATTGGAAAAGCAATTCTTTTCCTACTGATGGGGATTATTGCTGATTAGCTTTTGGAAAAGATCGGTCATGTCGTTTTCGAGATACAAAGCAAAGTGTGCAGAGAATGAAAACTCGGTTTATGCGAGAAACGGGCATCCGATTGGAATGATACAAAAATCATTCCATTCGTAATGATAGGGAAGTGGTGATTAGATTCTGGCAAAAGCAGGTCTAGCCGTTTCGGAGATACAGAACTATATTTGCAAAAAATCGCAGTTTTTGAGAGAGCTAAGCATCCGATTTGAATGATTCAAAAACTTGATGATAATATAAAGCTTATGTTGACAAAATAATAGCTTTTGGGATTTTTTTCCAAAAAATTTTTTTTATATATCGAAAACAATTCGAATTTTAATTTTAATTCTGGCTTAAGTTTTACAGCTCATCTATATAATTTAAATAAATAATTTTAAATTTTTTGCAATTCAGTTTATATAATTCCTATAAATATTGGACAATGTTACAGTATTTATAACAATCTATCAAGTGTGTTTACTTAATATTCCTCGAATATTTCGTTTAGGTACGGAAAGTCCCAGCAATTTGCCTAAAGACATCATGCCATACACAACTAGTTCTATATATTAAATCACATTTTACATACGTATCATGAAATAATGGTTTAAATACCTTAGTTTTGTTCATCAACCAAATCCCAAAGATTTGATGGTCTCACTATCCGCCCACAAATTATTAAAAATTAATAATTATATATAGTAGTCAAAATTAAAATTCAATATAAAATATAACAATTAAGGGAGTATGTTAGCAGCCAAGATCAGCAGCGTGAGATGCAATATACAATCTCTGCTCTAAAATTGCTTAAAAATGCATTTGAATTCAACCCAAAGTGCGCATCTGTTTTCGAATATTATTATTTCAATATTAAAACAAACAATTAAAAAAAAAATTCATTTAGCCTGAAACAACAACTTCCGTTTTCTTATTTTTGCCATGACCATAATTCATCTGACAGCTTTATTACAACCACTTGTATTTTATTCGCCATTGTTATTCTAAATCGTCATGATATAATGATTATTCGTATATGTAAACCCTTTTGAAAACAATAACGAAATTGCCCTCTGGCGTGGTCTCATTTTCAGTGTGTGCAATAATTATGCAAATGGCAAGATGCTTCAACGGGTTCGAGTGCATATAATAACACAGACGACTTAGCATTCGTAGTACATAATGAAATTGCAAAAATATCATTAGCCTCAGTTTTCTGTCTAAACACACTTATACAACCAGTTGGCAGGCGAACTTGTGGAACAGAAGCCACATATTATATTTGCCTAATGAGTTTATTTAATGAGACTGCAGAAATTTAAATATGCAGGTTTCTTTAAGACGGCTATGACTTTATTAACTGTGCGGGCGAAACTGTTGGGAATTGTTAGTTTGTCGAGTGTGAATACTACTGCAATTATATGGAATAAATTACACATTGTATGTTATATTAAACACACTAAATAATGGGGGGTGCATGCAGGATAAACGTCTAGATTCTGAAATATACGAAGTTTTCTGCTAATTAGCATGTTAATATCTAACTAAAAAGCTTTACGTATAATTTATGTTATTACAATTATAAATACATATATTAGGTTGTCAAATATCTCCCTTCCGCTTTTTTGCTCTTGGTTTATAATACAAAAAGGCGAAAGGAAGATATTTGACAACCTAATATTTTACGAGAGCGGCTGATTAAAACTATAAAGGTCTCATATATTATAGTCTTATCATTTAAGCCTAAATTAGGTAAGAATCTCGGAATTCGTGATACCCAGCTGTAAGTCTGTAAATACTTATATATTGACATTTAAAAGTTGCCTCAAAACCTACATATGGTACGTACTAGGGTTTGTCGGTTTTTAAAAACCGGTTTTAAAAACCGGTTTTTTGACGAAATTTATGAAATTCGAAAACCGATTTTTTAGTAAAAAAAAGCCGGTTTTTACTGTATAAATGAAAAATGACAAATATAGCCTAATATAAAATGCGATGCAGCGTTTTGATTCTTGGAATCATATCGGTTCAATAGCGTTTGGAATCTTATCAGTCTGCTATGGTTCCCAGAAAGGTTTTGTGTTATCTTTTGTCTAATGTATATATTAATTCTAATGTTTATACGAGTGTTTATATTAATTCAGATCAATGGACTTCTTGTTTCTTTATGTGCAGTTTATAAGTTCAGTATTCAGTGTTTAGTGCCATTGATCGATATTTGATACATATATAATACGAAATATAAGTAGTTATTTTATTATTATAAAAATATATATTATTATTTAAACTATTTATATTTTTGTATTCTAAAATGTCAGGCTGAAATGGAATTATTTAAAAAAAGTTGACAAAGAAAAAGCGCGTTGTATTTATTGCAATAAAATGCTTTCTTGCAAAGGATCAAACACAAGCAATTTACATAATCATTTGAAAACAGTACACGATAAAAAAACGAAAAAAAAATTCTCGGATGCCGGCTCGACTTTACAAACATGTACACAACCACGTATTTTTAATTTTGTGAAAAAAACTAGTTTAGAAGAAATAGTGTCAAAGCTCGCTGCATTAGAGGGACTATCAATTAATTGCATAACAAATAGCTCATTTATAAGAGAGTCATTACAAAAACGGAATTATACCACAGAATAATTCTAGGGTTATGGAACTTATTTACAACTTTTACGAATCTATAAAACATGAAACTATAAATGAAATAAACTGTATGAAAAATAAAGGACAAAAATTTTCTAAGAAATAGTGTCAAAGCTCGCTGCATTAGAGGGACTATCAATTAATTGCATAACAAATAGCTCATTTATAAGAGAGTCATTACAAAAACGGAATTATACCACAGAATAATTCTAGGGTTATGGAACTTATTTACAACTTTTACGAATCTATAAAACATGAAACTATAAATGAAATAAACTGTATGAAAAATAAAGGACAAAAATTTTCTAAGAAATAGTGTCAAAGCTCGCTGCATTAGAGGGACTATCAATTAATTGCATAACAAATAGCTCATTTATAAGAGAGTCATTACAAAAACGGAATTATACCACAGAATAATTCTAGGGTTATGGAACTTATTTACAACTTTTACGAATCTATAAAACATGAAACTATAAATGAAATAAACTGTATGAAAAATAAAGGACAAAAATTTTCTAAGAAATAGTGTCAAAGCTCGCTGCATTAGAGGGACTATCAATTAATTGCATAACAAATAGCTCATTTATAAGAGAGTCATTACAAAAACGGAATTATACCACAGAATAATTCTAGGGTTATGGAACTTATTTACAACTTTTACGAATCTATAAAACATGAAACTATAAATGAAATAAACTGTATGAAAAATAAAGGACAAAAATTTTCTATAACTTTAGATGAATGGACTAGTAAAGAAAATCGAAGATATTTACATATTTTTGAAATCACATTTTATCAAACAAAAAAATAATTAGAATTTTGAAAATTAATTCATTGAAACTACTCGAAATAGAAAATACTCGCGGCTTAGCTTAATTGTTTTTAAAACTAAAATTGATATTATCAAGGATGTATCTAATATTTTTTTTAATTTAATAAATGTTTTTTTTATTTTAAATTGATTCATTTATTCGAAAATTCGAAATTTTCTTTCACTATCATAGAAATATTTACATTCTTATATGTGAAAATAATGCATAAATAACGAATAATTATTTTCAAAATTATTTAATCCACATAAACTATTATATAACTATTTTTGATCTACTAATTAAAATAAAAATAATTTTGTTTACTATCTATAAAATTTAACAATAAATAATTTCAATCGAATACTGCTTAAAATTGCACTAAATTTGTGGATAATTTTTTGTTATTAACAGAATATTCGAGCAAAAATTTATTTTCTATATAAAATTCGAAAACCGGTTAAAACCGGTTTTCTGGCAAAATTAAAATTCGAAAACCGGTTTTCTGAAATGTCGGTTTTTGTATAAACCCTAGTACGTACACCCTATCATAGTAATTACAGTCTTACAGCTGAGAATCTCGAATTCCGAGGTGAACTTACTATAATGACTGGACTATTAGTCAATTCTATAGTCTAATTTTCAGAACATAACAATATTTTCTCTTAATTAACTTTTTGTAAGGTATGTTATAGTAATAGCAAAGAAAATTAAAAAGAAAAGTTCTCATTTCACGCGTTTCTAAACATATCGGAATTCCTTAAACCAAATGAGATGTGTGTGTATGTCATCATAGACCTTACACCACATGGACTGCTAGTCGAGCTTAACACACTTTCTGCGGGCCGGGTATTGGTACCTGGTTTTAGGATTGTCATTCAACTGCGGGTGCGGGTATTTTCGGGTACTCGGTCGGACACGCTAGATGCGAAGAGCGAACGAAATTTCTTACTATGAGCGGTTGCAACGCTAGATTTATATTTATTATAAAACTATAATAAAATTATAATTTATTCTTCAAAATTATTTTCGATACGTAAATACGTATATGTTACATAAATATTTTGCTATCTTTGTATTTATTGCGTTTCGATAGTTCATATAATTTAAAATTCAAAAACAATGTTAAAAATAAGCTATTACATTTTTACAAGCAATCGAACGTAGCTTATAAAATCATATTATTATTTATGTAATTAACTATTAGGTTTGTCACTAATTTATACACCATAAAAATTAATTTCGTACAATATTAAAAATAATCGAATTTTCAACGTAAAACTATAGATTGTATATAGTATGATTATAAGTGATATAGGTACTTTATACATGATTGGAGAACGGAATTACTTTGTCTAATTTACGTACCTGGCAACAGGTAATTTTATCAAATACAGTATCCGGCGAGTAATAAAACTAATTCATTAATTTACTGTTGAATGACGAATTTTCGCAATGTTTTTCAATTGTGCTTGGATTACAGGTAATTTGAAAATGTATGATATCATATTTCTCGTATTTTATTATCCAATTTCTTTTATTTGAAAGAATTCAACGGAATTAAATGTATTTAATATCCTGTTACTTCCTATTACCTAAATAAATCTTCAAATTTATATTTAAAATCTAATCTAATTAAAAATATTTATCATATTTAAAACAAGCATTTAAGCAAAAATAGTAAAATATGGTATTCTGATTAGAATGGCTTGCGAAGCAAAGTCAGGCTACATATGCAATTTAAAAATTTACTATGGAAATGGCAATAGTTTACAGACAACTATATTAGATATATTAGAACCTTATTTAAATTTGTGGCATCATGTATACATGGACAATTTTTATAATAGTTTAAATAAAAGTTTATTATTACTACAAAATAAAACTAGGATTTGTGGGACTATAAGAACAAACAGGGGCCTTCCTGAAGAACTTAATAATTTGAAACTTAAAAGAGGAGAGACAATATTTAGAAGACGCCAAGAAGTTTTGTTACAATTCTTCAAAAAGAATAGTCCAAATGATTTCTTCAATTCTAAACTTATTGCGTAAAAATGTGTAGTGTATACTCGTGTAAAAAACCTACCTATAACAAACTTTTCTGTGTATTTTGATTAATTGATTTTTATGATTAAATTTATTTTTGTATTTCAGAGACTAAACTTGTGAGTAATTACGTAAGAAAACGTATAGAAAATGTTTCTGTGCATTTTGTTTTAAATTTTTAGAATTAATTACATTTTTCATTTCATTGTCTAAACACTAAACATATGTATCATTGCGTAATAATATTCAACTTTATTTGCAAATGTTTTACCTTCAGTATTGATAGTTTTACCTCATAATAACTTAATATTATAGTATTTACTACTGCGTATGAATTTAGGCAGTAAGTATTGTAAGTAAAAGACTGTGCTTTCATGCCATGCTTACGCATTCGCACCGTTGTGAAAACCCCGCTACGGGTACAAGTTAGCCCGAAATCCTATCCGCCGAAAGTGTGTTAAGATAAGTGTCAAAACATAGTATGGGACTCTGTAACTCGTCACTTAGTGAACGAGCGTTGCCGACAATCTTGGAACCCTTGCTATTGATTAAATGACCTATGTCATGCCAAGTGCCTAACCTAATATTAAATCTTGCACTTGAAATTATTTAATTTTACTGATGGAAAAAAAACAGCCCATGTAGTGTAACACTGGTTCCTGGAACATTTCCGAATCATTAAACATCATATGCATAGACCTTAGAACATATAAACCGATTTTAACAGGTGGATTCGATTTTATGTACACAGGGGCAATATTCAATATCAAATTCTTACAAAATTATAAGTCCACACAATTGCCATTATATTATTGAAATAAAACTATCACAGATATTTGAATTACATTAACTATGATAAATATTATTAAATATTATTAATATCATTTTTTATAAAATGATTAGTCATCACAATTGCCATTATATTATTAAAATAATACATATGACATTTGACATTTTATCAATCGGGAGTGTTCCACTATTGTCGGCAATGCTCGATCACGCAATGACGTCAAAGTCCCCTTCTCTCTTTATACACTTTATAAAATGGAAAACATATGAGGACTAGCAGTCCATGTAGTTAAGGTCTATGGTGTATGTATGTATGTGCATAGAATGTATGTATGAGCGGATACAATTTTTCGCCGACGTTTTCGAGAGCACAAAGCTACTGATTTGAATGATTCTAAAAACATTCGTTTCCTATTGATGGGACAAGGTGCTGATTAGTTTTTGACAAAGGCTGTTCCAGCCATTTCGAAGATCCAGAGCAAACTGTGAAAAAATTGCAGTATTTTAAAAAACATTTGGAACGGAAGGACATGCTAGTTAGTTTCTGGCAATGACAGGTCTAGTTATTTTTGAGATAAGGAGCAACAAATGCAAAAAGTTGCAGTTTTTCAGAGAATGGAGCATCCGATTAAAATGATTCAAAAAACATTGCTCGTGTTAACGGTGTGAAAAAAAATTTAATTGATTGGGAGATCGATTTTTCTGAAAAATTCTAAATTTTAAATATTACATTATATTCTATTTTTTATATAAAATTCAACTTTTTGTGATACATTTTAAAACAAATTGTCATGCATAAACCCACGTTGCGGTAAGGGCAATAATATCGGTTTTCACGCCAAATTTTCTTTCCCTTCTCATTTTTTTGAAACCCTCAAATTTTCAGGATTACCTTTCCAATTAGATTTTATATGAAACTAAAAGGCCTGCGAACTCAACTGATGAATAAAATGTGTCTATTGTGAATTTTATTTGTTAAATAACTATAGTGTTAATTTTCTTACAAAATTATGCAAGAAGCATATTTTGGCATGTCATCATGAGTTAAATCGAATCAACTGTACCAAAACAAATACCCAAATATAAAAAGCATAAAACCTTTTACTTTCCACTAATTATTTATCAACATTATATTCACTGAACCAACACACCAGTGTTACTCAATTTCATGAGATAAAATAAAGCCATGAAAAAACCGAATGAATTAACAGCGTGTATGTTCAGGCGTCGTCGGCGTTTAATAAAAAAAAGCCTTTAATGAGATAACAGGGTACCGCGTCCCGTCATAAATCGACCGCCTGACACGATCTTATATATACAAATGATTTCGAAACTAATAATAAAATAATAACCAGAGAGAAGAGATCGGCGCCGCATCGTTCATCTTTTCGACTGGTCCCAATATATAAAGAGAATATTATAAAAACGCCCTAATTAGAACAAGACACGCCATTACTTATAAATTGGTCAGGAAACGGCATTGGATTCATTGATGAAATCTGAGAAAAGGTTGTAGGTTCACCGACGATCAGAGCCAAACTGATATTTAAGAAATAATTTGAGGAGTTATTATAAAATCGTAAACGTTTATGGGTGTATTATTAGGTATCTTGTCTATTATTTACCTCAGCCATGGGAAATAAATAGTTCCTAGATTTCTGGTGATTAAATAAAATTATAAAAAATTAACCACAGTTTGTATTTTTAACATCGAATTATGTTCTGCAAGGGTTTAATAATTGTCTTTATATACTATTTTTATGTGTATCATTAAATCTACTACTATCATTAAATTAAATATGTTTGTGGTTCAAATCTATGGCTGAGATATAAGTTGCCTGACGTAGACATCCATTAGTAGATAGCGCCAACTCTACTATGTATAATTATTTAAATATATATATTTGCTATATGTTGTTTCTAAAAGTACTAACATAGTTTATTATAATGGTTTTTGAAATTACTGACATCAAATAAAACCACAAATTAAAATACCGGAAACATACGATTATTAATTTAGCCTTGTTCATAGTAGAAATATATTATAAAATAATTTATATTATATAGTAAAAATTATGTATTAGGTATTTAAAAAATATATATCAACATTATGATATGATGAATGTAAATTGAAGTAGGGCAGATTGGGTACGGTTGTTCCACTTTTTTTTATCAGCAATTTTTAATTTAATTAAAGTAGTAATTTGAATATTTGTAGGTAAAAATACTGAAAAACTGTCTTTGAATACAATGGATTATAAAATAAAATCATACAATAAAAGGGCAAATGTCACAATCTGTCCACTCCCCCAGGACGGTTGTGACAGATGACACATAATAGGTATTAACACTAAAATTACTTTTATTGTCAGAAACGACTTTTATTATTAGAAATATGTAACAATGTTGACAAGAAATTTTTGTACACTCCTTTTTCTGGTATTGATTTTTTCTTTCTCTTTCTCTTTTGTATTAAATTTTTTATCTGTTTAATCTTTAAGAACCAATGTAAAAGAACAAGAATGCATGCCACAACCGTACCCAACGTACACTTTAGAAAACAAATTATGTTACAAATTGCTGGTACTGCTGATGGTCAACTTTCAGCAAAATAAAGTGAAAATAAAGTCTATCTGTACAAAAGTAACAGTTATTATGAAAAGAAATTGCACAAACCAATTTACTTTTGACTCTTTAAAAGCAATGCAGTCTACAGATCATGTTGAAATGAAAAAATAAAATCCTGAAAATAATACGATTATTGCAAACGTTGAGATGAGATCAGGGATACCCTGTATATATATTAGATACACTAATCTAATTCTTGTAATGTTCTAAGCAGGATTAATACAAGTGCATTTCAATCTAAACTGTTTTTCCTTTCGATCGTTCTCTTTTCTCTTTATGGCCAATAAAATGATTTTACGTAGCCTTTTTATCACATTCAAATGGCTTTTTAAAATTTATTCCATCCCCAGTTTACAATTATTGGCTGAATCGCTAGACAAGCAAATCCATGTAAATTATTTGCAAACATGTATCTGAAAATTTACCATCTTTTACGATATAACCGGCGGCCCTGTGCTTGTCTAGGCCCGTCATACAAATTAAAACAGGCGTCAAGCCGGAGGGTCGCGCCAGTAAATTATCGGATGGAAAATAATAATAATAATCATAAAAATCGACTAGAAAGAAACTCCGCCAAAAGCACACAAAGTCCGACAGATAAATAAGCAGTAGACTGATGATGAGTAACAGGTTTATCATAAAGGTATAGTAAAAAGGAGAGCATTTTCGCCAGATTCTAAGATACCCAAATTTTAGACTCCAATGAAAATGATAGTGTAAACTTTGAAAATATACTTTAGATTCTATATCTGATCACAACGAGTTTAAAAATCTATCACTATTTCTCTAGTTTCTCACAATCATTAATCACATGAAAAATACATTGTTTTGTCCAACAAAGTTAACAATTGCATTTAAAAGTGCAGCACAAGAGAAAAGTATGTAAAATACGTAAGATATATATTTAGTATCTATATAAATAAAGTGTTGAATCTTAAAATATAACTAGTGGTGCATGCCATCGTAGCTCAAGGTAAATTGCTGGAACTTTCCGTACCAGAATATAAAATTCAAATGCTCAGAAAAGAAGAATTACATTTTGTTTCGAGATTATAGTTTTTTTGAATGTTAAAAATTTTGAGAACATTTGAAAAATTTGAATGTTTTGTGAAATTGAATAAAAATCCTTTATTTGAAAATTATGACATTTTTCACCATGATACCCATTCACGTCGATTTATCCGAACTGTCGAATATATCTGACTTACGACCGTCAATTAATATTTTTAAAAACGTATTTCTGGAATTCTGAAACGGCTGGATCTGCCTTAGCAAAAATTAAATCAATTCTTTATTATATAACTACAAGTAACATGTTTTTTGAATCATTCTGATCGGGCGCTCCGTTATCTCAAAAAGCGCATCTCCGAAACGGCTGGACCAACATTTGCCAATAAGTTTTTAAAAAATGGAAATCGAATGTTTTTTGAATAATTCAAATCATGGTAAAAATCGTGGTTGTATCCATACATAAGCATACACACATACATACAACAATTTTTTCTAAGGTATGCCAAAATGTTCAGAAACCTTTGAAATGTAAAGATATGTAAACATTTCTATTTTCGATTTTAGGACGACTACTATATCTAAGTTATTAAGAACATAATTTTGAAAAATATGTAATATTAATCAAACCGAGAAACGTTCTTTTCGGCACATTTTTAATTCAATATTATATTTTGGTAAATATATAGTAAGTAATAGATCTTGAAAATGCATAAAATCTATAATAGTACATTTATTTTTGTATATAAATATTTAGCATATAAATGATAAAAATCATAGCCTTTGCAATATATGCGAATTGAACAGATACCAAAAAAAAAGTTTAAGATTAATTGACTGATTAACTACATGCTAATATTTACTATACACAAATAATGTTTGTTTTTTTTCAATAAATCAAATTTTGTTTTAACAAAAATATAACATGGTCCAAATTAAACTCAATTACTAAATAAACTTTTTTTTCAGTTTATATGAAACCAGAAGTAAAAAACGTTTTTCCGAATAAGTTCGAAGAAAATCTATTAGTTTAAATAAAAGAAGTTTTTGAATTAACTGTAAGTCGGAAGTATGTGATTAAGTGTGATAATAATAGCTTGTAAGCTTCTTGGAAGCCTAATTATTAGATTTTGGTGAATTTTTATTTAAAAAATCAGATATCAATTAGATGGCTAAAGAATTCAGAAGAATTAATCAATATATTGAATTCGAATAGTTGATCAAAAAAGAAATGTTCGAATTAATTCATCTAAGATGTGTCAAATACGATATTTTTCGTATATACGTTGATGATTTTTAAAATAATCAACGATCCTCTTCCACATCCTTCATGACCACGGCCGATCATGGTCTATTCAAACAAGAAGAAGGCCATGTTTGCCGTAGTTAAGATGAGCCTCCGAAAAATCTTGGTACAGGTTGAGTGATGTATCATTGTGCATGTGGCGCCTGTCTTGTAAGAGATGTTCGGGATTCGTTAACGACTGTATAATTAGAGACCGGCCTCACCATGGCGTTGTAAATAAATATCACAGGTCGTTTCGAATTAAAAAAAAAAAACATGCCGACGTAGATGGAGCGACCGGAATCATCAATTTGAACAAATTAATATCTTTAAAATATATTTAGCCTAGCTGTGATGAATGGGAAACTTGCATGCGTGTTCTGTGCATCTTCAGAAGTTGTGGGATAATAGAGATAGGTAAATATGAAATAATTACTGAATATTCTGTATATTTCAATAGCCAAACGACGAACTCATGATTAGATGATTTGCACTTTACATAGCTGAATAAAACGAAAATTGCACATGTATTCTTATGCCATAGATTTGTTTCAAATTATTTTATACCCTGCTTAAATATGGCACTAGTATTCTTAGTTTTTTTTTAAATTACATAATTTTTTATATAATTTTATAGTTTTTTATGGTACATATCATTACTTGTGTGTTATAATTATACCTATAGGAGAAATACTAGACTCATCACAATATTTTTTCTATTCCCGGTCAATCTTTTTAATCGCATCTTTGTGATATTTATTTTTGATTAACTTATTTATTTTTGAAAACTAATTACATAGTATTAAAAATTTGTAAGAAAACACTCTAAACTAAACATAGTTGTGGACTTATAAGTTAGACAATAAGACTAATAACCAATAATTAAAAATCGATTAAATAATCGAAATTAACTAAATTGACTAATAAGTATTAATCAATTTTGATATAAGGACGAAGACCAAACAATTTAAGAGATTGTTTTTTGTATTTGTCTTTAAAAATTTAAGAGATACTTGTACTTTCAATTTGATGGCTAAAGAATTCAGAAGAATTAATCACTATATTGAAGATAACGGAGAAATTTATGTATTACATAAAAAAAATATTTAAAAATAGAACTGTTGGCATTGATGCTTCGTTTTGTAGTTTCATTAATTTTGTTTAAGAATTTTGAATTTTTTTTTATAAATATAAAGTATTTGGAAACCAAAATTTTCAGATCTATTTCTGTTCCACAAAACACAGAATTTATATACATATTTTCTTACCATCACTTTACCATCTTTGAGCCAAGTATATGATTATATTTTCAAGTAAGATATTACATAAATGAAAAGACGTGTTAAAACAAAAAAATATTAATTCGCTCAATAACTCGGTGTGGTCTGTCGGTTAACCTTCTGTCGGTTTCCTCAATTTTATTAGACCTTTTCCGGCCCTTTATCGAAACCTCGTTTAACACCAAAATTAAGTTCTTCTGTTTGCCGATCACGAGTGTTTTTATTGTAGGCATTTTGTGAAAAAAACTAATAGCCCTTGCAATAAAATAATTGTCACAGTCCTAAAACAAGATATGCCGCAACCATAAATCGGTATCTTTTGAGATTTTTATTTTTATATTTATGCTACGTATATATTTTATTTTACAATCGGCTGAGGAAGGATGTGTGAAAACTTGAAAAAGAATACAGAACGTATTCATCATATCTGAAACGTAGGCATATGCTATTATATTGTCTACTACTTTAATTAGGGCAGGAAAGAATATTTTATTTTATGCTTTTATTTTTATTATTAGTAAAACCTGAAATAGTTGTAAAAAATATATACCAATTGCAAAAACTGCTGCAGCTGTATAAAATGTGCAGTATTTTTTGTATACATTGTTTGGTAAGAGCATAGCTTGGTAAAAATTGGTTTTAAATCAAAACCTTTTATTTTAACAATTTTCCGTAACTAATATATAGGGTAGAGCGCTATTTGGAGGTACGTGTGTAAAAAGATGCACCACCATTAACACGAAAACATGTAAACTATGGCATTTTTAATAACACTATAATAAGGTAGAGGGCAAAAGATGTAAGCCAGCTATAGCCTTAAATCGAGCGACATAGGCGATTAAAGGCCCGTGTCTAAAAATTTAGAAGAAAAGAATATACTTTGATGACTTTTTAAAATTAAAGTACTCGTCGTAAGGCCGTAATATTTCAGTAAGTTTTATAAGACCATGATATATACGCCAAAAAAGTTCCATAAAAATCGGCTTAATTTTGTTTTTCAACAGTTAATTACAAGAAAACGGCTCGGTAGATTTTCACCTAAAACTAATCAGTATCATTTCCAACTAATATCTTTTGAATAGTTTTTGATTTTTTAAAATCGATTGGGTAGTATGAGTTTAAATGTGGACGAAAATTTTAACACTATCTTTCAAATTACGAAAAAACGGCTCGGCAGATCGTCTCACAAAACTGACAAACGATAGTCCCGATTGAGATACATAAAATGGCTTTTAAATTTCTGAAATCGGTTCAGGCGTTTTTGAGAAAACGTCGATCAAAGGTCTAATTTTGACAAATGTCAAAAAAACGATACTAATTATTGCAAACTTTGAATAATTTTTAAAATTTCCTCGTCGAGATACATCGAATGGATTTAAATTTTTGAAATCGGCCCAGTCGATTTGGAGAAAACTTCGATTTACGGCAAAAAATCTTTCACTCATACACACATATACTGTTACCAAATTCGGTCTCATTCGATTCAGAATGGCTTGAAACGTCGAGAAAACATTAAATTAGCGAGTCGTTTTTTTATGAAAACATAAACTTTTTCTTCATCATATTCATCAAAATATATTAGGAATCGCGTTGATTAGATTTTGGTAAAGATCGACCGGATGGTAAAGATTCTCTGTAACTAAATGTTGAAAAAAAATTTATTTGATGGTATTGATGAAAATTTCTATAACGATAGATTTCGTTGTCTAAAATAACATACTAGTATAATAAAAGCTTACGATAAGCAGTCAAATTATAAAAATTCATCAAAGTGTAAAACTTCGCAGCGTGCTTTAGCGATTCTATTCAGAATCTATGCTGAAGCAGCTATACGTTCTGAGGTATTTCGTTGATATCTACTGATTACAGTTTACGTCCGCACTTAAATGAAATACATTTTCAGAACATAAAATGGATTAAATGAAGTGTGTTACACAAATTAATTGAATTTATACAATTGCATATATCGTAAGTACGTTTCAAAGATCAATTCAAAATAGTTTTTAATGTAGATGTATTCTTTATTTTTGTAATAAACAGTTGAACATTTTATCTAAATAGCTAATTTTAATTCTTGTTGATTAAGTCGATTATTTTCACATGTCGGGAAGTTCATGTAACTAGCCTTAAGGCAAAATGCTACTTACAATTAGTTTCATATGATTCTGTAAGAACCTCATTGAAGCTATCCACATTAAAATAATATTTTATAATTCTTTTTTAGCCAAGCAATTCCAAGCACTGATTGTGTCAAATACCTAGGTATGCATCTTCGCAGACTGAAGTGTAAGAACCATATTCGCGCAAAATTAAATACTATAAAAATTTGAATCGTTTCTGGAACGTAAGTCAACTCTATCTATTGATAATAAACTTCTAATTTACAAGGTAGTAATAAAACCAATATAGACTTATAGCATAGAATTATGGGGCTGTGTGAGCAAATCCAACATAGTGCTAATAATGCAACGTGTCCAATCGAAAATATTGAGGCAGATTACAGATGCTCCATGGTTCGTTAGTAATAAGACCTTACACGACGATCTTCATATTGAATTTATAAATAGAGTTATACAAATCAACAGTGTCAAACATTTTTGTAAACTAGAACATCATACAGACTCTATAGTCACTCAGCTTCTTGAGACACCAATTTCAAGAAGACTGAAGAAGAAGCTGCCCAAAGATAATATGGAGGACGCTTAGAACTACCACATCTTTATATGAACAGAATAATAAAATCACTTATAGAAATGATTCTCTAACTATTAATATAATATTTATCAAATTAATTTATATGTGTGTTTGAAAGTGTGTGTGTATGTGTGCGAGTGAATGACATAAGCCAATTTTTTTTTTGATTTATTATTTATAGCAAGCTATACAAAGTACATTCAGCTACATTTGTTACAGTTATATATTAATTGACGGCGTGAGAAGGATCGCTATCCTGCGATAGCGCCTTCATAGATGTTAAGTTATATTTTGTAGTAAATCATTGCAGACTTTTTTTGAGACGCTTTGGTGGTAAAGGCGAGACGAGCTTTGTATCTGGTGCAGTAGAGACTAATTTCTTCTTCTATAGTTCGAATTCTGAGATCTTGATGTATCAACCAATTGGGAACGTATTTTGAAGCGTTCACGATTTCTTTCAAAATTTTATTTTGGAACCTTTGTAGAATAGTTATGTTCGATTTACTGGCCGCACCCCATAGTTGTAGGCCGCAAGACCATATTGGTTTAATAATTGTCTTGTATATTAGGAGTTTTTTTTCTATTGTGACTTGTGATTTCCAGCCCATTAACCAATTAAGTTGCCTACGTGTTAATTCAAGTTGCTGACGCTTCTTTAGAATATGTTCATGCCAAATAGCTTATAGAATTGTCCTATGTTCTGATTACTATTGAAAATAAAAAAAAAATTAAATGGGCATATATCTCTAAAAAACAAAAGCCCACAAAGTTTCGTCGCCTCGCGAAATACGGCACGGCAAATGTCGTTTCGATTTCATAACAGCCGATTGCGAAGCACGTTGCGATTTATTGCCCTAGTCCTCGTACAGGGTACGCGACGCGGATGGGTCAGCCGCTGCGCCGCGCCGTTTGCCGGGCAGCGGTATCGGTTAGAGCGCGGCTAGTGTTTTTAATTTATCATCCCCGTAAATCATCCGATATTGCCGCCACTGCGGTCGCAATATCGAACATTCGCCCGCCTTATAGTCGGTTAGTTTTCGAAAAATATGTCGCGCATACAACATGTATTATATCCGATGTTATATATAAGTTACGTATATATGATAGCAGCAGCAAACGCAGGCCGCTGCGCCGCGTGTGTGCGATAGTTTATGCGTCCAATGAATTGTTACAAGTGCAAGAAGAGTTATGGAAGCTGCTACTGAAAATTAATGTTGGAGCTTTTGCTTTTGCAAGAATAGTTGACGTCGCAAGGAAGTAGGTCAATTTTGTGCTGTGGGAAATTAGTTGTATGAGTTGTTGGAAAAATATATTTTAACCAGTCCTTAAACCGGGCGATTTGAATGTAGTATGCACATTTTTTATGAATAAATACTATCTTCAATAATCTATAAAATTTAGAAAATATATCTACAAATAACCGGCGATGTCCTTTCACTTAAATCACTATTTTTATGAATGCATTTAGATTATTAACAATCAAATTGAAATTAAATTTTATTAAATAAAAAATTAATTTTATAATTTGTCAGAGGAAATATATTGTACCAATCCTTAAACGAAGAAATTGAAAGAATTGAGTATACAGATTTCTTTATTAATAAATAGTATCTTTAATAATCGATACATCTTAGGAAGTGTCTCATTTCCTGTAGAAACAACTATGTGCCACCAAATAATTCACACACTGCCTAGAGTAGATAATTAATTAATAAATTAGTTGTATGATTTATTGTAAAAAATCATCTTTTTCAACAGCCATTATATCGAGCAATTGGAATAATACAACAATATATTAGAAAAAAATTAATATTAGTATACTTTATGAATGATTACTGTCTTTAATAATTGACTACATGTAGAGCATTGAAAAATAATGGTAGCAATTGAGTAAATCATTAAATCAAAGAAAAATTTTGTAAGTAGGCATAACAAAATACGAAATTCAGTATAAGGTTTTATAAGAAGGTTTTAAATTTGTAGATCTCTCATAAATTATTTTATATTAAGGGGGTATTCTAGTGTAGAGCGATGAATTTTAGATTATTTTTAAAGTGTCGTAAAAGAGAGCATTGAATGTTTTCACTATCCATTTTTTACCACTTGTTTATTAATATTATTAAAATACAAAACAAAACAAAAATTAAAAAATGAAAAAGTTGAAAATTGTAAAAACTGGCAGCAGATGAAGTGGGTGGCCTCAAAAAAATTTGCACTTCAGTTTTGACATGATTTCAGCTCTCCTAGCCATCGGAAATGCAAAAAATAAAAAGATTATTAATGTACAATGATGTCGCAATCGCCCGAACTAGCAATGAGTAAAAAGAAATTATTTTACAAATTGGCGACAGTTTGAAAAAAAGTGTTCTTTTTACTGTTTTTTTGAGTTTCTCGATTTTTTTAAAAATAGTTAAAATTGGAATTTGGGGATATTCCTAGTTCGGATTATAGATAGGTCTATAAACAAGACTCTCTGAACATTTCAAATGAATCGGTCGATTAAAACTCGAGAAATCGTGTCAACAGTACTGAAAAAGTCTATTCTGAGAAAAACGCATTTAAAGTTTTGTGTGAAGCCAAACCAGTATGAAGACCAAGTCAGTAAAATGCCTATATCTCCGAAAATAATTCAAATTTTCTAAAACCTTCTCGTACCCATATTCTTAGATAGTTACACTTTGAAAATGTGAAATAAAAAAAAACGATTGTTTTGAATTTCCACACTAGAATACCCCCTTAATATGAAATAATTGCTCTTTAACCCTTTCGCGACGAGAATGTTTTTCGCACTGCTGTACGAGCCAACATGTCGCCCAAGTATTTGTCACACAAAATATTTTATTTGGAAAATATGTCATTCAAATAAAAATATATTTGAATAAAAATTACACTTTTAAAGAAATAAAATCCGCAAAAACAAATTAGAATTCTTAATAATTTTACGCAGACTGATAAATATTGAATAAAAAGAGTCGACACGTTAGAAGTCGTCTTTAGGTGACACTCGTACACACAGGACAGCAGATGTCGTCCGCAGCAAAAGCACTAATATAATGCCATTATTATTATGATTTTGGTTCATATTTTAAAAAAATGTTCTCTATTCCACAAAGAATTTTCGAGTTGCGCCCACCACTATCCGTTGTGATGGAGAACATTAGAAAGCATATAAACCATTCCGCAGGATGATAAATTTGTATTTACTTTCGAAATATGTATTTTTATTCATGTATTTATTATATTGTTTTATCTATAAACATGTCGCTTAGCCAGAACTGGCTATAAAACAGAGCACTGTAGACAATGCTCGCAACTCGCAACCAATGTCCCATTGCAGCAGTATAGCAATTTTAGTCCGATTTTTATATTTTATTCGCTCCGTCTCTTTTAACCGGAGAAATAAAAATGATTTAGTCCGGCAACAAATACACCGCGGCACATTATAACGAATAATGGCGCCACAAATCACACGCGAGCGACCGTACATCGGCCGTGACTATTCCGCGTTGAAAATATAAAATATGAAATGAATACGCGCGCCTTGCCGCCTTGCCGCGGTTATGAGATGAAAGAAATATTAACTTGCTTTTGAGAATTAATGGAGACGTGCTACGAAATCGTCTAATGAGTTGCAAATACGTGCTTTTGAGCGGTCCAAGTACAACAATAGATTTTGCATCGACGTTAATAATAACAATGCTCGGTCAGAAACATTGATTTATATGCCAGAGATGAGTTCTGAGCTATGAACTGTGACTTGTCATTCATGAAACAAAAATATACATATAACAAATAAAAGCCTTTCTTTAGCAACAATAGTTTCCTCATTAGACAGCAGAACAAAAATTTTCATCAGCCTTCTGAAAAATTATAATTGCAACAACTAAAGTTCCTAAATGAATTGAGTATCTGTAAATGTTTTATATCTTGGTTGCACATGGACGTTTTTCTGATTATAGTAATATAACTATATAGTTATTGCAACTGCAAGTACATTTGTTTATATATTTGTACAGAAGTCAGAATTAAGCATTAGTATTATGTGTTGTTTATGTGAAAAACTTCTAAAAAACAACGTTGAGTTATAGGTATCAACTTAAATGTTTACATATTCATATTTGATATATTTCTAATATTTGATATATTTCTAATATTAGAATATATTTAATATTGATTTGATGCAGCAATGCTCAAAGAGCTATTTTATTTGGCTAAAGGCTTTGAAAGATATATAGACCAACATTTTGAAATAAAAACGCATATACAATTGCTTGATATCAAACTGTCCAAGGGGGGTGTCAAACCTGGAAATTTGTGACTACAAGGCAAAAGCTTTTACCACTTAGACATGAAGAAGGTTCATTTAATATTGTTATAATATCTAATAGAAGGATAATGAAATTGTGTTGCATTTTTTAAACTACAGTATCTTCAGTCAAAAATTGAAATACTCATCCATTAATCATAATCATTTGTTTTTAGAATTATTCAAGTGATTCATAAGATTGAAATTCAAATGCTCTGATCTGCAATTTGCAATATATTTCAAACCATTGATGGCTGAGATGGCTCTATGATACTCAAATTACATTAAAAAAAACTGTACTTTTCTTCCATATCAAACAGTTTTTGATATTACTCACATATATAATTGTTGATGTAATACTATTCGACAATTGCTAGGTTTTTTATTTAGTCAATGTTTCATTACATCTCGTAAAAGTTAATAAAATTGTGGAACATTTTTCAAACTAAAATGCCTTAGATTAATTATGGAAATATATATTCAAGAATTTCACATTCGCATTTTATTAAAATTATTTAAGCAACTTATAATATAGCGATCCAAATATCTTAATCTGCAATTTACAATGCATTCATTTCACACCATACTGATGGTTCTCGAGTAAGTTCTCGAATCGAAAAAGTCTTACATTTTTGGTACAACTTCCATTTATAACTATTGCAATAATACTAATGAAACAAATGTTTTTGCAATCAATGTCTGAGGCTTTTGACTTTGGAAAAAACTGAATTAGTTGACAAATAGCCGTATATACATGTTAATCGGACCGCCGATAGCATTGCACTTCAGGGAGCCTTTTAAAGTTTTTAACTAGCTGTAAGTGGAATTCTGTCTTAAGGCAATTAAGGCATCGTGCCTTAAGGCAAATTGCTGGAACTTCCCGTACCAAAAATTATTATTTTTTTAAAAACGATTGACATTTTTAAAACAAATTTACTTCGAAAAAATAAGATTTTTGAGAAACTATAAATTAAACAAAAAATTACTTTTTTTTGAAAAAAAAAAATTTTCAAAAAAAAATCTAATTTTTTTTTTTTTTAATATTTTTTGGAAAAAATAATGTTTTCTTCTTTATTTTGGCATATTTTGGAAGATCTTTTTTCAAAGCGGCGTACTGCTTTAACTGCATAGAGACAAAATGTCAAAGCGCGTAAGCGGCGCGTCGCCGTCTAACGAATAAATATTGGTACGGAACCCATAGGAATGCAAAGAAAATTTATACTTATTGTTAAAATCTCTATAAAATATCTGATGATTTGATGTGCATATGTCTAATGATCATTTTTGACCGCCAAATGGCATTTTTTTTTACTTTTTTCGTTAGATCTCCGAAACCGCTAGACCTGCCCTCATGAAAATTTGATCAATTTTTCATCTTGTCAATACAAGTCAAATGTTTTTTGAATTATTAAAATCGGACGCTCCGTTCTCTTAAAAACTGAGTTACCGTTTTCGGCACTTTTTGCCCCGTATCTTTGGAACGGCTGGACCTGCCTTCGCCAAAAACTAATCAGCACGTCTCCTTATCAATACGAATCGAATGTTTTTTGAATTATTCAAATCGGTTGATCCGTGTTCCCGAAATCGTCGACGAAAATTTGTATCCGCACATACATACACACACGTACATACATACATACATACACACACACACACACACACACACATACACACACACACACTCACACACACATACATCCATTTTTTCTAAGGTATGCCAAAATGTTAAGAAACCTCTGAAACGTAAAGATATATAAAAATTTTCATTTTCGATTTTTTTGCGATTACTATAACTTACCCTACGGGAAGTTAATTAATTATAATTTGTGTGATTTTTATTGTGACTTGATAAGAAATAAATCAGTTGAACTATAATTAGATTTAAGTAACTTAACGTGTTCTTGACAAGGAAAAAGAAGGACCTCAACCGCCCTAATTTCACCGACACTCAAAGTTCGTAAAGTCAACTATGGCAAAAAAATAGATTTTTAGATATGTATGTGAGAAAATCAGCATAAATAAAATGTTGAACATTCATAATATCAAATAATGTAAAATATATGTTATCTATAAATCATCTAATGGTGGTTAAGTGGTAAAACTAATATTAATTCACAAATTTTTTTTACTACTTCCCATAAATCCCGAAAATTGGTCCCAAGAGAGATCGTAATCCACAAGACAGATGCCGAAAATTGCATAATCTTTTTCCATGTACCGTATCGTTCAAATAAAAATGACACCTATATATATCTTTCTATGGACGATGGCATATGCGGATAAATGCTTCCAATATTTAATATCATCTATGACCCTTAAACACATCCTGCGTCTTGTGATATATGTGACAGAACATAAAAGCATATGTCCTATATGCGTATCCGGTCGAAAGGATCCCGATCGAGGCACTTCAAAGCAAAGCTTTGATTTATTGACAGTTTTGTGACATTTTTTTTCTAGTGGCTCAACTGCTTGAATTAAGGCAATTTATGTGTTAATGAACTGTGTGAACGATTTTAGATGGGAAGAGATATTAGATGGATTGTATTTTTATCTAAAATTTGGTTTATTAATAACAGCAAATATCTCATTATGACATGGCAAGGTTAGCTGTGATTTTCATTCTGTGGTTAGGAGGGCTGGTTGTTGCAAGAGATGCAAAAATACTATTTTGGAAGTCAAACCAAAAACTTTGAACTGGTGTCAAAAAATGAATAAATAAATAATTTTTTATGTATTGTTTTACATAATATTGCAAATTTTATAGTATTTAAATAAAATATAATATAATACTTGGGGGGGGGGCATTTATTAATCACGTGAGTGTGTTTTTAAGGATTTTTAGACCTCCCCTCCCTCTTGGTGATACATGATGATATTCAAGATTACCCCCCCTCCCCCAGACTCACATCATGTGTATTTTAGTTATGTGAAAAAACTGTGAAACTTTTAAATAAAGTAAATGGTTTTTAAAAACGTCTGATTTTTGTTAATAAAAATTAGTTAAAAAATAAATACACGTGATATCTTAGTATACCCCTCCCTCCCCCACGTGATATTTCATGATTTTTTGTCAAACCTCCCTCCCCCTAAAAACCCTACGTGATTATAGGACGTCCCCTTGAGTATTTATGAAATTAAATTGTAGGAAATATAAATGTAAAGCAATTTTTTAGAACAACGGGTGGAAAGTACATTTTGCAAAAATGTTGCAAAACACTGAATTAATATATTTTCGATTAAATTTATTTTTCTTAAACTTACCTAATATTTCGTATTGCTTCAGAACGTTGTGATTTGACTATAAAATTTATTTCCATTGATACATCAAGCAACCATAAAAGAAGAGTTTATAAACTTTGTATAAACCGCCTGAGACAGCCTTGTAACGAGCAGTAGTGGAATTTTCACCTAAAAATATAGATAGCAACATAAATTCAAGTGAAAATAGATCTTTTCGGGCGTTACTGCATGAAATGATTATTATAGGAATTAGTGAATTTCTAATTACTAAATAATATGTAGTAGAGATAAACAAACCGTTGGATTTTTCTTCCAAAAAGCCAAGTAGTTAAAAGTATCATCAAAGCAAAAAATAATGAATAATAATTATATTAGAACCATATTTATACCATATCTCTTTTTAAAAATTTTAATTTTATTTTCAATAGCAATCAGATACATGATTCGCACACATACACACACACACTTTCAAACACACATATAAGTAATAACACATGTAATGAAATGAAATGAAATGTATTGAAAATCTCCTTCCTTAAAACTCAGGTTGTTGGGTAATTATTATTATATATGTTGTTAAGCGGACTTCACTTTTAGAAGTGTACAATTAGACCTATTAAACATCCGCTACCCTCTCTACAATGGGTAGCAACCATTCCGTGTAAAAGCTCAATGCCATGAAGATTGTCACCTTCATGGCCAATATAATAAAACGAAAATACGTCCGAACAACACTTATGCACAAAACTATGGATTACTGTGAAAACAAAAAGACAAAACATTAATAATAATTTACATAAATATCTAATGAAATAACACTTGAAATAACATAATTACTAATTACACAAGAGAGATTTTAGTTAACAGATATTTGCGCAAATCCCACAATGACCTGTTATATGTAGACTCAACCTCAATGACCTATACTATGTAGACATGTTCAAAAAGAATATGAGTATTTAAAAAAAAGTTCGAATTAGTTTTAAATATAATAATATATAGGAACTATATATTATAATATATAATTAATAATAATAATAATAATATGGATAATAATATAATTAATAATTTGTATAAAAATCTACATTCTACAATGTAAAATTCAAACATTTTTATTATTATGCGATATTTCTATCAAGATATGAAGAATTCTATAAAGAAATGAGTTTAGCAATTATATTCTATGAAATTAATATTTTAGTGAATATTAATATTAACTAAAAATTGCTATTAGCATTGCTCTTTCAGTAATCTACATCATGTGCCTTAAAATAAAAAGTAAAAACATAGGAAAATAAATTTTGTGCAGATACTAAAATATTCAGTTTTGCGACATCAGGAGTTAAAAACCAAAAATAAACTCAGAATGACAACGGATTTAACTCCAAAATTAAATCTAATGGCAAACGCTATACATCTCAATATTTTGCAGAAGGTATTCATATGTTTCTTTCTAAAGGTTTCTTCTAAATTAATCAAATGCAACTAAGAAATCTTCAAAAAAAAATATTATATCTGAACTTTATCTTTGAATTTTACATACATATTATAGTAGGTACATTTTCTGGGAAAATAGTACAAGATTAACTATAACAATTTCAATTATTTCTTACATAACCCAAAGCTACGTTTTGATCAATTATATTTATTCAAATTACATTGGCAATCACATACATTTAAATTAACTTATTATACGAAGTCATTCAAAAACTAGAACGAATCAATTCGCCTCTACCAAAATGCTTTGTCGCTCGTTAAGTAGTATCGTTGCACGTGAAAAAATCTAATTTCATATCAATTTATTTTTAATTATATATCTGTTGTCGGTATTTCGGCAGCACAATCGAACCGTAACGAGATGTTATGTTGATCTGTCGATGACTGAACAATCTTTGGCTTCTTCTGTACGAAATCAATTATATTACCGAAGAAAACGAATTCGAGATCGAAAAGTCGCATTCAATGACAGGGACCTACACAATGAATGATAAAATTATAATGGAACACTTATATTGATAGGTGAACAACCAGGAGAATTTAGAGAGGGTACACAGAATTTAATTTTAGCCTTGGCCCTTGGAAAAAATAATAGACAAAAATTGGTAATTAAATATGCATATGCATCATATTTCAGTTATCTTAAATTATTAATAAAAACATTGATGTAATGCTAAAATGCTTTTAAAATGGTAAAAATGACTTTCATGTGGTAGTCTAGATATTACTTCTGTATCAGTTGCATTTCTTCTTCCTTAGGTATGAGATGTAAAGTCTAAAATATGCACATAAAAGTTTGCTTCTAAAGTTTTTTGATTCTAAGTATTGTATTATTTCTTATAACTTGAATAGTTTGATATTTTTCGATTAAGATTTCGATATATTAAATTCTACTCAAGTAAAAGCCATGTGACATAAAGCAATCAAGACAATTTAGTGGATATCTGGATATAATAATTAGTAGTGGCGCTCAAGGAAAAAAATGTATTCTGAATTGGTATCTTATATGCATTGGTATCTTATATAATACATAAAATACTACATGCATATAAATAAAAATAATTGTGTTGCATATAAGTTGCATTATGAATTCTTAAAATATTTTGATAAAATATTTGCATGGGAGAATTAGAATTTCTCGTTTTATATGAGTATCAGTTTCCTCATTCATTATTTCTTCATCATTAATTTATTTTTATAAAACGCACGTAAATATTTTGAATTTGTTATTGACATCGAAAGTACCTAAATTTCATTATTAAAAAGCATAAAATATAATTTTTTACTGCTTTTATTTCAATAACATATTTTTTACAGTCGGATTACGATAGTTTCATACATAATAGTTACTTATTAACAAAACAATTTCACTTATTTTACATGAATGCAGGCATAAAAGTTTAATTGATGTTGTTACAAAGTCATCTATTATAATCCAATAATAAATAAGTGAAATTTTCATACAATTGAAATCATTTTCGTTTATTGTGCTACATATTTAGACAACTACAACCGAAAATTTTAGTATTTTAGATAAAGTAAAATTTTCAGGCAAATTTGCAACATATTTTGACAATTTACAAATTTTCTGACAATTTGCTACATTTTCAGACAATTTTTAACCATAATATTTACAGATAATGGTAATTGCTAATAAGTAAAAGGGCTGTTATGTATACATCAAAATATATTTATAAACAAATAGAGTACATATTTATTGTTAGATCATAATGAAAAATCATTTATTTTCTATAATAAATATTTTAGAAAAAATGCATTACTTTGTACCAACATTCACTAAACACTTTATGTCAGAATTTATGCAAAATAAGTGAAAATATTTTGTTTTTAAGTAACTATTATTGTAATCGTAATACAAAATTGATAATAAAACATAAGACAATTAATTTATGTACTAATAAAGTTTTGAATAGTAAAATAATTTTTATGCAAATTTTACTTTAAAATTTTTACTGATGGAGTAACTATAAGATTACTAGGATCTGTATAATTCCCACAAAATGCAAAATCGACACCAAGGGGTCTATTACGAATTCTCAAGGAATCGAAGTCCATAAAATAAAATTGTATAGTTTATAATTTAATATTAAATTGGCAGGTTTATCTTCCCCATTAACAACATTTACTTGTACTGTATTTCATACTTTATATTGTTATTTTAAACTGAATTAATAAATGTATAAAATTAACATGGATGGTGTAAATATAAGAATATTAGGATCTGTATAATTCCCACAGTAGGCAAAATTGACACCAAGGGGTCTATTACGAATTCCCAAGGAATCGAAATCTATAAAATAAAAATGTAGGATTATAATTTAACATTGAATTGTCAGGGCCATCTTACCCATTAGGTAAACAACATTTACCTGCACTGTATTTTATTCTTTATATTTTTATTTTAAACTAAATTAATAAATGTATGAAGTTAACATGCATTTTTAGTAAAAGTTTTTAATGCTAATCTTCCGTACAATTAGAAATTCAGGGAAATCAGTATTAGATAGTAGGAGATCTATTCTTTTTTTTATTAATATTTGCGTCTATTTTACCATAAAACATCAAACAAATTTTAGGTAGTACTTAAAATGTCTAAATCGGCTCAATCCATTGATTGAGCTCCCGGGTATGATGGAAGAGGTATATTCTTAAGCGAAAAATATCGCAAAAGCTCTATGTCACAGAAGTTTGGGAATAAATATTCTATAACATTCGACATTCTTCAACAAATTTGGTTATAAAGTTCATCAAATGTGCAAAAATTAAATGAATAATAAATTTTCCACAGACTATCTCATTCATCTATATATCTGTGCACCGTGGCTCCAGCTCCATATTTCATGGACAATATGATGAGAGTGTTCCTGACGCCACGACGTCTTCAGATTAATTGCTTCGCCAATTCAATACAATTCAAGTTTGAGGTGTGAGAATCATCGATACGAGAAATTCGTCGCTTTATATCACATTTCGAATATCAAATCCACAGACTCGTTGTAATAGTAGACGCTTTGTATTTGTACTACACAAGCAGACGTCGACGAATCAGCAAACGAGAGATGATATTAAGACGCTCTGCCAGGGATGCTGCCTCTCTAGACGGTTATTATTTTCTCTATAAGATATGTCAATATAACTGAGCTTTTAACGATATCAAGATTTCTGATTTATAATAGACGATGTACGAAACGTAATTTATTTTTACAGGCTAGAGGGATATATCGGTCTATAAGACATTATTTAATACAAACCAAGGTGTAAGTGCCATGTTGCCTTAAGGATGGTTACAAGAACTTCTCATTACGTGTAAATAGTCGACTTAATCTTTTAATCATGGAATTGAGATTTAGCAACTTTTACAATTTTTAAGATAGAATTTTGAGTCAAACATTTTCATAAACTAGAACATCATTCAAACTCTATAGTCACTCAGTTTCTTAGGTCACCAATTTCAAGATGACTAAAGAAAAAGCTGTCCAATGATAATATTCATGATCTTTGCTACAACTATATCTTGCACATATAAACAGTGTTGATGATTCCACTTATTGGAGTGATTATCCAACTATAGATATAATATTGATCACAATAATTTATATGTGTGTTTGAAAGTATATGTGTGAGTAAATGAGATATAAGCCAAATAACTCATAGAATTTCACTGTATTCTGATTGCTATTGAAAATAAAACAAGAAAAAAAAGAGAATTTTGAAATTTGCACATGACTTTTAAAAATTTTGACAAAATTCCAAGTTTTGACTTTTATAACTGAACCACTTTTGTAGGGCTTTAATACTTCGGAAGACCATACATTTTATTATCATGAAAAGTTTCATAAAAATTGTCAAAAAATTTTTTTCAACAATGACGAAGAAACGGTCCGTGGATAAAAATGTTTTTACTGCTAATAAATCTAATAAAAGCTAGGACTTGTCGAGTTGCATAAAATCTTTTTAAAGGACACAAGCATTTTTTTATTCAAATTTCATGTCAAACGATTCAGAATGACTATTTTAGGAGTGAATAAGCTTGCCATCTTCTTTAAATCTATACATGATAATTTCTCCTTTAACCTGAATGGATAAATATTTTGTGATCTAGATTTCTATGTATAAAATTAAAATAAAATTAAAATACAGCAAAACCCATATTTATTAATTTTCACAAAATAAATAAATATTTAGATCGGATATTTGAAAGATATTTATAAAAATTAATAAATATGGCTTTTGCTGTTACAGAACTTTATACATAGAGATCTAAATCGGAAAATATCTTCGAGATAAATATTATTGAAATAAATAGATATCTTGAAAATATTTATTTCTAAATCTATTCTAAATAGAAAATATTATTTTCTATTCATTTAGGTAATAAGTGGAAAAGAGAAATAAAATCAATTAATTAAAGGCAAAATTAGTCAAAGCCCTGGGTAAAAAATATTATATTAAGCAGATATATTGAGAATCTTCAAAAATAAGGAATTAGATTTGTAGTATTTTTTGAGATCATGATTTAGTGACTTTACGGAGGAAAACTATCAAATTATCAATTCTAAGATTCAATTACGGATTTTTTTTTTGATAATGAGCATCTACATAAAATGCAAGACTTAAATGCGTTATGTAACCCTGGAGGAGATATCAAACAGTGGAACTTATAATATCGGTGAGTGAAAAAATTGAAAAAATAGACAGTATTTATTAGAAATTAATAGTATTAAAGAAGAAATAAAACCGGTTAGTTTATTCACTATATTATTGTTAAATTCAAAATGCTGGTTTAACTAAAAATTGTATTAAAACACGTATTATTATTAATGTACGGAAAATAGGAATATGACGACATTGTGAGTGAGTCCAAAAAAATAAATAAGACGTTAAGAGGTTAAGATGTTCTTCCCAAGCTTCCTATATAACAAATTAAATAATTTAATTTAGAGAATTATACTAGAAACAAATATTAATTGATCGGAGTTTCTATTAAGTGAAACTGGCTAAATATTAATTCTTTATGTGAAATTCACACCACATCTTTAACTTCCCGTATTAGGGTAAGTTATAGTAATCCCAAAGAAATAGGAAATGAAAATTTTTTCGTTTCAAAGATTTTTGAACATTTTGGCATACCTTAGAAAAAATGGATGATTTTGAAATGAAATTTTTGTACATTTTCATGGGTTGTTAGACTGCGATGCGGCGCTTAGGCGCTTCGATATTTCTTCTCTCAAACAGTCACGCAGCACGATCGCTTTGCAAAAAAGTTCAAAATTGTCAGAAAAATTCCAAGTATAAAAAAGATTCGAAATGTAAACAAATATTCGAATTTTTCAAAAAATCTATTTATTTCAAAATTCTCAAAAATCTCATTGTTTTTGAGTTTTCAAAAAATATAAAAGATTTAAAAAAAATATTTTTCGGTTTAGGAAGTTTCAGCAACTTGCCTTAAGGCACGATGCCAAACACCACTAGTTCAACCTTTAGGCAGTATTTTTGTTCATTCATTCACAGACAGAAAAAATATTTATTACGTTCAATAAGTATCATATATCAAAATCCACAACTATTCCTTTTAACAAAAGCTCACTTGTCGCCACAAAAGCTCTTTAAATTTTTTCCTTTGTTGGACTAGAAGGAATTTGTATATCGACTTTAGTAGAATTCATGAAGAGATTCGATTGTCAACTCACCGCAGATATTTTTGCACAAACATTTTCTATCGCACGGTGGGTTATCCGGTCGTTCAAAGGCGGTAAAATCGCGGTGATCTGCTAAAAGGGAAAAATGCAATGGAAATATAAAACTGAAAAAATTCAACATTGTCACGACCGCTATTTTTCCGATTCCAAGGAAGAATTTTTAAGGTATCAGAGAAAGAACTAGAAGAACGACTGGTATGTACATTTATAGGACAAGATTGTAGTCTAGGCATTGTATGTTAGTTGTCACAAATTGAGCGAGACTAGTGGTGTATGGCATCGTGCCTTAAGGCAAATTGCTGGAACCGTACCAAAAATTAATTTAAAAAAAAACTTAAAAATATTTAAAATTTATTGAAAAATTAGTCAACTTGTAAACATTGGAACGGAATTTGTACTCATTATTATAATCAATATATACTTTATAAATGATAATATGATGTACTAATTAGTACGACTCCTTCTCTGTAGGAATAGAGGAACTATTCTAATGGGTTTATCCGTGTTCCTAAAACCGTATGTATCCGCATATACATACACACAAACACACACACATGCACGCACATACATCCATTTTTTCTAAGGTATGCCAAAATGTTCAGGAACCTCTGAAACGTAAAGAAATCCTACGGGAAGTTAATAAATGATAAAATTTGAAAATGGTTAATAGTTCTGTATTGAACATGTTTTCAGATTCGAACAAACATTAATTTACATCTTAGTTTTAAAAATGACCATGAAAGTAATAATGAATTGACGCCACACTATCTATATTGGAAAAATTCAGAAGCCGATCTGTAAAATAGAATGTAATATTATGTAGGGGTTATGTAATATAGCGCATCTCATACAAAATGGTACTGAATACTTTCTTGATTGTTGGAAATTTTTTTATATGTTAGCATTATAAGAAGTAACCCAGCGGTTGTCCATTCTCTCATTTATCATATGTAAATATTATCAGATTTTCTAACTACGATGTTAATATATTGCTGCAAACTCTGTAAGGTTACTTTCACTTGAAATCACAATTATATCTATTAGCTTCAAGTAGAAACTGATATCATTACTGCTTGATACCTGACTGTCAAAAAGAAAAATAAAACATGGAAACTGTGGTTGCAAGATTAAAACCCAGTCACCGAGCCAAGAACACTCTAATAACAGTATTTAGTACCATTTTGTATGAGAAGCGCGAAGTAAGATGGACCCTATGGAACATTGGCCTATTTTATGGCCGAATCGACCCCTCAATATAAATTATATACCCTCTAACTACGACAGTATTTTTGTTTCATCATATTACAGGCAAATTAAATCATAAATGACGAGAAGTCTTCGAATGACAAATTTTAACATAAACCAGGAACCAACAAATATTGCCTTTTATCGACTTGCAAACTAAATCAATCGTTCCTATAGATTGCTTCTTCACGACCCATGTCAACTTGTACGATAAAACGGTCCTTTCATTTTATATAATTCTTATGTAAACAAACATACACACTTTCATACGTTTATAAAGAAACAATCATGTACTTTGAAGCAACTATAGATACAATCCAAGAGCACCAGACAAATTTGAAGCTTTTTCATGAAGCATGGATTCTATTTTTCCTAAATACGGGTAACAAAAACTTTAGCACTCCTGTGTTTTTCGAAAAAATTGGGGGGTGTTCTAATTCCAAAATAGTAACATCTATTCTAGAACTAAAACATGAATATCTATAATAATAATAATGGGTAGTACTGCCCTAGGGCAGGCCTATGAGATGAGTTAAACTGCAACTCGATTCAGAAAAGAAGTACTGTGAGAGTTTTTCCCATTTCCACCGCAGTACCCGAGATGAGCTTATTTTCAATTGGAAATATATTTTGTACCTATATTTTCAAGTCGGAAGCATATAAAATAATAATAACTAACATATGAAATAATAATCAGAAACAAATATGCTAATGTTCTAATTATGATAGTTAACTAGAATCGTTTAATATTTTCCAATTTAGATCTGGATATATAATATTGTATTCCAGCCAAAGCCAGAATGCTTGTGATAATAAAGTGGAAGTAATTTTATATAAAATACCTACTGTTGGGGTAAAATGAACCAGATGATTTGGTGATTTTTACTTCTAGTTGGATAGTTTGGTGTCATGTGCTCTCGGTCCACATCCACATATGAGATTCTCCACTTGGTTGTATTTAAAGATCAAAGGCAACTCCGCCGCGGCAATAAATCCATCCACAAAAGCCGGCGGCGCGAGTACAACATTTTAAAAAGAATTATATTGCCATGAGAACATGGTTGCTCGTGGCAGAAGGGTGTTTAGTACGAAATAAATTTGAACGGAAACAGATATGGTTTTCGAAATTTTGTTCTACGTCATTAGAATTTATTAATCTTCATGATGTAGGGTAGAGCGGGGCTTAAATACCCGTGGGTAAAAAGGTTCAACACCAGTATCTCAAAAACAAGTAATTTTAAGAATTTTTAAACGACAATATTTGAAAGTACAGGGCAAAAGATTGGCATTGTCTTGAATCGAGCAATCAGGAAATAAACGACCATGTTTGAAAATCTAAATCAAAAGTATTTTCTACGTTATAAGTTTTTTTGGTTGTGAAGACTTTTGTTTAGTTTACGAGGCTTTAATATAATTTTAAGTTTTATGTAGTATTATATCAAATAATCTCACGATCAAAATATCTGTAGTTTAAAATCTTGTTCAAAAACTTCATAGTTACGCTATTAACTCCTTTAACATCCGCTTGACGACCTGTGTATACGAGTGTCGTCTAAAAACTACATAAAATGTGTTCAATCAAACTTCAATATATTGATATTACCGAAATAAATGTTTGAGAATTCTAAAAGTAATAAAGTTGATCCTGCTTCATTAGCATAGCTACTAAAATCCACAGTTAATTTCTTGCTCATGTGCTCTAAAAGTCATTATTTTTATGTTATAGATTCATAGAATTTGCAAAAATTTTAAAAGAGAACTTTAATAAAATCCCATATATTTTTTAACATTTTTCCAAGACCTAACTAATGTTTATTGTTTTCTTGAACTAGCACTTACCGTTTTGTAGTTGTCGCTGACCTGCTCCAAATTCGACCTTTCCTCCTGCATCTTTGATTCTAATTTAGCAACTTCTTTGTTGTAGAGTTCTTTCTAAAATGCAAAATATAAAAATAGTTTTAGTTATATATAAGTGTAATTATAAGTTATAAGAAAACATTTTTGTTGGAAATCAAATAAACCATTTACAATGATTGGATAATCTTAATTATTTAACATATACTTTGGCGGTTTGCTGGCTCGTACAGCAGTGGCATTCTTGCGAAAAATACTCTCATAGCGATTTAGTTGAAATACTGTTCAAATAAATAACTACTGTATATATCTGTCTATTCAAACTAGAATTGAAAAAATTAACATCACAAAAAGAAAAAAATGATTGAGATTTTTATAAATAGATACTGTAAATATAAGTTAATACTGTAAGTATAAATAGCTACTGTAGATATGCGTCTATTCAAAATATAATTGAAAAAATTATCACAAAAAGAAAAACAAATGATTGAGATTTTTATTTACTGTCTCAATGATTAACAATTACAAACATTGAAAAATAATACACATTCAAATCTTTTATAAAATGATTTGATATCAAATTTTATTTTATATTTTTTCTCTTTATGCTTGAACAAAATTATACCCAAGCAATAATGTGTTTTTAAATGTTAAAACACTGTTCTTACAATAATAGTATTATTAAGAGGTAGATCGAATTCAGAATGATACTCTTAATAATATTAAGTAATAATAGTACCTAATATTTTAATTTTAAAATTATTCAAAATGTGACTCTGCATGTACTTAAAAAGCTACCAAAGAAAAACAACTTTTGTAAGAGTAATTAATATAATTTTATATAATGGGTTTTATATGCTATTCACAAATATTATTTTGCTTTTTTGAAACAACTATCAAAACTGTCTTTAAAGTTCTATAGAATTTTGTGGTATATTCTCTCATTTATCATATGTGAGTATTAATAGATATTTCTAACAGTGATCTTAAACATATTGCAGCAATATTCCGTAAGGTAACTTTCTCTAGAAATCATATTTATATCTATAGATCCAAGTGAAAACTGATATCATTACTGCTTGATAACTGACAAATCAAAAAAAAAAAATAGAACATGGAACCAGTGGTTGCAGGACCAAAGCCCCGTCCCTGAACCATGAACAAGCTAATAAATTAATATAACAATATAATAATATAAAAAATGTCATTTTAATTTCAATTTTTATTACAAGTGTTAATAAAACATTTAGTAACAGTAGATAATTTGATTAAAATACAACAAAAAATAAAGAATAGTGATTCCACCATTGAAACGACATCCATATGATGTCGTTAACAAAATTAGACAAGTTAAACATTGAAAAACAATTTCGTTACACAATTTTCTGAAACTTCCAATATCGGCATTTTATAAAATCACACCCAGCATTCATTCTGCAATTTCACGCCTTAAATATTACAAGCATAAAATTAATAAAGAATTTATCGACCATGTACCTTAATAAAGCAACCAGAAATATATACGTCTTGCAGCCTGTACAAACAGCTATATACATATGATGCATACGTATATGTCCAACAATAAATACTTAATATAAATATATCGAAGAATTTTATCGTTCAATAAAACGCAGTGACACATAAAAGCGGCGGTCGGTTCTCGCGTACGATCGTAAATTAAAATTATTATTGATGCTGAAATATAATTTACGATGTATTTTTATTAACCATTCGTAAAACACGGCGTATTATTATCCGTGGACTTTGTGGAATTTATATTGAACCGTCTATGTACTCGAATTGCGCTTTTAAACGCTTTAGCTTCAGCTCTATAGATGTTTTTAAACGATCCGTGAAATTATTATCGGTGCTGCTGTTTTAAATCAATTATTTAATCTTTAGATAGATGAAAGATGAATTTATTTTACTATATAGAGAGTTTAGTGATAAAATTGAAATATGTTTCAAAAACAGTGCATTGGATGCCCATTCAATATGAAAAGTAAAATTAAAATTAACAATTAGAAGAATAAAATTTTATTTTGATCAATATAATAACAATAAAATAACTTTATATAAATCTAACAAATACTTAATTGCAATAATTATAGTTATATTCATTATGATGAATAACTCATTATATTGATTTTTTTTACTTTAAAAAGCAACGCGCTCCTTAGCTGTTTTAGAGACGAAATATAAAAGCGCGTAAGCGCCGCGTCGTAGTCTAAAGAATTTTGGTACGAAATAGACATACAAAGAAAATTTGTTCTTATTAATAAATAATTAAATGAAAGATTTTTTTTCACATAAAACAGGCATAGCAATATTAATAGAGTGGACTTTATCCAATATGGAAAGGTATGTTCAAAAATTAGTTATTTAAAAGCCTACAATATCATATTTTAAATACTTTTCCTGCCCTTCATATTAATAGAATCTTGAATCTTATAAATATAATATAAAGTAAGATACGTTATATAAAATTTACTAATTCTTGAATGTAATTATATTTATATTTATCAATATAAATAAGCTCACTATCGTTCTAATTAGTGTTTGGTAAAGATCGGCCGGGTCGGCTTTTTGAAATTAACTGTTGATTTTTTTTCAACGAATTCGATTAAATTTTTCATGTCAATAGATATCATGGTCCTAAAGAATATACTAAAATATTATGGCCCTACGACAAGTCGTTTAATTTCAAAAGTTCATCAAAATATGTTGGTCAAAATTTGTGTTAAAAGACGCTTTTGTGAAGTGATGAGTAAAAATTTGAACTTCTTCAATATTTTCTCAAAAACTGCTGAACCGATTTCACAAATTTAAAAACCATTGGAATAAAAAGGAGAGCAGCCATTAGATTTGCGTGACGATTAGCCAAGTCATTTCTTTGGAACTAGCAAAAAAGTCCTTTTTGTAACCGTTTCCACACAAATCTTGCTATCTGAAGTTTATGAATTAGTGCATCGTTCAAAAGAATTAATAATTATCTGAATAGATTATTTTTATCTGTGTCACCTAATGAGAAGTCTACAAAACTTCTCTAGTTTTATTTTTAGAAAATTTTCGTAATAATTTAAATAAATTTTCAAATAATGTACATGGTATACGAAATATTTGCCAATATTGTCTTCTAGTAGATACTTAATATTTCACAAAAGAATATATGAAGTTTCTTTTAAAAAAATGTTTCCAATTTTGTAATAAAATTTAACATGGCGATAATGTTCATCACTAAACAGTCTTACGAAAATTTGAATTGTTGAATGATATTAAAATTCATTAAAATTTGGTATAATAGGCTGCAATTTTAGGAATATTCAAGCATGTTTTTATGCATTGCAATTACAGATGTAGCGTTTGGGAGATATTAATTAAAAATTGAAATTTTTAGATTTAAAGTGAAAACTTTCATTTCAAAATAAAAGTTGAAAATTTTATCTAAGTAACTAAATCTCAATTTCGGCTGGATAAGTCAATTATTACACCTGTCGGGAAGTATTTTCAATTTGCTTTTAGGTAAAATACCACTTCACGGATACGAAAGAAACTATCATCGGCTCTGTTTTTAGACAACTAATTCTCAAGCCATCGTAATATTTTTTAATTTATATATTTACGACTTTTCTTTATGAATGTCGGTGATAAAACAACATAAAAATCTATATTAATTCCCACATCGAGTTTATGATAACCCGAGAACTCTCAGCAAGACAAATCTCTTAACTCAATTCTTATCTAAAACTGAAACATCTTCGTTTCCCTTACAAAAGAATTTATGATGTTCATATTTTATCCGTCCGGCGGTATATCAGATTTTGTCCTTCTGTTTTCTCCATATACACGGGTACCACATAATACGAATTTATAGATGGTTCATTCATATATAATAAATATAAATATTTCTTTTCTCGGCAGTTAAATATTTTACGAGTGGGTATAATTCTTGAGATCGTCGACAGGGGTTTCTATGAAATGTAACTACTGGTCGGGTGTTCCCAACATTGAAAGGATTTTAGAATTATTTTACATTAATTTTCAAACTTCAACATGTTTGCGAACAGTAGAAGTTTTGACAAAAATTTACAGTCATTTTATTTTTAAATTGGTTGTAATATCTGAAATTTGATTAAACACCGTTTATAAGGGTAGTCAGATTATCATATTTTAATCTTTATATATGATAAATGCTATAGCATCCATGTCAAGTGTCACGTTTTCACGCAATGAACTTGCTAATCTAATTTAATTACATAAACATTATTTAAAATTACATTAAAATAATTGACCTTAAAATTGAATGCTGTAGCAATCATGTCATTGAAAACACATTGAAAATAGATGCTTTAGCATTCACGTTAAATTTAGATAAATTAGAAATCTAAAATGCAAAATGTAAAATCTAAAATGTATACACATTTTTTTGCAAATGAATTAATTTTATCAAATTATTCTTATATTTATGCAAATCAAAGTGAAAATTTAAACTTACATTTACATTTACAAAATAATTATTAAATATATTTGAAACTATTATATAAATATTTTTTCGAAAACGACTCATTTGAATTCAAAATTTTTAATGCAATTTGATAAAATTCGATAAAAATTTCCATTGATTTATTTTACGATGACGAGAATAGTGCATTTTTTGTGTTTTCACCTGAATAAAATTTGAAAACTCAAAAACCATTCTAAAGATATCAGTTTGGACGATTTTGTATATTAGAGTTCAAGATATTAATAAACATTGTAAATATCATGAGCCAAAAAAATGGTTTATTCATAAATAATAATCAAAATTTGTAATGGGACGTTTAAAAATTTCAAAATTCAAGTCGATTATATACAAAAGAAGTGATGTCTTTGCAAGTTAACATACGGTAAAATGCCACTTCCATCTAGATATTTTATGTGAATACTTCAATAGTTTTATGAAACTATTTTATTTACTAAATGCTTCTCAAACATTGAGAACTACTTCAATGCAATAAACCTTGTCGTGGAAAGGCTACCGAAATCACGGCACGTAATACGTGTCCTGTGTTTTATATTGAAATAAAAATAAACATAAAAATAAATTATACACATAAAAGCGTACTGCAGGGTTAAATTTATGTCTTTTTATAGTAAGCACGTCGAAAAATAACAAAAAACAGTAGCTAAATAACTACAACAAAAATGAAATACTACGAAATAACCATCAAGTGTTTCAGTACGTTTTAGCTTAAGATTTTTTTTTAACAGATATGATTTTTAGTGTCAGTTAAAACTAAAATGAAAATAGATATTTTAGAAAGTGAGTAAATGCTTGCATACATTCTCAGAATTATTAGACAAGATTTTACACTCACCCCATGAAGATTATACTGAAATATGCATTCTGTATATCAATCAAACATATTATGTAATAATTTCCAGATTTTATATAAATTTATATTCGGTTTGGACATACAAAATAAATTAGAGAGGGTATGGACAGTGTGTACAATTATTTATATTATTCAATTGTCACACATTTAATCAAATTTTTAGGAAAGCATGTTAAATATATGCTAGACTTGTAAATATTTAATTTTTTCTGGAGTGTATACTTAAATAATGATCTTTGCTAATTTTCAAATATCATTACTGAATTTACAGAGTACCCACGACTTCAAGAGTTTTAAAAAGTTTTAAAATCTTATTGAAATAAAGTAATTACAAAATTCATTTTTAAACATTAATTTATTCAAAGTATACATATTGATCTTTATTTGGTCAAACTTATTTGGAATGTAGTGTATCAAATGTGAAGCGTTCAGATTGAGAAAATTAAATTATATTGAATTAATATATTTGCTAGTTGTTGACAGTACGTAGAATATACGTTATGCTCATGATTATATTAAATAATCATGTACAGAAAATGAATTAATTAAAGATTAGTAATATATGTTTAAATTTGATTAAACTTCATGTTTTACAAGAACTGTACATAATAATACGCCACATCAACATCAAGCTCTGTCAAGTTATTTACAAGGCTTGTCTGTATCTATCATGTATAAATTTACATATTAATTTATATATATATATATATATATATATATATATATATATATATATATATATATATTGAAATGAATAAAAAAGCCAATGCGTCGAATGTAAGGAATTTATTTATATACATATATATATATATATATATATATATATATATATATATATTTATATTATATATATATATACATGTATTTATATAAATGTTTTCACACACAGTTTACGAAGAAAAAGATTTTCTATAAACCCTACAAAGCATTAGAAACTTATTGTACTTATTGTTCGTTTGGTCAAAAAATTGTAATTACTGGTATACATTTAAAGTTGAGTTTAGATAGAATTGATAATTTTTTTAAGCAAATTGATAAGTTTATTTTTTAAAAATTATTATCATCAAAACTTCAATGAGCGTGATAGCATAAGAAACTTGACTAAATAAAGTAGTTGTACCTACCTACTTCTACAGATTTCACTCAATATATGCAAAATCAGCTTTAAAATTGTGTGGTTAAAATATTTTGATAACTTGTTCGTAAATTAAGAAATTATTTCGATAAGCAAGTGAGAAAAGAAAAGAACTTAGCTTATCCAAGAATAAGCTTAATTAAGGCATCCAACACATTAGAAAAGTCTACCTCTTTTTACTCATTTTTATATACATAAATACAAATATCTGAGAAATATATATCAAGTTTTAAACTATGCACACAATCTTAAAAATACGACCTCAGTAAAGGATGTCATCCGCAGCAGAATCAGCTCATATTATGTGAAACTAGACCAAAATACAAAACCAGGTATAGAAATAATTGGTAATCATATTCTAAGTAGAAGATTCAAAAAATGTCACAAAGACTTACAACGGTTATGGAATTCATCTTGACAATAAACTGAGTTGGAAAGAACACATAATGAAAAAAAGGGAGTAAATAGCTCTAAAAGCAGCTGAAATGCATTGCTTGATAGGCAGACGATCCAAACTATCAATTGAAAACGAGCTGCTTCTTTACAAAACCATAATCAAACCTGTATGGACATATGGATTAGAGCTATGGGGCTTTGCTTCAAAATCCAACGTAGCAATTATTCAGAGAAAACAAACTAAAATTCTTCGATCCTAGGTTTTCCGTGGTATGTGACTAACAAAACTGTATACAATGATCTTCATATGCAAAGTGGTCAAGAAACAATAAGACTTCTGGCATCAAAACACAAAAACAAACTAGAAAATCATCCTAACCTATTAGCGCACAAATTATTACAAACTGGACAGAGAAGGAGGTTGAAGAGGCAATGCATAACCACATAAAAAGATAATTTTATTGGAGATTATCTTTATTACTTTATTATTATAGAAATGTTGCGTATTTCTGATTGCTAAATAAACTATGAATAAAAAAAAAGACTTTTTAAAAAAAATTGCATTTATGCTTGCTAGAGAGCTCGGTGGAGGCGACTTCTGAATTACTACTGATTCTCAGTGGTGAAGGCCTCTAAATTACTACTGATCCTATAAGCCCATAGCAATTTTTATATTTGTGATTACAAAAAAATAAATAATTATCATAATTTACAAAGTTTTCCATGAAGTAAGGGAAACAAAGGGTCTGAAACAAGATCTGTTTTCGTACCAATAACAAAATACCATCCCTCAACCACTTGAAAACTCAATATGAGCAAAATCCTCTACAACACAATATGAAGTGTGAACCCACTATATGAACCCACTCTATCGCAATATATTACAAAGAAACGACTCAACAAGTCCAAAACATTTGCTTTCAACCCAATACCTTCTATCCACATTAGTATGCAAGCAATGAACCTCATACAGGATTTGACGTCCATAAAACATTTTTAGGGTAATTATGCATATATACGTAGGTATCCCACACACGTACATGGCCATATATCCGAATATATTTAGCCACACGTACATATCTCCCTGTGAGATCTGTGTGTTGTCAGCTGCTGTCAACTTGTCACGGCTACCGTCATAAGATTAGCAGCCAGATAACTAACCGAAGAAACGCACGCTGACTCGTATCCGATGCATGGAACAAGACTTTGGACATACACCATGGATACACAAAATTTGGTTTTAACTCAACCCAGTAGCTTTTCCTTCACTTTGTGAAAAGATATTAGATATTTCATAATTAATCATTATAATTTAGAGAATGTTATATTATTATAATTTAGAGAAATTATGAACAATATTATAGTTTATATGGTCTCATTTGATTCAGAATGGCTTGAAACTTCGAGAAAACATAAAATTAGCGCATCGAATTTTTTGATGAAAACAAACTTCTCCTTCGGGAAGTTAAAAATGAAAATCATCACATACAACAAAAATATGAAATTATAATTATTTATTTATTATAGTTATATTTAATTAAGTAACATGACAGCACATAGGGGGCGTCCCTTGATCACGTGCGTGTTTTAGGAAGAAGGGGTATTTGACAGAAAATTACGAAAAATTATATGCCGGAAGGGGGGGGGGGGTCCAGTAAGGTATTACGTGTATTATTATATTTTCATAAATTAGAAAAATTTGTTCGAAAAATTCTACGTAAATAAAAATACACGTGATGTTTGGTGGGGGGGGGGGGTTGAGATATCTAAAATTTAATTTTTAATATTACGACGTATCACCAGAGGAGAGGAGGGTCCAAATATTCCTAAAATATTGATCACGTGATTAATAAACGCCCTTTTTATTGCAATAATTAATTCAATTAAAAGTCATGAAATAAGATAGTTGATAAACCCAAATTCTTCATTTGAACATTAAAACTAGTGGTGTATGTCATTGTGCCTTGAGGCAAATTGCTGGTACTTTTCGCACTGTGATTTGAAATTTTTAAAAGTTCAAAAAAGTAAAGTTAGCTATTTTGAAAACATTAGAATAATTTGATTATTGAAAAGAATTGAGAATTTTTTGGAAACTAAAATTTTGATTTTTTTGTAATAATAAAAATTCTTGTGTATCTTTACATTACAGCAGTTTTTGAATATATTGTCATACCTTAGAAAAAAAATGATGTATGTGTGTGTGTATGTGTGCGTGTGTGTGTGCGGATACAATATTTCGTCGACGATTTCGGGAACACCGATCAACCGATTTAAATAAATACAAAAAAAAATCGATTGATATTGATGAGCGAACGTGCTCATTAGTTTTTGGCGAAGGCAGATCTAGCTGTTCCGAAGATACGGGGTAAAAAGTGCCAAAAACGGTAACTCAGTTTTTAGGAGATCGGAGCGTCTGATTTTAATAATTCAAAAAATATTTTACATGCGTTGACAAGATGAACTGATTGAGTTTTTAAAAAGGCTGGTCCAGCGGTTATGGACTCTCAATTAAAGTAAGTTAAAAAAATGTCATTTGGCGGTCAAAAATGTTTATTGGACATATGTACATCAAATTATAAGATACTTTGTAGAGATTTTAATAATGTGTACACAATTTCTGTAATTTTTTTTTGGTTCTTGTACCAAGATTTTTAATTACGATACGGAAAGTTCCAGCAATTTGCCTTAAGGCTCGATGCCATGCACCCCACTAGTTGTAAATTATTTCAGTTGTGTTGGAAGATCAAGTATGAATGTTCGAATCTCCGGCGCAACTGACAGTGACGTGTGAGAAAAGAACAAGCAGCAGAATGATATTATATTATCCGTGGAAAACATTATGGAGTTCTACTTGATGTCCTTTTCAGAGAAGATGAGATTGCGTGATCGATATGACAGGATGCAGCTGTTAAGGGAAATATTTAGTGCCCGCTCAATATAATGATTTAACAAATTTTAAGTAGGCATATGAGAAAACACAATTGGAAAAATACTGTTATGCTAAAATACGTACTATATTAATCTGTCGTAGTAATAAATAAGATGAATTTATATTTAAAATTATCACGCTGAAGCAACAAAACAAGCTTGGAAATACCACAATTTCTCACCTATAAGAAGCTGAATTAGAGTTAAAAAATGCAATTATGCGCTTTTAAAAAAAATACATGAATTATAATATCGCAAATAACTTGAAAATGCATATTATCAGCAATCAGAACTATGATCTGTTGTGGTGAAACCTGAAATAACATTTTCATATACAGTAATGCGTATATCATAGGTCGCTGTGATTTGAAAGTCATATAATTCTTTAATACCAAAAAATTTATTTAAACAGAATCTTGTTTTCCATTTGCTTAATTAATTTGGAAACATATTTAGAAATATATTTCTGAGTGAAAACGATATAGATTTGAAAATGCTTGATATCAAGAGGGACAACCTGGTTATTCAATATGAAATCTTGTGGTCGCAATTGGAAAAATACTATTATGCATATAAATAAAAAAATCTGTATTATACTGTTGTGTTAATAAACAAGATAAATTTATATTTAAATTTATCATGATGAAGCAACAAAACAATCTTTACTCTTTAGCTCGGATGCGTAGGACAGTTTCGCCTATTGGAATAGGAAATAAAATTGTTGAAGAATAATAAAAGTTTTATTTCTTCTCTAGAATGAGTTAGTCCGTAGAATAGTAATAAGAGATTTGGTCTTGTAGGCACAAGTTTCGAGGTTCAATTTCCGTATCAGACAGCTTGATATGGAGAAGTAGTAAAACAAAATTAAATCTAATTTTTAATATGAGCTTTTATGGACATTGATATAATATATATCATTTAGTTATTAAAAATATTTAATAACGACCTCATCACAAAAGAAAAGAATACCCACCACTGGATTGCCTTCTAATAATGCTATGCCAAAGAAATTATTTAACAACATCTCATAGAATACAAAGATTATGACTGTTCTGATGACCTTTGTGTATACTTTTGCCAATTCTATATTAACTTCTTCAATTACTAATTCAATTCCTAATTCAATTCCTGTCTTTAACTATTCCTATCATAATACAGTACATTGGTGCTATATACACTAGCAGTACTGATACTGAAACAAAGATACAATTTCCAGGGAAAAAGATTTTCTGGGCATTACAACAATATATATTACATTGCTACTAGAAATATCAACTAATAACTGGATTATAAAAATAATGGACAGCCACTGGGTTGCCTTGGAATTCTATTAATGGTTAGGCATAAGAAAACACTATTTCAAAGATAATGAGAATAATTCATATATATAATTCAAAATACAATTTTAAACCAAGTCAGTGTATAAGTATTTGAAATTAGTTTTATCAATTTGTTTCAACACTAATTTCTGTTGCGACCAATTGCTTAATAAATTTACCATATCACTTTACAAGAGTGACTTTATTTCAGCCATATTTTACAAAAAATAATAAATAGCCACTGGGTTGCTTTCTAATAATGCTAGGCCTTAGGAATTATAAATCAATAGCTCGTAGAATATTGAGAATAATTCTGATATGTGTTCAAACTATATTTTTAGACTAAGTAAGTGTATTAGTTTTTGTCATTGTTTTATAAACCAGTTTCAACGCTAATTTCTGTAGCAATCAATTCATTAATAAGATTACCATATCATATATAATATATAATATATATAATAAATATCATATATAATATATATAATAAATTGTCAGAAATATCTTTTGATAAACTGGTTGAATTTATAGTACCACTATATGATAATATAATAAGGATATCTAGGCCTTCTCTTGGATAAACAATTTCTCTGATCTTACAATACTTGCTAATTGTAAAATAAACAATTTACTTCGATTGTTAAAATTTGTCAAAGAAAAATTAAATTTATGAATAAAAAATTAAAATTATTATAATTAACTGAACTAAATAAAGCAATTTGTTTAAATTCTGTAGTGTAATGTAAATGCAGTAAGATAACAGAGCTTTAGCATTTCCAAGAATAGGTCTATTAGTCACAGTCCGATTAAGTTAGATTATATTCACAATAAATTTATTTCTAATCCTTTCCATAGTTTCATCGCGTGTAAATATAATAATATTACAAAAACATATAAAAATAGTTTATGATCTTAACTATATTCAAACATTTCACGTCCGTGCATGACAATAAATTCAAATAAAGCACCGAGCGAGACCTCACGTATCAAACCGACGTTTCAACTGGCATAAACATTAGTTTTAATTAAGGTTAGTAGCAATGGTAGCACTGAAGTATTATGTTACCTTCCCTTAGGTGATATTATCGCAGATAAGAACTAAATTTAATGTTTTCTGTATTTAGAATTCTGGGTACTAAAACATCGTGTTTTACTAATGATTATTGCTAGGTAGAAGAACGAGCAAACGACGTATGAGAATGTCAAAGAGCTTGTAAGAATAAGGAGCAGTATGTGTTGATGTTTATTATTATAAGAAAATTTATTATTGTAAGAGTAGTTAATGATCTTTTGCTTACTGTATAGAATTGTTGAAAAATAAAATTAATTGCATTATTTTAGTGGGACTAATTCTGCCTTAAAAAATAATGAATATTATATTTGTCCTAGCATGTCTATAATCAGAGTGAATTTCTAAATCTTGCGATTTGATAGCAATAATTTCACATAAAATTGCTGAATTTTAATGATGTGATAAAACATAAATTATTAAACTTAATTTGAACTTGAAGTTGAACAGTAAATTAGGCACAAAAAATTTTGCCATCAAGACCATGCATGAAAGAAAGACCCTCGATCAAAAAATGCCTTCTTGTTCAAAATTTAAAATTGTACCAAGTGCGATTACTAATATATATTTAATTTTTAATCTTTAATGGCTTCATCTGATTTGTAAAATTTACTAGTTATCATTTTTCTTGAAATCTTATGTTAGATAGATAAGTAGTAAAAATAGTTTACGGTCACATCCTAGTTTATAATTACAGATGAAGAATTGCGCAGATGTGAAGTTAAAATGCATAAATATTATTATTATTTATATTATACATGCATTGAAAAATGATTATATTATGTGATTGGTATACTAATGAAATCTATGTAAAAAAGTTAAAAATTAAACGACATTTAATACATACAAGCTTAATCATTATATCACTAATATTGCAAATAATTATAAAGCATTTATTAATGAAAATTAGATGCAATTAATCACTGGATAAATTATTAGAAATCTACATTACTATCGCTTGCTTAATGATAGTCCATTGATTGCAAATACAATTGTTCGGACGTCTTTTCATTTTATTATATTGGCCATGAAAGTTTACAAAACTTCAGAGCATTAAGCTTTATACGGAATGGTTGCTACCCCTGGTAGAGAGGGGGTAGCGGAGTGTTTCAAAGGAACTAGTTGTTCTGTTCTAAAAGTGAAGCCGACTTAACCACATGTAACTAACCTATACGCATAAATATATTTTTCTTCATTAATACTTAATAATACATCAGTTATTGTGATTAGAACTGCAACAAATACAGAATATAAATTTGAATCAGTTTTTTAATACAGTCCACAGCGACAAAGGTTAAATAATAACCTAACAACCTGAGTGATCGAAGAAGAAGAGTTTTGGTAAATTCTTGAAATACGCACAAATAAACATTTTGGTACTTCGACCCGTATCGTGAATTACAAGCAGTTAATTAAAGTACAATAGTGATAACAAATTTCTAAGTGTTGTGAAGAAAAAACATTCCAAAGCGGCTAAACTTTAAAACCACGTGGCGGTCAGACCAGAGCAAACAAGGGAACGAAGGCTGAGGACAATTACAACATCTACACACCTGTATTACAAGTAAGTCTGTTTTCATTCCTTTCATAATATCCCAATAATTTCACATATTGCTCGGTTGTGTTTAATATTGTATTCAAAATGGCGGAACTTAAAGCAAAGCGTGGATTCATTAAATCCAAATTGACGCGAGTGCAAAATTTTGTAAATTCATTAGATTCCACAATACTAGATGAAAATATAATTATTGAATTAAATACCAGACTCGAAAAGATATTACCAATTATTGATGAATTTGAAACGATACAATATGAAATTGAATTAATTGAGGGTGTATCAGAAAGCGATAAGGAATCTTTCGAAAATGATTATTATAGAACAATAGCTAAATTAAAATTTATAATTCAAAATTTCAATGACACGAAAAAATGTAAAGACGATCAACAAACAATAGGGCCGTCTAGCATTGATTCGTATACAAATATCAAAAATATTAAATTGCCAACAATTAAACTTCCCACGTTTGATGGAAGTTACGATAAATGGTTAGAATTTCATGATTCATTTAACGCTTTGGTGCATAGCGACAATACTTTAAGCAAAATTCAGAAATTTTATTATTTAAAATCATCATTAGAAAAAGATGCCAAAAATAGCATTGCAGCTATAGAAGCATCCGATTCTAATTATGATATAGCATGGCAAATTTTAAAAGACAGGTTTGAAAATAAACGGTTAATCATACATAATCACATAAAGGCAATTTTTGATAGTCCGAAATGTAGTCGCGAATCTCATTCAGAATTAAGAACGTTATTAGAAACGATTTCTAGGCATCTACGCTCATTAGAGTCATTAGGCGAACCCACAGATAAATGGGACACAATTATTATATTTATATTTACGAACAAATTCGATACGCGTACGTTACGGGATTGGGAATCCTTTACCTGTAGCAAAGAAAAGCCGACGTTGACAGATATTAATAATTTTATTAAACAAAAATGCGATATGTTAGAAAAGTTATCCACAAACATTAGTAGTAAACCTTTTTCTAATAATATTAATAAATCTTTGGCTCAACACATAAAATACAAGAGCACAAATAATAATTATAATCCATCAATTAATTATCTGTCAACGGGGCGGCAAACTTGCTATTTATGTGAAGAAAATCACTCTTTATATTACTGCAACCAATTCAAAGCGCTATCTATTAATGATAGGATAAGTAAAATCAAAGAATTGAATTTATGTATAAATTGTTTCAAGCGAGGGCATAAGGTAGACGTTTGTTTGGCATTTCCGTGTAAAATATGCAAAATGAAACATAATACATTGGTTCATTTTGAAGAGACTAATACAATTCCTAGCACATCGGGTTCAAATATGACGGTGGCTAATTATTCGACGAAAAATATTAATACAAAATTACAGCCACAAGTAATTTTAGCAACAGCTGTTATAAAAGTAGAAAACTCGTGCGGGGAGTTCATAGAATGTCGGTGTCTTTTAGATTGCGGGGCACAGAGTAATTTTATTACGGCAGATACCTGCAAAAGGCTAGGTACAAAACTAGACAAAACAAATTACACAGTTATGGGCGTCGGGCAGATAGAGACCAATATTCGGTTCTCAACAAATGTTAATTTTAAATCTACAAATAACTCATTTAAATCCAATATAAATTGTTTAGTGCTAGAAAAAATAACAGAACCACTTCCATTAGTTTCCATAGGTAACAATTTTAAAATTCCGACAAATATTTTCTTAGCTGATCCGGAATACAATAAGACGCGGAATATAGATATACTTTTAGGGGCTGATATGTTTTGGAAACTTTTATCGGTAGGTAGAATTAAATTAGGTGATAACGCACCGTTTTTACAGAAAACTTTATTAGGTTGGATATTAGTTGGGTCGTTTTCTCCGAATTGCACGTATTCAAAAAATTCAAAACATTCAACAAATTTATTGGCATTGAATAATTGTGATCTCAGTCAACAATTAGAAAAATTTTGGCAATTAGAAGAAATAAAAAACGATATTAGTAATTTAACTGACGACGAAACGTTTTGTGAAAATCATTTTATAACAAATTTTAAACGCGATTCTACTGGTAGATTTATAGTGAAAATTCCTTTTAAAGATAACAAAGTTCACTTAGGAGATTCTAAAAGTCATGCTGTTCAAAGATTTCTGACACTTGAACGTAAATTTCACAAAAATAGTTTATTAAAAGTAGATTACGTAAATTTTATTAACGAATATATTCAGTTAGGACATATGTCTGAAGTTAAGAATTTTAAGATTAAGTCAAATAATCAATATTTCTTGCCACATCGCACAGTAAGGAATAAATATAGTTTAAAAACAAAACCGAGAGATGTTTTTCAAAGTTCGGGAAAGTCTTCAAGCGCCTTGCCAATGTGTGATGTTCATTATACGGGAACGTCAATTCGAAATGACTTATTTACAAAAATGTTAAGATTTAGAATGCCTACATATGCTTCATTAGGCGATACTTCAAAAATTTATCGGCAAATAATAATTAATGAAAACGGTAGACAAATTCCAACAGATAATTCAAAAACTTGTGAATTAAATACGGTCACATATGGTACAGCACCTGGATCATTTTTAGCTATACGTTATCTTAAACAATTGGCAAAATAAAATAAAATTTTATTCTTCTGCTTACAACATAACATAATTAACATAGATTTTAATTAAATGACCTTTATGCTGTCTCAAAATATTACAACTTTGAATTCTGTAGATAATTTAAATTTTAATGACAAAAACATACCAGAAACAAGAGCAATTCATTTATTAGTCACCAATGTAGAATTTGATTTATTTTCTCGGTTTTCGTCATTGCGAAAATTACAATCAATAATGGCATATGTAAATAGATTTATTACGAATTGTAGACTTAAAAAGGATAAGGATAAACGGAAGTTTGGACCACTTACAACACAAGAATTAGATAAGGCTTTTAAAGTATTGATAGTAGTTGCACAAAAACAATCTTTCCAATTAGATTATAAGAATCTTGTCAATTCTAAATCGCTCAGTAAAGAGAGCAGAATTTTATGTTTAAATCCTTTTATGGATAATTCGAAAATTATACGAGTAAGCGGTCGATTAAAAAACACAAATTATTCATTTGATAAAATTAATCCTATAATATTATGCTCAAAACATAAATTAACTACGTTAATATTGTATCAAGAGCATCACCGATTACTTCACTGTGGTGCTCAACAACTTCTCGCAAGTATTAGAGAATGATTTTGGCCAATTTCTGGACGTAACGCTTGTAAAGAAATTATTCGGAAAAGCGTTACCTGTTTCAAAGCAAAACCATCGTCAAATGATTATCTAATGGGAAATTTGCCTAGTAGTAGAGTTAATCAAGATTTTCCATTTAACAATGTCGGCCTTGATTATGCTTGACCGTTTATTATCAAAGATCTAATAACACGCGGTGCCAAATTTATTAAGGTTTATATTTGTATTTTTATTTGCATGTGCACCAAGGCTATTCATTTGGATCTGGTCTGCGATTTATCGACAGAATCCTTTCTACAAACATTAAAACGATTCAGTGCTAGAAGAGGTCTTCCTAGTAATATATTTTCGGACAATGCAACAACATTCGTTGGAGCAAACAATCATTTAAAAGATTTATATAAATTTTTATTGGAATCTAACGAAGAGATTAGAAGCAAATTAATAAGTCAAAATATTAGCTGGCATTTTATACCAGCTAGATCTCCTCATTTCGGCGGACTGTGGGAAGCTGGGGTAAAAAGTTTAAAATACCATCTTCGTAGGGTGTTACGCGAGACAAAACTATGTTACAATTCAATGTATACATTATTAACACAAATCGAAGCAATTTTGAATTCTCGTCCGTTAACTCCCTTATCCTCTGATCCATCTGATCTCAATCCACTAACTCCAGCACATTTCCTGATCGGCAGATCATTAACATCACTTCCAGAAAATTCACTTTCCCACATCCCAGAAAACAGACTAACAAAACTCCAGCATCTTGAAAAGCTAAGGCAGCATTTTTGGGCAAGATGGCACAAGGAATATCTAGGAGAATTACAATCCCGGACCAAATGGAGAAGACCAATGGAACAAGATAATCTTATAGGCAAACTGGTGCTTATAAAGGATGACAATCTACCACCATTAAAATGGCGTCTTGGACGGATCACAGAGATACACCCAGGCAATGATGGTGTCGTACGGGTTGTTACACTGAAGGGCCCCAATGGAGAATTAAAAAGGGCACTAAACAAAGTGTGCATTCTACCAATCAATAATGAAATATCTTAAGTTTTATATAATATTAAGAAATATAAGTTAAATAATTTTAGATTAGATTGTCATGCAAATCACTATTACATTTTTAATCAATTTTTATACTCGTAAAATCTTTATACAATTTTTATACTTAATGTTAGTTCAAAATATCTATGTTTATATTTTTAAAAGCTGTAGCTTTTCAAGGCGGCCGGCATGTTCGGACGTCTTTTCATTTTATTATATTGGCCATGAAAGTTTACAAAACTTCAGAGCATTAAGCTTTATACGGAATGGTTGCTACCCCTGGTAGAGAGGGGGTAGCGGAGTGTTTCAAAGGAACTAGTTGTTCTGTTCTAAAAGTGAAGCCGACTTAAACACATGTACCTAACCTATACGCATAAATATATTTTTCTTCATTAATACTTAATAATACATCAGTTATTGTGATTAGAACTGCAACAAATACAGAATATAAATTTGAATCAGTTTTTTAATACAGTCCACAGCGACAAAGGTTAAATAATAACCTAACAACCTGAGTGATCGAAGAAGAAGAGTTTTGGTAAATTCTTGAAATACGCACAAATAAACAACAATTATGACTAATGTAACCTTAATGAACTACAATGGAAGCAATTAAAACATGTTAATTATATAATTATTGAAAAACGAATGATGTAACTAAATTGCTCGGAAAATATAGCAATAGTTTTTTTTTTTTTTCTTTATTAATTTTTTTTGTAACAATCAGAATAAAGTAATTCTATGAGCTACAGTGAGAACATAATCTAAACAAATCTATAATGTAAAGTAAAGGAAAAAATAATAATTAATATCTAAACATAAATAAATAACTATAATAATAATAACAAATAAATAGAAATAATAATCATAAAAATTATAAAAAGAAAAAATAAATAAATAATAATAATAATAATAATAATAATAATAAATATAACAATAGAATAGAAAACTGTTTCATTGATCAGTTAACTAATTAGTTAATTAAATAAATTAATATATATCATACGGAAATATCCTCTTCAGTCTTCTAGAATTAGGGATCTCGAGTAGTGCTGAAACTATGTGGTTTGGGTGTGTTTACAGTTTTAAGTGATGCTGGAGGCTATTGCTGCTAATTACATCCACAATATATGGAATGTTAAGATCATTGTGGATAGTTTGATTGCTGATGAACCAGGGGGCATCAGCGATTTGTCTCAAAATCATTGATTGGGCATGTTGTATAAGAACTATATTGGACTTACTAGCACAACCCCAAAGTTCAATGCCATAAGTCCAAATAGGCTTAATTATAGTGGTGTAAACTAAGATTTTGTTTACAAGAATATAGCAATATGATCCATATTTATGATAATAACTTTAAAATCTAAGTCTAATTTACGGTTTCATATCTTAGGATAAGATCATGTTGTGATAATTGTAATGTAGTTATTCTCGGTTAAATGTTTAATTTTATATGGCATCATGGAATTAACATAGAGCAGTTCGAAATAAGGACTTTCCCATAGTTGCACTTGTAAATAAAAAAAAAACATGAAGCCCAACTAATTTACTTTGACATTTGTGCTATTTGGAGGTTAGGTTTTCACAGTGGTGAGTGTCCAAAATGGAATTAAATCTCGCTGAAACACAATTAGTATAGCTCTTTGTGAATTTCGAAACTACCAACACGTTGAGAGCCAATATTAAAAAAAACGCCATATTATAGTAAAAAAGGTGCGCCGAGAATAGCAACTATCTTCAACGTACTCTTATTGGTGACATGTTACTTTACCATGGGAGATCAGTAACATAACATAGATATTTTATCCAAGAGTTGGCCTCCAAACTTAATTTTTAAGCTAAGGATATTGTTGACTCATGGTGCTAATGATACAACGATTACAGAGACATTGTGTGGCTAAGCCAAGATAGTTGATTATCCTCATTTATAAAAACTTTGCATACAGTTGATAGAAGTAAGCAGATTAATAAATTACGCAAATGGCAAAGATCAAAGATTCAGCAAGATGTTAAAACATGCGATTGATGCTAATAACCCTATATCCCATGTAATACTTCAAGTCTTTGAGCTTTGCTCGTACCGTTTATCCTCACTTAGATCCACCTAGGTGCGCAACCACATCGTCTTCGATGATATTAATTATACCCGTATCAGATGCTAAGATCGTCGAGAGCGCGTAATGCGATACGTTGTGATCAAGCCGAGTACTTTATAGCATTCTTGATTCCATCTGACTAGGAGATGGGATGACTGGTTTTAAAGCTATAGGCAACTGATCCAAGAAGTTGATGGCTGGTGGATACTGGATACTGAATACTGACAGTTTGGTCAGGAACGGATTATAAATCTTTTTTACCACTGTTTAAATAACAAACTTGCTCCGCACTACTCCGTATCTTGACTAATTTAGATGATCCTAATGTGGTCACTATCGATAGTTTTTATTGTAATTTGTAGCATTCCTGCTAAGAACTAACGAAGATACTGGTATAACAGTCTCAAAGCTCTAACATGTCAAGAAATTGATGGCTGGTGGATACTGGATACTGAATACTGACAGTTTGGTCAGGAACGAATTATAAAGCTTTTTTACCACTATGTTTGAATAATGTAAACTGCTTTGGACTTTGACTAATTAGACCATCCTAATGTGGTTACCATAGATAATGTTTATTGTAATTTTAAGAATTCTTGCTAATATCTAACGAAAATACAGGAAAAATAGTCTCAAAGCTATAGGCAACAAGTCAAGAAATTGATAGCTGGTGGATATTGGATACTGAATACTGACAGTTGCTGAACACGAACGGATTATAAATCTGTTTTACCACTATGTGTGAATAATGTGAACTTGCTCCGCACCTTGACTAATTTAGACCATCTTAATGTAGTAATTGTGGTAACTATAGATAGGTTTTATAGTAATTTTTACCATTCTTGCTAATAACTAACGAAGATACTGGTATAATAGTCTCAAAGCTCTAGGCAACAAGTCAAGACATTGATAGCTGATAGATACTGGATACTGAATACTGACAGTTTGGTCAGGAACGGATTATAAATCATTTTTACCACTATGTTTGAATAATATGAACTTTTAGACCATCATAATTTGGTAATTGTGGTAACTATAGATAGTTTTTATAGTAATTTTTAGCATTCTTGCTAAATACTAACGAGAATACTGGAAGAATAGTCTAAAAGCTATAGGTAGCAAGTCAAGAAATTGATAGCTGGTGGATACTGGATACTGAACAGGAACAAATTATAACATTTTTTACCACTATGTTTGAATAATATAAACTTGCTCCGCACTTTGACTGATTTACCATCTTAATGTAGTAATTGTGGTAACTATAGATAGTTTTTTACTTTTTAGCATTCTTGCTAATAAATAACAAAGGTAATGATATAATAGTCTCAAAGCTGTAGCCAACAAGTCAAGAAATTAATGGCTAGTGAATACTTAATACTGAATACTGACAGTTGCTCAATAGACACGGTTGATAAATATTTTCTACTATAATATTTGACAAATTTGACTGGATTTTACTTGCCTTTTGTTACTCACCCAATCAATTTGGTTGAACTCTTTACATTTATAAGCAATATTAAAAACTAACTAAGACACTGTTTTACTACTTTTACTAGAAATTATTTAATTAAGAAACTAGTAGTATTTAATTAAGAAACCCATCTTAATGTGATAATTATGGTAACTATAGATAGTTTTTATAGTACTTTTTAGCATTCTTGCTAATAACTAACGAAGGTAATGATATAATAGTCTCAAAGCTGTAGCCAACAAGTCAAGAAATTGATGGGTGGTGGGTACTTAATACTGAATACTGACAGTTGCTGAATAGACACGGATTATAAATATTACCTACCAATATATTTGACAAATTTGACTTGCTTTTACTTACTTTTTGTTATGCATCCCATCAATTTGGCTGAACTTCTTGCATTCATTTACAATATAAAGAACTATTACAATTAAGACACTGGTTTTCTACTTTTACTAATAATCGATGTAATTAAAAAAGTAGTTGACTAAGTTCTAAAGTATAGAGAATAATCCAAAACGTTGATGGTGTATGAATAATGGATACCCACTATCAGTTTGGCCTGGAATGGTTTGTAAATATTCTATAGCATTATGTTTCATACTAACTAACTAAGACACTGGTTTACTACTTTTACTAGAAATTATTTAATTAAGAAACAAACTGACTAAATTCAAAACTATGGAAAATAATCCAATAAGTTGATGGTGTGTGAATAATGAATACTGACTATCAATTTGGCCAGGATGGGACTGTAAAAATTCTATAGCATTATGTTTCATTTGCTTGAATAGAATGCACTTGCTGTTAGCTCTGTATCCAAACTAATTTTGACCAACATATTTTATTTAGATAATAATCAGCTTCAAAATGAGAATAGTAAAACAGATATTGTACAACAATATAGACACAACTTTATATAATAATAAAGACAAAGTCTTTGGCTGATTTCAAAATTATGGACAAATAATCGAAAAGGCTGATGGCTGGTGATAACTGAATACCTTACACCAACAGGTTGATCAGAAAGGAACTCCAATATTTTATAGCATTATGTTTAACATGTTTCAGTAAAATAAACTTGCTGTTGGATTTGCACCTAGTCTATCTAATTTGAACCAGTTCCAAAGTAAAAATAGTATTTTATACAGAATTAATCAAAAGGAATTAAGTGACTAGTAGTACTACTAGTAGTTTATTTATTTATAGTTGTTTAGATTTACTGGTTAAAGATTTACTAAGAAATTGCTCTACTACAGAGTATGCGCAACTGTTCCAAGAAATTGATGGCTGATAAATATACAATTGAAGCACTGACAAGTGTTTGGTAAATAATGGATAATAAATATTTTATATCGCTATTATAATTGAATAAGATGCACTTGCTTTTGGATCAGCATTTGGACTCATTTTGAACGAAGTCATTGGCTGATTTCAAAATTATGGACAAATGATCGTAAAGGCTGATTCACTGATGATGACTAGTAATTACCCCTACACCAACAGTTTGATCAGAAAGCTGTTGCTATTGGATTTGCACCTAGTCTATCTAATTTGAACCAGTTTCAAAGTAGAAATAGTATTTTATACAGAATTAGTCAATAAAGGTACTACTAGTAGTGTATTTATTTATAATTGTTTAGATTTATTGGTTACTGATTTACTAAGAAATTGCTGTACTATTTAGAAACCTATGCGCAACTGTTCCAAGAAGTTGATGACTGATAAATATACAATCGAACCACTGACAAGTGTTTGGTCAAGAATGGATAATAAATATTTTATATTGCTATCATAATTGAATAATATACACTTGCTTTTGGATCAGCACATGGACTCATTTGGACCAACTTATTTTGTTTTTATGATTATATTTTTTGAAAATATACTCTTCTGATCTACTTAAAAGTCAATTTTTGGAAAATTCGAATAAAACTTACTTCGTACCTGGATCAATTTCATAAGAACTTGTTTTCGGCCTTCAAACCGGTAAAATTTGGAACAACTTATCCTATTTGAAGTATTTTCAAGGTAAAAATGATATTTAAGAGCATTTATAGTGAACCACCTAAGAGACTAGAAGAAAGATCACAATTATATTTGAACGAACTCATTTTATTCAAGAAGTAATACCTTTTATATGATATCACAAAAAAAATTAAATTAAACTTGCTCCGCACCTGGATCAATTTGAGTTATTTAAATGATTAAAAATGTTAATATATCAATAGTATTTTATAAGATAATTGGATAATTGATAAAAATTATAGCCAACATAACTGACCAACAAAAAAACTAATTTACTGATATCAGAACTACAAGCAAATCATCAAAATATTGAGGACTGTCAGTCATAACCATAAAGATGATTCCTAATCAATATATTTTGTCCCAAATAATGATCATTCAACATTTCGATAATACAATATTACGCCATGTGTAGCATCATATAAGTAACGATAGAAAATAATGTATAATTTTATATTGCAATGCTTTTTTTTTATTATTTTTGAACAGCAATCAGAACCTTACGTTCTATGAGCTGTTGGGCTGAAACTTCTCCTTACTTCGTATTTTTTAGATGGTAACCCAATAGTTAATCCATCCATATTTGATGATTTTTTGTTATTAGAATTACTCTAATAGGGCTGACATTTTTATTGGTGCAACAATGCTGGGTGAGGGCTATTTTCACTTGGAAATATATTGCTATCTATATTTCCAAGTGAAAATCGTTGTCACTGTTGCCTGACAACAGGCTGCTCGAAGTGAGTATCGAACCCGGGACCTCTGAAACATGTCCCGTCGCTCTTAACCGCTTACCTATGGGCGAGCCCAATATTGCAATGCTGCGAAATGAAAATTGTCATGAAACAGTTTTATACACGTATGATGCAAAATTTGTTATTCCCACTGTTAGATGACGATGAAAAAATACATGTAGGTTCAATACATATTTATTTTCTGGCAAAATAATGGCTAACAAGTTTCAGAAGAAATGCAATAAATGAAAATGAAGAAAATTCTGGCAAAATTTGGCCAAAATAATGATGATGGACAAAAAACAATTTTCTGGTATCGGTAAAAATCGTTAGTCTAAATTATCTTCAATTTTCTTTCCAAATTAATAACAGTAACTTATTATTATGAGTAACAAACAGTTGACATTTTGTAACAACAAAATGCTTGAGAAATAAAGTCCAGACGCCATTAAACAGTAATTTGTTTTTATGTTTTCGTCCCATGTTGCGAAGCCATTAACCACGCAGTTCGAATCGTGGCGCGCAGCCTACCGGAATCTAGCGATCACCGGATTAATCGCCGGAGTCTTGTCGCGGTCAAGCTGTGCATGCATCTTGTCATGTCATTCGGTGTCATGTCATGGATGTCATCAAAGTCAACAAGTAGCATGGTATCGGGTAACGCTGGGTTCCTTCTCATAAACATCTCTAAATGATCTGACTTGCGCTTAGCTGTCGTGGGTTTCTTGAAATAAAACGGCGAAGATGGACAGAGACGAACTCTACTGGAATCGATTCGATTATTTATTTTGCGAAAAAAAAATTGTAGTTATTCTCTTATGAAAGACGCTGCAAGGGATCTGATAGAGCCAGTTGTTAGGAGATTCAGAACAATTAGGTGTGATGCTTATACTAACATGCATTTGCATTGGTTTCGCAGAAAAGTATTTTCGATGCTTACACCGAACATCTGTCAGTGTATTTTTTCTTTTTATGACATTTGATATAAATTCATATTTTGATTAGGTTATAAGCAGAATTTGTTTCATTTTGTGTAAGATCAATTAATTTGATGTGTAAAAACAAACATCTAGTGCATGCTTTCCACATAAAAATTAGTGAAGATAAAATTCTAATTTTTAACTCAAGGTCAAAAATGAACATCAACTGCATACTTTTCAAGTATGAAATAGAAAATAGCTGAGGTTCAGAAAGGTTTTTGATATAGAAATTAGATTTCAAAATGCTAAAATTCAGAATAAAATAATTTAACTGATATTATGCAAACATTTTGATCTTCATATCAGATAGCGCATTGAGTATTATGTACTCACAATTCTAAAACATTCTATAATTGCTTCATCAATAAAAATTTATAAAAAGCTAGTATATAGCAAGCATTAAATATTGTAATTAAGAATTTTTCATGACGTTTCCACAAAGTCATGATTGAAGAAAGATTTAAAGAAAAGAATTGTTGAGTTGTTATATTTTTGTATGCACAATCGATCTTTGGCAAAAATTCGAATAAAATTTAAACATAATACATTAAAATTTATTTAAAAAAAAATTATATTAAAAGAATAATCAATCTAATCAATCTAATCAAACTTTTATAAATGATTTTCATGAAATGTAACTACTATCTAAGAATTTAGTTTTGCTGGAGATTAAAAATATTAATTTATACAATAGTAGATATCCTATATTTATGACAATCGCAAAAATTATGTTTTTATGTTAGCACAATCGAATGCATATAATTCATTTGTTTGATTTATTTTTGAAAAGTTATTAGAGAACATTAAGGGGACAATTTTCCGGTAAAATATACCTTAACATAGCGTTGTTATGACAATAAAAATATACCTTAACATAGGTGTTATGCAATTTTCTTCATATAAAATGATACTAAAAACCGATAAAATGCTAAGTAGTCTCCTTACGGCCGACTATTGTAAATTCATCAAATTTATTAAATGTCCTTAACTAGACAGTTGTAAATAAAAGAGATAATGAAAAAAATAAAAAAAATGATAAGTATTTGTTTTAGATATAAAACCATTTTTACCAAAAAATTGCTATTTTACGGTCTATTTTGCTAGAAAATCGGCCCCTATAAGTCCTTTGAGCTGTTCTAATCATACTTCTTAACTATGTGGATACTTTTATTTATATTTGATATATTTTTTATTAGTATTTTTCTAATAGTGATGATTCTCTAACTTAATGCAGCAATGATAAAAAGTGATATTTCGAATTAGATAAGCACTTAGTTTCTTTTTTTTTAAGTGAAAATAACGAAATTACCATAATTATTATTGAGATATAAGGAGGCGTCCATTAATCACGGGAGGTTTTTCGGGGGAGAAGGAGTTTGACAAAAAATTACGAAATATCACGTCGGGGAGGGAGGGTATAGTAAGATATCACGAGTACTTATTTTTTTCATTTTTTTTTAAATCGAAACATTTTCAAAATAAATAAAAATTTACAATTATTCTGATAACTAAAAATATACGTCATGTTTGGTGAGAGAGGGCGGCTAATTTTGAATATCTCCACGCATTACGAAGGAAGAGGGGGTCTAAAAATCTTAAAAAATCGCCATAACACCAGGACTCGACCTGAGTACCTTTGCTACCTTATTTCATCTTATTCTTTAATCACAATTTCTTTAAGCCTGTATCAATTTTTATATTTTGTATATAGTACCCGACTAGGATTCGATCTCTTAACAGATATTAATATCCAAAAATATCTATTTCCGTTTCTATTAGTATTCTGTCCAATCATTTCGAATTCGAATACGTCCCGCATGCATAATGTAGCTTTTATTTATTATCAATCCATTCTCATACATCGAAGAGTTGAATGCATCTCGCAGCGTACGCCGATCAGAAGGCGCGATAACGTCTTGTGTGTTAATATGTTGTAAGTTGTAAAAGATTTCAGTGGAACTAATAATCATTTGTTTCATGGCGACTTGTTGACTTCAGCTGTCAGATAAATTTAATCTGTGTTCGTATTTTGTTTCGTCTCCTCTTTCCTTCCACACAGCATCTCTTGATACTCTGACTGTGAGGATCTTCTGATAATTTATTTATTTATTTATAAAGACGATGTTATTTATTCTCCATACGCAGACATTATAGTTCTGCTGATACTTGGTTATAAATTATAGATGGTGAGCGAGATCTCACGTTCAGCATGGCGTCATGCGGTGGGAAATGGATTTAAATCAATTTGTGTAATTTATCAATTTGATTTTGATCATGATACCAATTATATATAGTATGGGGACATACATGAGTCGTAATTTTGGATATGTATATAATTCATCAAGTGCTACGTTAAAATTAGTATTATGGGATTGTGAAGGTAGAAGTCGGAGTTGGTCTTTCACTGATTATAAATTGATAAAACTTATCAATTTCAATTTTATTTATTGGTGCAATTATAAATATTAAATTGAAAAAAAAATCTATTTTTATTATAAAATAGACTTGAACGGGGAATATGAAGACCATATGGAAAAGACAAGGCATCAAGAAACACGCAACAACCAATATTTGCTTAGAACACGAAACCAAAAGCAATCGAAATACAACAGGCTCCTGATGACCACCTATAATTTTTACGTGACTTTGTCACTAGAGGGGGAGTACTGTAGCGGCACTAGTTGGGATTAGTTTTCCACATAGAGGAAAACCGAACGTATCAAAACATTGCATTATTTTGTAAACGATCATTTTTTGCAGTTTTAGTCTAAAGTTTAGTCTAAAGTTTAGTCTAAATTAGTTAGGGGGCGTCCATTATTCACGTGGTTGATTTTTTGACGATTTTTGGATTTCCTTCCCCCTTGTGATAATTAAAATTAACCTTTCACCCCCAGCAAACATCACGTGTATTTTTAGTTATGTAAAATTTTTCGAATGTATTTTTCGAGTTTAAGAAATGACCGTAGAATTTTTGAATTATTTTTTGAAAACTCAGGTAAAAAATAAATACACGTGATATATCTTACTAGACCCTTCCCTCCCATACGTAATACTTTGTGCATTTTTGTCAACCCCCCCTCCCCCGAAAAGCTTCACTTGATTAATGGACGCCCCCTTATTTATAGTACATTAATTTACTAAAAAATTTGGTTTAAATTCCTTACTGATTTACGCCGTTTTTAGTAATATTGATTGCCACTGACGTACATACCTATTATAATTTAAGTGTCAAACCAATAATTTATGTACTCTTGTCATTTTATACATTTCAAGAAAAAAACATATTTACATTACAAAGTTTTATGCAAATTATGTGCCTACGAGGTATTTTAAATATTGAAAATTTTGGTTTGAGTGAAAGATACAAGCAAAAATTGTGCCAATAAATTATGCGAAGACGTAATTTATTTTGAAAATATTTTAATATTATTTATTATTTAAAGCGAAAAACAATTTCAGAGCATTTTTCCAATGTAATAACAATTTATAAATAGAAATGAAATGACAACAAACAGTTTTTCTCATGATTTATCTACTTTTAAAATACGCAAAATAAAACTGTGCATTTTAAAAAGCTTACTACTTTAAATATTATATATTTTTATTTTCTTAGGCGCTTTAAATGAAGCAATGGCAGCTGAATTTATTATGATATGATCTACTATATAGATAATTTTTGTTTTGTTATTCCACTGACACTATTTTCAAGAAGCGAGTATCAATTTCTGATTAGCACTTAGAGCTCAATTTATTTCTCGGATATATACTAAAGAGTTAATCATTTAAACAGTAACCGTTTTCATTCTATAAATTGTAGCATTCGGAAGTTAATGTCTGTGATATTAATAGGATCAATAATTCCAATAATATAATATATGAATAGCAGGTTAATGAGGCAGTAGAATTATAGTGTAATAAAAAAATAGGAAAACTTATTATAATGAAATATTTAAATAATATATGCAAAATGTATGGTAATTTAATAAAAATTAACTTGAATTACTTGACGAAAAATAGATTTTTTAGAATAGTTATATCAGCAATATTTTTAAAAATAGTACTCCATTATTTCTTTATACAGAAACATTCATTAACAATATTAGGTAATAATCATCCAATCAAAATCAAATCAACAATTCGAAAAAATTTAAAAACATTATTAACTTATTTCTGTTTATTTAGTTTCCTTATGGTAAGTTATAGTAATCGCAAAAAAATCTTCTGAACATTTTGTCATACCAGGAAAAAATTGATGAATGTGTATGGATATGGATGTGTGGATACAATTTTTCGTCCAGGATTTCAAGAGCACGGTTCAACCGATTGGAATGATTCAAACAACGCTCGATTCGTATTGACGGGAAGAGGGCCGAAAGCTTATTGGCAATGGCAGGTCGAGCGGCTTCGGTGATATGAAGCATTTTTTTTTATTGATTTGTTATTATTTTTACTCCTCAAATGTTTAATTATGGTAAAAATTGATGAATGTGTGTGTGTGTGGATGCAATTATTCGTCCAAAATTTCGAGCGCACGGATCAACCGATTAAAATGATTCAAAAAACATTCTATTTTTATTGACAATGGGAAGAGGAGTTGAATGCTTATTGACACTGATTATTGAATATTTTTATTCTTTAAACATTTAAACTTTCTTAAGCAATTTTTAGCTTTAGCAATTTGCCTTATGGTACAATCCCATGTACCACTAGTTATTTTGCAATGAATAAGTACTCTTTAATCATTAAGGATTTACAAAAGTGACGGAGGCTGGGTACTAGTATTTACACAAACTTTTGAAAATAATAAAAAAAAATAATAAAAAGCAAATTTAAATTTAAAAGATATCTGAAAGATATCAAAAATATAGTTTAAATTACACCTGAGTAATGATTATATGTAGAAACGTGTAATAGAAATATAACAAAGTAAACTTCGTCTCCCATCGAACAACTAACTAGTAATGAATTTAAATTACTCCAATCCCATAAACAATGTACATACATTTCTAAATGTTAATAAATTAATCAGTTACAATGTATCGGCTTCTAGTAATGTATACATCATTTGTTACGGAATGGCATCGAATTGACATTTGTAAATATTTCATCATAATAAACGGCTCATTTGAAACGCTTAAACTGGTAACTTTACGGCACTAACGATTCGCTTATAGCAGTCAAGCAATAAATAAATTGTAATATGCATATAAATTGTTGTAAATATATTCAACAAGTTTTTAGATATCTATCTGATACTCAGAGAGACATGTTGTGAAAAGAAATTATTTTATTGTGCAAAACAAAGAGCGACCGGTACTAGTCAACATATGTTATTTATTGTTATTGGAAGCTATTAATTTTAAAACAAAGTTGTGTGCGAAGGTATGAACCCTGACTACTTAAAACATTGATTGATGATTTAAATAGACATTTACAAGAATAAATTAAATAATTCAGCGTGAATATCCAACAGAATTTAGTTACTTGTTTTGCGGGACATATTTTACTGTCAAGTCCTATATGTACATGATAAATTTGTCGAGAAGTTACCTAACAATTAAAAACTAATTATTTGAAATACCTTAGAGACATTTAACGAAATAGAAATTTAGGTTAACATTCTTTACGTTTCTGAATTTCTTATACCTTTCAATCCTTTTATTATACTTCAAATAAAGAATAAATTTTCACCTCTTATAAAAATATAATATGGAGATGAATTCGAATATTAATAAAGTAATGATGTAGGTAGATAAAGGTGTAGTAGAGAAATAATGACAATCAAAAATATTTATTAATAAGTTTTAAATGTAGTGTTTCTTTGCATGTATTGATTTTATAAAATGAAATGATAATGATATGTTTAACTTATTATTAGTGTATGGATTAGACATTCGTCAAGATATTCATAACCTATTATTAACAATAATGAGCAATAATAATAGTGTAATAGTTAGTATTAGGATTTCATTTGGAAATTTGTACAAACTTATTCAGTATTCATAGGGTTGTGTAATTTTTTTCAAACAAATTCAGAGTCACGTATCAAAAACGTTTACAATTAACCATTCTATATTAAAGCAAACTAAAATAAATATCCCAATTAAAAAAAAAGAATCCCTCGATTGTTAATTATAAATTATTTTGGAAAACAAGAAGGTTACGCATCAGATTTTTCAGAAAAATGTTAAATTAATTTCAGAAAAATGATAAATTAATCTGAAATCAGTATAATCTTCCTTATCTAAATTAAAATAAATCTCAAATATGTCATCATATGGTAACGGTATTTAACATATAAATTATTCAAGTATATTGCTATAATAAATCTGTTGAAAAGGAATTAAGTATTTCAAAATTTTCTAATATATATGCACGGTTATGAAAATAAAATAATTATTCGTAACACTGATAAAGACAATTTTTATATAAAATATGTAAATTAATAAATTGCTGGATTGGAATTGTAAGTCTATTGAAATTCTAAATATGCATATATTAGAGCATATTTTTGACTATTAGGGCATTATGAGATTATAGTTCTGTAATTCTTTTCAAGAAACGTTGCTTCTTTGTATAAACTTTGTAACCCCAAATATTCCCCCATACATATTCAATTGGCTATTTTTTTCCTCTGATTTTGAAAAACAATAACCAAGTATTAGAGAAAAATTTTGCCTAATTTAAAATTTACATTCGATATATAAGCAATGTTTCTTGATTGTAGTTTCTTGTTTGTAGATTCAACATCGAGATGAGCCCTGCCGATCTTTTTGCTTCATAGATTTTTGCCTGAATTTGTTATGTTGGTTTGACTCTTTTAAAAAAACTCAGTAAGTTGTGCACCGATTGAGCTGAAATTTTAGCATGATATAGGGTTGAGAGACACCATTGTGGAAGCACTTGAAGTAGTTAATTATTCAACAGTATTTCTAAACTTATTAGATCTGCCAGAATGCAGATAATAACTAGCTGTAAGTGGAATTCTGTCTTAAGGCAATTAAGGCATCGTGCCTTAAGGCAAATTGCTGAAACTTCCCGTACCAAAAATTATTATTTTTTTTTAAAAACGATTAACATTTTTAAAAAAAAATTACTTTGAAAAAATAAGATTTTTGAGAAACTATAAATTGGACAAAAAATTACTTTTTTTTGAAAAAAAAAAATTAAAAAAAAAAAAATAATGATTTTTTTTTTTTGAAAAAAAAATTTTTTTTCTTTATTTTGACATATTGTGGAAGATTTGAACTTTCTTTTCAAAGCAATAGTACTGCTTTAACTGCATAGGGACAAAATATAAAGCGCGTAACCCCCGCGTCGCTGTCTAACGCATAAGCATTGGTACGGAACCCATAGGAATGTTAACAAAATGTATACTTATTGTTAAAATATCTATAAAATATCTGATAATTTGATGTGCATATGTCTAATGATCATTTTTGACCGCCAAATGGCTCATTTTTTTACTTTTTCCTCCATATCTCCGAAACCGCTAGACCTACCTTCATGAAAATTTTATCGATTCTTCATCTTGTCAATACAAGTGAAATGGTTTTTGAATTATTCAAATCGGACGCCCCGTTCTCTTAAAAACTGAGTTACCGTTTTCGGCACTTTTTGCCCCGTATCTTCGGAACGGCTAGACCTGCCTTCGCCAAAAACTAATCAGCACGTCTCCTTATCAATACGAATCGAATGTTTTTTGAATTATTCAAATCGGTTGATCCGTGTTCCCGAAATCGTCGACGAAAATTTGTATCCGCACATACATACACACACATACATACATACATACATACATACATACACACACACACACACACACACACACACACACACATACATCCATTTTTTCTAAGGTATGCCAAAATATTCAGAAACCTTTGAAACGTCGAGAAATACAAAAATTTTCATTTTCGATTTTTTTGCGATTACTATAACTTGCCCTACGGGAAGTTAAAAATAAAATGCCAACAAAATGAAAAGTAGGTGTGCCAATTAAGAAATAAATGAAAAACGTAGTGGAAACGATGATTTTAACGCGCCTTTAAAAAGGTGAATATGTCATCATTCTTCGAATCCCCATAACACCGCCAGATATAGCATTTCAATTTAACAGATTACAATTTCAAGTTTGATTGAAATTTGCAATCAGGATCAATGAAAGTCAAGCTAAATCTTTAGATTTTTGTTATTCAGAATTAGGTAAGGATTGTTTTACATACGGACAAATGTATGCTGCCTATTCCAGAGCTGGGAAAGCAGACAATCTCTCTCAACCAATTTAATATATATATATATATATATATATATATATATATATATATATATATCTATATGTATTATCAATCAAAAAATTTATCAATTATCACCAAGATTATTTCTAATTAAATTACAAAAAACAAGTCTGATACTGTTTTATCCGCAATGTAAGTAAGTACATATATTTTTATAACTGCCCGTAATTTATGTTTCTGTAAAGTCGATTCGAACGTAATTTATACCCAAGACAGAGAATAACATATAAATTACACTGTTTTATGTTTACCTTTGCGATTAATTAACGTTGTCCGGCCGTTATCTAGAGTCAGAATGTCGTGTCTGGCTTCAAACGTTAATGATATCTTCAAGATTTCTTCATTTCATGCAAGGGAAATTATTTATCGCCGCATTAATCGCATGCTCTCAGACGATGTGATAAATTGAGCATTTGATGAGAAACTGTACGCGTAATTCTAATAAATATGTTATTAACTCGATGGAATTCATAATCAATATTCATGCTTGATAGCAGCCATGTACGTAGAGAAAATTTATATGCGATGTACTTGAGGCATCTTGTAAGAAGCTTAGAGTATTTCATCAGAGGCATTAGAACTAGTACACATGGATATATTAAATGATAATATTTAATAAATACTTGACTAAAGTTAAAATTCATTTGTTATATTATAATATAGCACTATCTTTAACTTCCCGAAGGAGAAGTTTATGTTTTGATCAAAAAATCCGAATCGATAATTTTATGTTTTTTCGTTTCAAGCCATTCTAAATTTTGGTAGAAAATTTTGGTTTTCTTGTAATAAAGTGTTAAACAAATTTTTTTCGACAATTTTCATTATTATTTTTTAGACTAGAAAACTTTGGTATCTACTGGAAACCATAGTCTTCTAGATCATACTAAAATATTATGGCCCTACGATAACTCGTTTAGCTTTAAAAATTCGTCAAAGTTTGCAAAAATTGGTTTCGTTTTTTTTGGCACTTGTCAAAATTAGACCTTTCATCGACGTTTGCTCAAAAACGTCAGAACCGATTTCAGAAATTTAAGAGCCATTTGATGTCTTTCGATGGGGATTATCGTTTCTCAGTTCTAAGCGACGATCGGCCGAGCCGTTTCTTTGTAATTTGGAAAAAAGTGTTAAACTTTTCGTCCGCGTTTAAGCTCATACTACCAAATCGATTTTAAAAAATAAAAAAACTGTTTGAAATATATTAGTTGGGAATGATACTGATTAGTTTAAGTGAAAATCTACCCAGCCGTTTTCTTGTAATTAACTGTTAAAAAAAAAATTTAAGCCGAGCTTTATGGAACTTTTTTGGCGCTATATATCATGGTCTTATAGAACTTGCTGAAATGAGATGTTTGAGAAATTGAGTAGTTTTTTGACGTTTGTTAAAATTAAAATTAGACAATTTACTTGGCACAACGAGTACCTACGAAAAAGGTTCAATTATAAAAATTATTGATTTGTGAAAAGTTGCTTTTAGAAAATACTCAGAGTTAACGTGTTCGTTGGGTTTCAAATATGTGTAATAAATCCACTCGATATACTTTTAATTACTCTTAAATTAATTTGTTTTTGATTAAGTCGATTATTTACACATATTGGTAATATGTAACTTGCAAAATACCATTACCAACTAGTTATTTAAGCAATTTGCAACTAAAACATAGTTGCATTTATGCTGAAATTTATTTTTTGTTGATTAAAAAGGTAACAAAACATTAGTTAATGAATAATAATAATAAATATTTGGTATTACACTTATATTTTCTTGAGACAAAATCATCCTGGCAAGTCTTAAAATTGATAAACTGCTTCAACATCCTGGATAATTTATATATGGTTGACTTATATATAAAAAAATACCACTAATTTAGCACTGCTTAAGAAAATCAATAGTTAAATGAAATATGAATGATATACCATGCCAATCATATTTTTTATACAATTTTGAAAAATTAAATGGAAACTCGAAATTATTTTAAAAAAATTTGATATATAGAGCTTGTAATTTAATGCTACCCAGAAACTACTAACATTTGTCAGTAATATTACTATAACAGTGTCAAGCAATAAATTAATCGAATGATTTGTTACATGTATAACTTCTCACTAATTATATATTGATAGTCAATTTCTCTTACATATTTTAAGCAAAACGGTTCTTCTGCTCTTGTTTTTGAATTGGAAACATTTATTTATTACGAACTTAGTGAAAGGCGGAGAGAAAATGATTAATGATTGAAATCAACTTGATCGGTATTTTAATAGTCAGTAGCCCGTTGATTTGGAATTTGACATATGAGTAATGACATATTGCTGTACATGGAGACAATGAATTATTAGAGGTAGAGAACCTTCTAATATCGATACAGGGATGGGTATTAAATTTAGAAATGTTACTGAAAAAAAATACAATTTGTTATATAATATTTAATATTAATAAAGATTTAAGAAACAAAGATTTAAAAAAATCAGAAGACAACTAACAATTTTAAAAAAATACGAATATATATACATATAGTATTTTCTATTATTAACTTCCCGTAGGGTAGTTATGGTAATGGGCCAAAAATCGAAAATGAAAATTTTTGCATATCTTCACGTTTCGAAGGTTTTTGAACATTTTGGGATACCTAAGAAGAAATGGATGTGTGTATGTATGGATGAGGGAGATGTGCTGATTAGTTTTTGCAAAAGCAGGTTCAGCCGTTTCGGAGATACGGAGCAAAGAGTGCAGGAAATAGAAATCGAGTTTTTGAGACAACTAAGCATCCCATATGAATGATTCAAAAAACTTTCTGCTTCTTTTGAAAATAATTGCTTTTGGAAACAAAAAGTATTTAAATTATTTTCAATTTTTATTTTTATATTTTTTTTTCTTATCGAGAGTAATTCAGATTTTAATTTTAATTATGGCTAAAGTTCTAAAGCTCACTTATATACTTTAAATTATTAATTTTAACTACAAAATATTAGAAGCAATCAAAGCAAATAAACTCGATTATTTCCTTATGTTCAATAAAATTTCAATCAAACTCAACGAAATTTATAGAAAAATCGTATTATACCATATTTTTGCAGTAACAAACCCTGACAGAAAAACTAAAAGTAATATAAATACTAATAGATCACTACGTCAAACTGTCAGAGCAAAACATGAGTGATTGATGGGTCGCTGATTAGGCAGCAGACGTGTTTATTTTTGGTTATTCACGTTATTTATTTATGAAAAGCTTTCGAAATAAAATATAAATCAGATGTTGAAAGGTTTATTTTACCCTGAAGACGAAAATGGCTAAAAATGAGTTTTCTAAAAATTGTATTATATAAAAGCCAATTATAACCAATGAATGATCTACGACTACGCACAACTGTTAAGTATGATTTTTCATTGTTCCGATCATTATCAGTTAGAAAAATAATTCAAATTTTATTTTGTATTAAAAATCAGGTAATAGTAGAGGGTATAATTATCTACTGATATCCTGAATACTTAAATAAATGAAGCTCCAAATATAATCCAGAGTTCCTCAACACTGATGCTCTATTTCATTATTAGAGTTCAACAAAAAAAAATCATAAATCTTTGGGTATTTCATCAGATTTTTCCTTTTATTTATTTCTTTTAACTAATAGTAATGTAGTAAATTTTCTTTCATAATATGAAATTACACTGAAACAAATATGTATGGTGTAAAATAAAATTTAAACTAGTGACAAACAAATTGCTAGACCTGCCTTTGCCAAAAACTAATCAGCTCATCTCCCTATCAATAGGAATCGAATGCTTTTTGAACCATTCAAATCGGTTGATCCGTGCGCCCGAAAACGTAACTGGAAATTTGTATCCATACATACATACACACACACATCCCTTTCTTCTGAGGTATTCCAAAATGTTCAGAAACCTTCAAAACGTCGAGAAATGTAAACATTATTAATTTCGATTTTTGGCCCATTACAATAACTTACCCTACGGGAAGGTAAAAAATATGAATACTAATATAAAATAAATTTTTATTGTTTTTTCTTCATCTTACAATATTTTTCTTGACTTTTGAAGTTTATCTTGGGTATCAATTAAAATTTTTTGTTAATAAGTCTCAAAAGTGAATAGATCTACTAGTCTTACATGTTACTATTATTTATAAGATTTAAATTGTTAGACACAGTGGGAGTTCTAGTACAATTTGCCGCACAATTCCAATTGCTTGTAAAACTCATAATCTATATTTATAATTACATTACATACAATCAATTTAATTATTCAATAAACAACAAAACTCATCCGGTGATAATAAAAATTATTCATTATATCAACAAGCAAGTATAATCAAATCAACTAATTCAAATCGTGCATAGATAACATCATAATAAATAAATGATTATAATTATTTCCGATCTGAATAATTTAAAATTATTTATGTATAACGATTCGATACCATTAATTAGATATGGATGTGTCGTGTCAACACAATTCCATGTTATAATAAATATTTATATTGATTTAATTGAGAATGCACTGTTTGTCGATAGAACAAAATTTATTAAACAAAAACCTTGCGACTTCGACATTATTGTAAACAAAACCGACAAAATATCTACGAAAAGATAATTAATAAACGCTGTGTACTTTTGCAAAGAATTTTATTAGTATCAATAAACTGGAAATATTTCGTAAACATTTGGAAAAGAACTTTTGTAGAACTCACAACACTGATATCCTCAAATTTATTATGGATTTCAAATGTACGATAATTTTGAATAATAAATATTTATTTGATTGTGTTTATACAATTATAAGCAAGTAAGAATATTTCACATATTACCTGTCATATAAACATTAATTTTGCTATCAACAATTTGTAATGAAAACAAATTTTTGTTTAACATCAGAAATTTTTGCTCGACATTGAGCATTTATTATTGACAAATTTTAATTTTGTTAATTGAATTGACGGATATTTATTATACACCAGCAATTTTAAACAAACTTTGTCGCTAAATTAAAATTAATTCTGCTGTCAAAAATTTGTAATATAAGCAAATTTTGTTTAACATCTTTTTCGACATCGAGAATTTATTATTGACAAATTTTAATTTTTTCAATTGAACTAACAGTTGTTTATTATACACTAGTTATTTTAAACAAACTTTGTCGCTAGATTAATATTAATTCTGCTATCAACTATTTGTAATGAAAATAAATTCTTGTTTAACTTCGAAAATTTTTGCTCGACATCGAGAATTTATTATTGACAAATTTTAATTTTTTTCAATTGAACTAAATGATGTTTATTATACATTAGACATTTTGAACAAACTTTGTCGTTAGATATTTATAAATTCAGCTATCAACAATTTGTAATATAAACCAATTTTTGTTTAACTTCGGAAATTTTTGTTCGACATCGAGAATTTATTATTGACAAAATTTAATTTTTTCAATTGAACTAACGAATATTTATTATGCACTAGTCATTTTAAACAAGCTTTGTCGCTAGATTAAAATTATGGTAATTCTGCTATCAACAATTTGTAATATAAGCAAATTTTGTTTAACATCGAAAAATTTTTGTTTGACATCATCGATAATTTATTACTGAGAAATTGTTTCAATTGAAATTTTTTCAATTGAACTAACGGATATTTATTATACACTAGTCATTTTAAACAATCTTCAAAGATTTTTGTGAAGAATACAATTATTAAATATTTAAGAATTTATTATAAGGCTTTTAATTCATAGTTTTGGATTTAGTAGTGTCAAAATTAGTTATACTCTCATGAAACAAATTTTATACAATACTATAAACGTAATAAAATTTGTTACATAACAATTAGCTCAATGATATTAACATTTGCTTCATAATGAAAATCAAAATAATGATATTTGATGTATAAATGTTATTAAACTATTATTAGTTATAGTACTACTACTTCTTGATCGGTATTACAGATCGCCTGATAAGCATTATTAGAAAGACACAAAATAGGCAAGAAATTTAAATATCCTAGAAAAATTTATGTCATGAGAAATAATTAAAAATAATGTATGTACTATATCTAACATCTAACATCTATATTTATTTACATTTAAAAAAAATGTTAGGATTGTAAATACAGTTAACATCCCATAGGCTAAGTTATAGAAATTGCAAAAAATCAAAAATGAAGATTTTCGCGTACCTTTATCTTAGAAAAGAATAGATGTTTGTGTGTGTGTGTGCGTTGGTATGTGCGGATACAATTTTTCGTCCACGATTTTTAGATAAAAAAACAAGCGATTTTATTAATTCAAAAAACCCTTGATTCTTATTTATAGAAAGACGTGCTAATTAGGTTTGGGCAAAATTTCGAAGTAAAGAAGAGGCAAAAGTGAAAAAAATGCCTATTGACTTTTTGAAAGAACTAAGCATCCAATTTAAATGATTCAAACAACATTTTACTTATATTGACTATATGAAAAATTGATTAAATTTTGGAGAAGGCAGAATTTTCGTCGACGATTTCGGGAACATCGATCAACCGATTGGAATAATTCAAATAACATTTGATTCGTATTGATAAGGAGACGTGCTGATGAATTTTTGGCGAAGGCAGGTCTAGGCGTTCCAAAGATACTGGGCAAAAAGTACCAAAAACGGTAACTCAGTTTTAAGAGAACTTCTGATTTTAATAATTCAAAAAAGATTTTAGTTGTGTTGACAAGATGAAGAACTGATTACATTTTTGGAAAGACAGGTCCAGCGGTTATGGACTCTCAATAAAAATAAGTTTAAAATAATGTCATTTGGCAGTCAAAAATGCTTATTGGACATATGTACATCAAATTATCAGGCATTTTATAGAAATTTTAATAATGTGTACACATTTTGTGTACATTTTTTTGGGTTCCATACCAAGATTTTCATGGTTCAAATAAATGTCCTCGACATTCGTATGGAATAACCGATTTGAATAATCTAAAAGCATTCCATTCGTATTGATAAGTAGACATCCTGATTAGTTTTTAGATATAGGCAGGTCTAGCCTTTTGGAAGATATGGGGCAAGAAGAGCCCACAATTTGCCTTAAGGCACGATGTCATGCGCCCCACAAGTTGATTTATTTTTTCAACAAACTGATTCACCTCTGTGTCTTTTATGATTGATCTGAATTGAATAAAATAAAAGTGAATGATAGTGTTAAATGCGTTCTAAAATGTCTTGTGTTTCCAACCGGTTTTAATAATCCTGGTCTGCCTTCTCGCCTTGTTGCGCTTCGCACTTGACTTGATCTGGGACCGCTGAGTGTAAATATGTCTTCGTTAAAACCTATATCGCTCAGATTGCGAAAAATCAAATAAGAGTAAATAAAATTAAAACGAACAGCCGAAGCCAACTCGATTCAATGTATGATGAATGATCATGGCCGTGTATAAATCATGGATTATAATTAATCCTTTGATTAATAACATTCGCACAGTTAGCGACATACGACAATTATAAAGAGCGATCTGTTGGCATTCAGCATGCAAGGACAGAGATTTTATGTTGTGACAGATTTTATTTTATTAATTTTCAACACGTTCGGATTTAAAATTGTATTAATTTTGGGTGTGTTTCTATATTTGTTTGTCGAAACTGACAATCAGAAGTAGGAAATTTAGTACACTGCGTTATCCCGAGCAATATTCTAAAAATGTTTCTCAATATCAGGAGTCACTTGTAAATCAACAAATTTACTCAATGCCTGAACAGTTGTAAATATAGTACTGAATAAAAATGTGGGGAATCAAGAAACAAAATCACTGATCATTTTTTATATCATGAAATTTTATAATCAATAAATTGTTTATGTTTTTATACAAATGGAATTTATATTTTTATAATCATAACTATTTTTCATAGTGGTAACCTACGGCATTTGTGATAAAAACGGAAAAGGAGCATGAAACGGAAATTATTAAATATAGACTTTGGTCCGTGGCTACTTAAAAGGTACGTCCAGTCCTCGAATCATCGCGAGTTAACGCATATACTCCCTGACACCGGACTTCCGTTGGTATACCCAGACCTCAGTGTTATTGCTGACACAAAATTTAAACGAAAAACATCCAGTCAAACAATAACCAACTAAACATTTTATTTTTCAACTAGTTTACTATGTTTGTTGCAAACTGCCAATTTGCAGACAATCTTAATATTTCTATCGTAGACTTCTAAAAATTTCGAATATTTTTTATCCTAGCTGAGAATGAACATTTCTGATACTTCTTAGTTCAAATTCAAAATGGATTTTGAAGATTTTACAAGATGTTTTAATAACATATAAAAATTTGTAATAAAGATTATGCATTGCAGACAGTAGTTTCACCAATTTATAGAGCGATTTCGTATTAATTTATAATAAATCAATGTGACGTAATTCCATGTCAAGTTATATATGCGAAGTAAATTATCTGACCAACCATTATATGTCACATTTAAATATATTTTAGAAATCAATTATGGGCCGGCGGTGGCGATATCGGTTAGAGCGTGGACTAGCAGCCACTAGTTCCAGGCTCGCTGGATCGATTCCCGCTACCGCCGTAGCCCGACATCAGGCAGCTTTGATGTCAAATTTCCACTTGGGATTATAGATCACAATATAATTCCAAGTGGAAATCGTCCTTCGTGGACATAGCTGCAACATCCAATCATATGCAACTATTAGACGTAAGAGCTAATATCAAAAAATATCCCACACATAAGAGAATGGTTAATCGATGGATTGCCTCTCATGAAATAAGTAGTATTAAGTCGTTAACCAACAGCTTATAGAACATATAGGAGTTCTGATTGCTGTTCAAACAATAAATAAAAGAAATCAATTATGTCACCAGCTACATAAATCAAACTATTTCTATAACATTTACTATCGCCAATAAATTCATATCTGATCAGCAAAGTAAGAAATATATAACTTTTGTCATGAAATTTTCCATAAGTGATTGAGCAAATGTTTTATATCATAGTAAAAACTCAACAGAAATGATTGTAGAAGTATAAAAGTTACCATCAATCTATATAAAGGTAATAAAAATAGCATAGTTAAATCAAAATATTTATGATTAATAATCGATACATAATTTTGGTCTTGTCTTGAAATTAAAATGTAATGAATGTAATAACGTAAATGATGGACCGATCAATATATATGGCATTCTAATTTATAATTTTCTAATTATATATATATAGTTTTAATTACAAAAAATTCCATGTTGATTACGATTTTCAGAAATTAATTAAAAATTAATATGAGATATATCATTGATAAATAATTTTTGGCTCGCATTTATTATGAAAATCAAAAAAGGGTAATTAGTTTTTTGAAGTGAAACTTCTTTTGGCGCATCTAGGGTGTAAATCCGTACAAATGCAACGGAAGTGCGTTACGGCAGATAAAATAAGAGTCGAGTGCCAATGATTCGTCATTCGCTCTCGATGATATTTCTATACGGGTCAATTGTAATTAGTCGTCGCGTTAAAAAATATTCCTGTGAACATAAATTTTACTCAATTCTTGTTTACTTCAGCAAAGATTCTATAATTATTCACCTATTCAATTATAACATACAAGAAAAGAAATATTACAAGTAAATAAATGTTGCAAGTCGCATATAAATTATTATAAATAAATTCTTGTAAACCAATTATGTCATCAGATATATAAATCAGTGCATTTATGTGACATTGGCAGTCACCAGTAAATTCATCTCTGATCGGCAACATGAGAATATGATACATCGGCTTGTCAATGCGATTGCTTGTTCACGCGTTTGTGATCACATGTTATGTGACATATCAGTAAAAGCCGTCCAACCAGATGACCTGATTCGATCAGACGTGTTTCATTAAAAGAATTAATCACAGATCCGCTGTGAAAACGAGATGAGAAAAAACGAGGTTTCACACGAAAACGAAGGCGAAGATGCTGGGCAAAAAAGATGGACCACGTTGCCCTTTTGATGATAATTAGATTTAACTTGGTGAGATGTCATCAGTTCGCAATTGAAATATAAAAGCATTCTCTACCTAATAATTGATCAAGTGAGTTGGCATATCCGTTGATCTTATTTAAAGTAAGTGTAGATTTCATGGAGTCCACAGTTTTTATAAAATCGTTAATATTGTATGATGAACAGTTGAGTATCACTAAGAACATTCACAAAAATTCGCTTCCAAATCATCCAAATGACTCAAAAAGCAAATATTTTCATCACTTACAATATTAGAACAGTATGGAATAAGTAGGTTATGAAAAAAATTATTCTTACTTCATCAGCTATTTTCTAAGCAAATTTACATACAGATGACTAGAGGGCGTCCATTAATCACGTGAGGTTTTTAGGGGGAGGGGGGTTTGATAACAAATCACGAAATATCACGTGGGGAAGCAAGGGGTATGATAAGATATCACCTGTATTTATTTTTTAACTATTTTTTTTAAAAAAACATTCAAACATTTTCAAAAAAAGAATAAAAAATTTTAGTTTTTTCACGTAACTAAAAATACACGCGATGTTTGGTAGGGAAGAGGGGGTAATTTTGAATATCACCACGTATCAACAAGGGGGAGAGGGGTTTCAAAATCCTAAAAAACTAGCTCACGTGATTAATAGACGCCCTCCTAAGAAAAATCACTAGCAAGTCTTCAAAATTTGTCGATAAACTAATATTTTCATTACAGAAATTGTTATAACAGTAAGAATAAACTAGTTGTAAAATAATAGAATTTTAAGTCACCGGACTTTTCTAATCGAATATACATATAGTACTATGAACAGACGAGTATCACCTAGAAAATCCTCACAAATTCGCTTCCAAACTCTCAAAATGATTCAAAAATCGAATATTTTCATCATGAAAGATGTTAGAATAGTATAGAATAAGCTGGTTATCAAAAAGTGGAATGTTAGTTCATCAGCCTTTTCTAATCGAATTACATATAGTAAGATAAGCAGACATGTATTACTGTAAGAAAATTCACAAAAATCCGCTTCAAAATCCTTAAAATGTTTCAAAAATCAAATAATTTTAGAACAGAAAACGAAAGACCAGTATGGAGTCAGCTGATTATAAAATGATAGAATCTTAGTTAACCAGGCTTTTTCTAATTGAATATAGTAAGATAAACAGACGATTATCACTAAGAACATTCACAGAAATCCGCTCCCAAATCCTCCAAATTACTTCAAAAGCAAATATTTTCATTAAAAAAAATGATAAAACAGTATGGAATAAGATGGTTGTGCAAGAATAGCTCCTTAATTCACCAACCTTTTCTAATCGAATATTTCGACAATTTTTATTTCGACAAGTATATGTTAATGATAATGGAAAAAATAATGTTAGCAATTGCCCAAATAAGTTTATTAATTATATAAATTTAGATTGCCCACATTGATAAAACGTCAAGATTTCATTAAATGTATCATAAAATGATAAATGATTTATTATTTACACGGTATTTACGTAATTTGACAAAATAGTATGAAAGAATCCATCATTTTTAGAACGTTATGATTTACTTAAATATATGAAAAATTCTTAAGAAAAAACGTAAACGTACGTTGCGTACGTTTGGCGCAACTTTAAGCGTTTAAATGGCAAAGAAGTTTAATCATAAAACTTTATCATCACTATATTAGATAAATATTTCAATAATAAGTGAAGTAAAAAGAAAATAAAAACTCACCAGTCACAAGTGCATCATTTTCATCCAAGAAATAGCAAGCTGAGCAATAGCACACCTGAAAATAAAACAGAATATTAAATTCTTATGGAAAATATTTTACATTTTCCCTAAATCTAAAATATTGTTAAATGATCTTAAATAATAAAAATAACTCTGATTATTGTATAATATTGAATAAATAAAAAATAATAAAAATAAAAATAGAATCATGCAAGGTTTGAAAGTGCATCAGAACAAACTTTAAATCCAATAATATATAAAATATTATTTAGTTCTTAGTGAATTACGTAGCTGCAAAACTTCTTTAAAGAGAATATAAATCATATAATCCAGTTATTTAAGCTTAAATTAGGTGAGAACCTCGGAATTCGAGAGACCCAGCTACTTGTATATTGACACCCTAAAGATGTCTCACAACCTACATATGGTAGGGTGTCAATACCATATGTAGGTTTTGAGACAACTTTAGGGTGTTAATATACAAGTATTTACAGACTTACAGCTGGTTATCTCGAATTCCGAGGTGAACTTACTATATATAATGGCTGGACTAATAACTATTTTGAATTCAGACATGACTAATGCAAAAGTATCTTCGATGGATGTTTGTGTTATTTGTTAATGTATTTACAATTTTTTTAGTAAGATTATGAATATATATGTATATGTGGATAGAAACAGAAATAAATATATACCATTTTTTATTTGTATTTAATAAAAAATTTGCATTAAATAAATATAGCACAGGGTCATCATAAAAGCAGAATGCACAGTAGTCATGCACAACCAGTTCTACATTTAATGAAAAGGTTTACAAATCATTATATAATCGAGGTGTAAATATTAAAATAACCATCCGAAATTGTAGCAGCAGTAATATTCACCTGAACACAGATTAAGAATATGTTTCCAATATAAGGTCAAATAATATGGTAATTAGAACAGAACAATTATTGGCATCCACAAATAGTTGCCTTTTGATTATCCATATATATCCAAATATAATCCAAATAAATCCAAATGGAACACACGTAAATTTTTATTTTGTGATGGCCATGGGTAACAAAAATCGTTACAATAGTTTATAGAATACCAAAATTGATTGCTGTACAAAAAAAATATGCAGCTTATACGCATCATAATCCATCATATTATAATATTAACTACCGCAAATTATTATAATGAGACGGACAATGATGCTGGGGTCACAAGAAAAGAGCTGATTATTTTTTGCCATCAACTTCTAATAGATTGAAACCAGCATCCTAAATTTTATAAAAAGCATGTCATAACATTTTTATCCCCAGCTCTTCACTGGAGAATCGTCTTCCACAAAATGCGATAGCCGTCAGGATTATTTCGAATATAAAATGTCATCTCATTATTCATTCACGGTTATGAATGATGTCTCTTTAATTGATAATCTCGTATCGAAGTTGTCATCGGGATTGTATTTTTTATTTGTCGTGTTTTTTAATATCGACATAAGACGTATTAGTGACGCTTAAATAGTTTATCAAGTGTCATGTTGATTAGAAAGGCATACGATTAATAAGAATCGTTTAAGTCACTGTGAGGGTCAAGTCATTTTATTATATATACATGTATTTATATAGGTAGATATAAATATCCATACATTTTTTCAATAGCGATCAGAACATAACAGGTCTATGAAATGTTGCGATAAAACTTCTTCATAATTTGGTGCAATATTAGAATTTTTCTAATACTGATTAATCCCATAGGGTAAGTTATTGTAATCGTCCAGGAATCGAAATTGAAAATTTTTACATTTCTTCACGTTTTGAAAGTTTCTGAACATTTTGGCATACCCCAGAAAAAATGGATGTGCGTGTGTGTATGTATGTATGGATACAATTTTTCGTCAACGTTTTCGGGCGCACGGATCAACCAATTTCAAAATAATCAAATCAATTTTTTATTTCCCAAATTTTTTTGGCAAATCATAATTGTATATATTTGCTCAAAATATATAATCAATATTTATATCATCAAGATATAATTTAGAACAATAATAAAAGGTGATCCACTGTTTTTTTTTAAATTTCTATGTTATTTGTCAAACTAATTACTCAACATCTTTCTATTTAGACAGATTGTAATTTATAAGGGAAAAAAATCATTATTATGGAAACTTTAAAAAAATCTAAGAGTTTAGATTAAAAAGTTTTCTTTCTATGCACTATTATAACTGTATAGGTTATTATATATTATATAACAGTCTATAATGCCTTTATATTAATAGTTTTATCAAATTCTACATATCAACCAACAAAAATCAAGATTATTTTAAAACAAATTATAAATTAAACATACATCAATTTATATAATCATATGTATTATATATAAATATTCCAAAAAGAAAGCACAAAATTTCGTAGTAAATAAATTAGTAATTGTATTTTAATAGGTGTATTTAATTTTCAACTAATTTAAATCGATTGGCATTTCCTCATAGTTTAATAAATCATTCAGTTAGAATAAATCAAGTTTTCGACATGGGAACTAGTCTTAACTAATATTTTAGATCGCAAAAAGTAAATAACAATTTGCTTTCTTACAATTGTATTTGTGGCTAGTAATTGCAAATATATTTTCAGATTAATTTATCTTTCGTATTTTAGTCTATATTGGCAATTATTTTCTTGTTAATTTAGTTTCAATTATAGCTTGCAGTCTATTTATAAATATCAAAATGGTATTATCATGAGAGCTAATTGTAAGCAATCTCTTCAATAAAGGAAATTTAAATATTTATAATAATTATATTAAATATCAAATTCCTAACTTCTGAATTATTCCCAGTGGAAATTTTTGGTGAATGCAAATTTCTTACGTAATATAAAACTAAAAGAATTATAATGGCGATATGATTTCTGCAGTCATTTTAATATTTTAAAATTACTCACACTTTATAAAAACCACACTAATCATAAATTGCATCAAATTTTGACCGCAATTGCAAATAAAATTTTAATCTTGCGTAGTCATTTTAACGACGTATCAAAAGTTATAAATAAGAAAAATTACGTAAAATCTAAATACAATTCTAATATTGTAAGTCACTTATTTGGTTGAATATCTTTAATTTTCTCATGACTATATAATAATTGCAAAAAAATTGTAAATATGCAAGTGAAATTCATTTGCATGTAGAAGACTAAATGCATTATATTAAAGCCCGCACTAAATTAATTAAAAAAATGTTAATAGCATTACGCCCTTACGGAAATCTATATTTAGACTATATGTAATACTAACCAAGAACTATGTAAATCTCAATGAATAAAATCTATGCACCTTGTTGAATTACTCTGTGAATACTGAACACTATCGATAAAATAAAATGTGTAAACTACTACGCATTACGTAAGACTACAATCGAACCGGTACCGATATTGCACTAAAATGCAAACACAGACTAAACTGAAGGTATTCAGGGTCATCATGCCAAAATTTATGAAATATGTAAATAACATGGATGCTATTAGACATTGATGTAATAAATGTATCTGATTTTTATAGCGAATTCAAAAATAATGTATTTTTCTATAAATATTAGTTGTACATTCAGTAGGTAATCGAAATGAAAGAATTTTTTATTTGATTTATATTCTGTGAATTTGACGTTTTAAATATAATAAAACATATTTTCTATATGTGAATTTTAACAAATGTACGAGTTTCTCCCAAAATTGCCAGAATCGATTTTAAGAGTTTTACAGCTTTACTGAGGGGCTATCAATGAAGATAAAATGATCAGTTATGAAGTCAGTTTAGACATAATTTGGTAATCAAATATAGCCTTTTTTATAAAGCACTGCAAATTTTAAATTTATTTAACAAAAATTTGAAAGTAAATCCAAAATATAAATAATTTTGTGGCACGTTTAGTAGCATGTGGGAATCGACCATCATGATATTTTTATTAAATAGTTATGGATTTGACTATGATATTTGAAAATGAGCCTCTCCCAAAAATTAAAATTAAAATCATCCTTTAAACACTGATATTTCACAAAAAATATAGTTAGAAATATAATGTATTTTCAGTATTTTTTTTTAATTAAAATAAAAATATTTTTCTAACCCTGTAGTAGTGTCATTTAGGTTTATGTAGATTAGACCATAACTACCACCTTTGAAAATAATTGAAGAAGAGATGGATAAAATATGAAATATCTTATATTTTTTTGAACTTTTGGATTTTAGTTTTAATTTCTCGCCTATAATTAAAACCGTCATAATTTGTTCATCATAATATATAATCTTATGAACCATCTCTTGGATAAAATAGAAACAAATTGATGCACTTAAAATAACGCAACGCGTCCAAATATAACTTATGTTATATTTGGACATTTGTGGTATTTGGAGGTTAGTTTTGGCTGTTAAGATTTTAGTAAGAAAATCTGTTAGCTTTATGGCAGTTTTTTGAATCTTGAACTTACATATGCGACAACTTAATGACAAGCTACTTTATCCGAGAATTGGCTCATTATTGTCACAAATTAAAATATCGTGTTACTGTAATTTATTGAATGTTTTCTTCGGTACTTTTTTCAGCAATAAAGTAAAAAACTATGTGGCGCATACATTTTATTAATTAAAATTAGTTATAATATATGATACTGAGTTAGTAAAAAAATTATCCACGTTGTTCGTTCCTGCTAAGCTAAAAATCATACATTTTAGTAGAAAGTAATAAATAATATATATGAACTAAAAACTAATTAAAAGCCAAATTGAAATCCTTTAAAATGAATTTCAAAATGAATTATTAAATCACGATATAAATACTTATTTAGTAGAAAGACAAAGTACGTCGACAAAGACTGAATGTATAAAAAAATTATCACTGTATATCAAATTATAATCATCCATTATCTGTTTCTCCAGAAGGTTGTTAACCCCATCACAATGATAGAATTCAAATGAAATCGCATAATCAATTTCAGGTTTGTCAGTTGGCAGGCCTTTGTCACTGTCTGACAATTATTATGACCGTGTCGGTGACGTGCCTAACAATGGACGAGTGACACCGATGTATGACATGTGTCATGTCATATCAAATAAACATATGTGTATGAATGGCAAGTGGGGATCGGATCGAGGGTCGCGCTCAGATTACATATTGTGCGATCTGTTATCAAAATGCAAAACGCATATTGTTATCGGAATATTTGGACAGTGATGTGAACAATTCTGATTTAAATTTTGGGAAATTACTTTTCAATTGGTCGAAGGGAGAACTTGTTGAGAGATTTTATGATGGGAATCGAGGAGCTACTCTTCGTTATAATCATTTTACATATTAATATATATTATTTTTATATATTATATATTTATTGTATCATAAATTATATATATTATATATTATATCTACACATACATATATATTATATATATATATATATAATATATGTATGTGTATATAAAAAATTTATCATTTTTAGGTTATGCAAGCACGTGATTTCAGAATGAACCACGTGCTTTCTTAACCTAAAAAGTTTAAAATGTTAGTTATATCCATTGTTAAGTATGATTATTATTTGTTTATTCATGTATGATATACAGAATTTGACTAATTTGATTAAAATGTTTCTGATTTTGTTGTTCAGTATGTTTAGTCCTTTAGTCTAATACAGAATTTGATTACAAGTTTGAATTATAATATCGTACTAATTCTTGTATATATTTGGCTGATGATGAGACATATTTTGGCACGACACAATTTTATATAAATAGTAGTATTTTATTTTGACGCTTTAGCTATTAAATAATCTAATATGTTTTAACGTTAAACAAAAAAATCTCATAATATACATATAAATGAGATAATGGCTACCTTCTTGTTATATAACCAAGTTAACAATTAACTTGGTTATAAAGATTTATTAATTATTTTTCCTTTCATTATTATTCTATTGAACTTTTTATTATTATTTCATTAAATTCTCTGGATAAAAGTTTAGAGTTCTCCCATTCAATTCGTAGTAACAATTCTTATCCTTTACATTTCGTTAGTAATATAATTGAAAACAGATTTTCATCAGCAAATTAACGTCAATAATCAATACTATCAATTTTTCTGTTTATCTAATACATTACTTAATAAAAATATTAATATGAATTGTTTAAAATTATAAATATTAATATTATTTGATAATACTTTTGACTCCATTTATTTTGTTTTAAATGCAAAAATTCAAAAAAATAGCAATGATTGTAAAGCTAATTATCTTGGCAAATGTTTCTATTACATTTACAAAGAAATATATCAACAAGAGTATGATTCAAAAAATGCAAAACAATCCGAAACTATGTTTTCCGAATATATGATTAATTTTCACCACATCTTTTATGGAAATCATCCTATCATGAAGAAAAAAATGTTGACCTCAAAAAATCTTATTCTCTTGTTGTTAATAAACGTAACCTAGTTTTTACTTTTTCGAATTTATAAAAATTTAATTAATGTCTGTAAATCTGAATATCCATATTGAACCTTATGTTTTTGATTGAACTAAAAACAATTAGTGTCTTCACGACTACTCAAAATATCCTTAAACTACATTGTACCAATGAGAGTTTGTAAGGAGATTATTATAGAAGTCTGACAAAATCACATTAACATCAAAATTTAAATAAATCACATTTACACAAAATCTAAATTGATATGTGCTAGCATCCCCATTATTGTAGTAATAGTAAAAATGAAATTGATTTTCAATATTACTGCTATTCACTGAACTCTATTATAACAAAACTTTTATAAAAACCTATCTTCTTGACATAAAATCCAGACTTGATTCATTTATAAATAAAACTTAGCCAATACCACACAGAAATGGCATTGTATATGTAGATATATAATTGTTTATTCATAGTAAAATATGTATGATAATGAAACAGGTTAATTTATGTATTATTGATTTATATCTGCTACTAATTACGTGAAACAAGTAGTTACCATTCACTATAATATATAGAAGGCAATTGTCGTTAATTCTGTCCGAGAACATAAATCAAACACGTTTATAGTCGAAGCCGTAAAATGACTGTCATGCTAATGCGATCAATCTATAAACAACTTAATAAAAACTTCTACATTTTATCATATTATATGGCGCAGTCATTTGTATAAACGACTTGCTTCGTCGGGGACGAATCAAAAAATTTCTGTACTTCGATTATTTACTCTGTTAATAAAATAGAACCAGAAACTATCATCACACTTCACAAAATCGTGGATCTATATGAGATCTTGCCATTGACCATAAAAAAATTACAAATTTTGATAAGGAGGCATGCATAATTCGTTTTTCAGAATAATTGGGCCCCTTCCTCTCATTTGGCGATAATTGATTATCCTGTGACATCTATATTTTTAGTACTTAAAAATCGTATGTAGTTTTGGATTTTTTTGTAAAATTTTGAATTAATTTTAAATTCAGATGTCGAAAAAGCTCATAAAATAGATAACAATTCTGATCGACATTTGTAAAATAAAAAAAAATATTTAAAACATTTATAACAATCCTAACCCAGCTCTGTATTTAACATTTTATTTGTTTGAAGTTCTTATCCTCTTCTCGGCGTCTTCAGCTCGCCGTAAATAATTCTTATCTCTGAATCGCGCTCCACTTTGCCATCAAAAAAATAAGACCACTCTATTAAAATACATTAAAGATAATTTTTTTCTTATTTGTTTATAGGTTTCTATAAAGCCGGTAGCTATTTGTTTAATCGGCATTTTTACTTTGGCTTGATAGTGACGCATAGTGATGAGGCATATTAAATACCTAGGCCTACGGGATAATTGACGGTGGAATAGATGCTGGATATCTTCTGAAAGAGATACCATGCATATTTGATTGATGTTTTTAAATTAAAACGCTTCGATGAATTTATCGATTGATTGCTTTAAAGGTTTTAGAAAAGTGTATCAATTATTGATTAATACGCATTTTTTGTACATATATACCTAATATATTCTTTGAACTGTATTTGGCAGGATCTATAGAAGGTACTCACAGGGAGAGCCTTTACGTTGCTCGTGTGAGATTTTGGTAAAACTTGGCATAAAAGACTGTTGGTTAACAAGAATTATAATGTAATCAAATTTTTCAAAAAAAAATTAAAGTAAAGACGTCACTAACATCAACAACGAGAAATTTCTCTTATTAAATAGGAGTTATCAAAATCTATGTCCAACCAACTAAGAAAACAAGAGCAGGTTCACGTGATTAATGAATCATGAATCTATAAATTTTATTACTTATAGATACCCATTTACGTATGTAGCCTACATTATTCTATTAACACAGATTATATCAGTGTATTTACTCAATTTCAAGAAAAATACTAATTTTCCAATGACAACCCATCCATAATTAATGACTTCTTGTTGTTTCTATATTTAGGCACACATTTACAATTTTTTGCAATTTTTGCAACTGTAAGAAAAATATATCGATTTAACATAAAATAATTTATTAAATTTTAACTCCATACTGATGTAATTCATAATTTTATATTACAGTAATGATGAAACAAAGCACAAAAACGTAGTCAAGAAACGTTTGTAATTTTAACAACAATTAATAAAATTTATAAAATTAATATTAATCCCAATCCAAATAAAGTTGATAGATAAATAATTATAAATTTAATCAACTTCATTTACAGTGTTAAACCTTCATATTTTTCTACATTAGAAACTCGTTGAGACTAAGATTATGCTTAGCAATTTCTCGAATAATACTTACATATAATATACATTGAAACTTATTATCTTTTCCCGTATAATACGTTATCCTGCTTAAGATCTTCTGACCTGCTAAGATCTCTTGGAAATGTAAAAGGAGGTTTTACCGTATTTTTATAAGTAAATTTTGATATTAGGTGTCCAATATTCTTTCAAAATATTTTTTCATTCTGTATATATCTTAATGCATCAATATTAATTGGATATTTTAGAAATTTACAGTTCCTAAAAACCGCTTTCAAACTTAATCAAATTTAACTAATTATTTCATATTAAAAATAGAATTTGTCCTGAAAATTATTTCTATATTTTTCCTAACGACAACGATTATCAATCCACGTTTATAACTGATATGTAGATTGAAAACTCATGCAAAAAATTAACACATTGCAGCGTTTACAAAAATGTTATTTAACATAGATTATATCAGTCCATTTACTTAATTTTAAGAAAAATGCCATCACTATATTTCTTATTTTTATATTTTTTATTTTTATATATCAGAATCTCGTTAAGACGATTATGCTTAATGATTTCTCGAATAATACATACATATACATTGGAACTAATTGTCTTGTTCCCGCATAATACACTATCTTACATAATTTCTTGCTTAAGATGCTCTCTTGATGCTATTCTTGGAAATGTAAAAGGAGGTTTTACCGTATTTTTATAAGTAAATTTTGATATTAGGTGTACAATATTCCTTCAAAATAATGTTTTAGCTGCATGCTGATTAAAGTGTCTATATTAATTGAATATTTATGTAAAGTGTGTTTTTTAGCAATTGCATCTTTGTAAAAATATTTAAGAATACTTTTTCAAGAAACTCACAATTACTAAAAAAAAGAAACTTGTAAGTATTTTTTTTATATTAAAAATTATAATTTGTCCCGAAAACTATTCCTATATTTTTTCCAAACGAAAACAATTTCCAACCCATATTTATAAGATATAAATGCTGCAATGTGTTAATTTTTTGTATATAAGTTATGAATTGTAACTAATATGTAGATTACAAACACATAAAAAAAAAATTAACACATTGCACAAAAACGTAGGAATTATATCCCATAAAATTATAATACGTAAATTATGCAATTATTCCGGTACTAAATGATAATTTTGTTTTCCTGTAAATTCAAGTCCATGAATCATGCACGAGCAATGAGAATAATTTAAAAGTTTTTATTGATTTAACAGCATATTTTAATAAATAATGCATAAAAATGGTATTATTCAATAGAATATTTTATAACCGTGTAATTTACATAGATATTTAGACTGAATAAATGGCAATCAAATATCATCAATAAGTTGAAGTAATGAAATCAACTTTAGCTAGAATAGTTTGTAAATTATGCAAACAGATTTACAAATACAGTGATTTTTTGTAGCAGAGGTTTTACTTTATTCATGAATTGCTATAAATTAATCTCTTTTCACAGCTTTTTATTATTTTTGGTTGTTGAAGGTTGGTCAAGTACAGGAAATTCAAAGAAGGTTTGATCAAAATCATCCAAAAATTATTTCAACTATTATTTATGAGGAAACTGCTCTATGTATTTTTATCAAAAAGTAATCACCAGAGTCTCAACTGGTATCTTTCGAATAGTTTCTGAATTTTCCAAATCGGTTCAGGTTTTTTGGAAAAAATGTGGATTTGGAAAAACTACATAATGCAAGTTCTTATCCAGTTTCATAAGTTGGCTGGCTTCTTCAAATTTCGGTGTAAAAAAAATCAAATGGACTTAAAACGTTAAGAAAACATAAAATTTGTGAATCCAGTTTTATAGCTAAAACAAAAACTTTTTCGGGAAGTTAATAATTGTCTGTCTTCCTGTATCACATGCATATAAAATATCTAAATAATCACCTTCAATTTGATGTATGTGTTAAAGTGAATGTCTGGTACGCAGCACCACACCTGTTTTTAAATTCACGCACGATGATAATTAATAACAGTTTAATTGCCAATAATAAATACTTCGAATCGAGAGCAAGAATATAAATTGCCAATTGATTAGAAATAGCTTTCACGCTAATGCCTTTGCATTTTCATATTACACGATCAGACACATGGAATTATTTCTCCAGTTAATTTCGATTGTAATTACGGATAATAATCATTGTAATAATATGTTTTGTAAACTGAATAAATAACTAAAGATATAATTGATTTTGAATATTGTTGAAGTCGATACATTTTTGTAAACTCAGTTGTATTATAATTATAATATTTATATTTTTTTGTACGACAATCAGTACAAAATGAACTTCTCGTAAGGTAAGTTATAGTAATCACAAAAAAATTTAAAATGAAAATTTTTACGTTTCAAAGGTTTCTGAACATTTTGGCATACCTTAGAAAAAATGGATGTATGTGTGTGTGTGTGTGCGGATACAAATTTTCGTCGACGATTTCGGGAACACCGATCAACCGATTTGAATAATTCAAAAAACATTCGATTCGTATTGATAAGGAGACGTGCTGATTAGTTTTTGGCAAAGTCAAGTCTAGCCGTGTCGAAGATACGAGGCAAAAAGTGCCATAAACGGTAACTCAGTTTTTAAGAGAACGGAGCGTCCGATTTTAAAAATTCAAAAAACATTTTACTTATATTGACAAGATGATGATGATGATGAACTGATTAAATTTTTGGGAAGGCAGGTATCATTAATGCTCTATTAAATCTCAGACATAATTAAACTTAAAAAAAAATACATAATTTTATAGTAATTTACATATATGTCAAAATAAAATTCTACAGTTTATCTTAAACAATAAAATAAAATGTTTCATCAATAATAGTGTACGAAAATACGCTTACAACAAAATACACGATGTACATTTTAATATTTTTTTATAATTGAAACTATTTTGGTAGGCCTATAAAAGTGTAGGCTGTTTGTAAAGCCCTAAACTCTGCTTTCGTACAAAAATATAATAAAATTGTTTTATCAAAAGCAAGTTTTAACAAATAAATATGAAGAAATAGCTTATTCCATCTTCACCAAAAACTAATCAGCACCATACCCAACTGATATATTTCAAGAATAGATTTAGAATTTTCAAAATTGCTTCAGGATTTTTGTCAAAAACGTATACAAAAAAATTTGCATTTTTCTGGTAATTATAAACTGCTTTCAATGAGTAAAATCCAATATATCTATAAATTCACTGAATTATAACTCTATCTTCCTATTAAATTATAAATAACAATCAAAACAATTAATATCGAATGAATTATAGAGAAAGCAATATCTCTTGATATTTGAACTTAGCTAATAAGAGTAATCTATCTATTAATGACGATAAAGGCAATGTTAGTTCTTGGCCACCCACATTGAGCGTATCTAAATAAGTAATTGCTATTAATATGCTTCTAATATATCGACAATAATATAATTCAAGAATGCAAATCTAAAATATACTCAATATCAATTTCAAGTATATATAAACCATTCCCACATGCCTTAACTAACATCAATGCAATATCTATAAATTATTCCCATTTTAAAAACGGTGATATAGAAGTATTTTAAGTTAGTAGGCGTTTTTTACAAATAAATCTTCTTTGTTCGTCGGCAGGAGTTAATTTTAATGAATGGACTGGCGCCTGACCTATATTATAGTCTCAAGAAACGGATGTCTAGGAGCCGTTAATCTTGCGCGCTAATAACAAACGATTAGGTCAAAAAAGAACAATTCTTCCGCCCCTCAGGGTGCGAAAATAAATTAACGCTGTGGTCAAATAAACGAACGTTTTTTCAGTAACTGTCAGATACCTTGAAGCTTGATGTATGGAACTGTTCCTTATTGTATTCTTTCATTAAATCCTATTTCCGAAAGGTGCCAGTAATTTCAGGTGTTATAGGAATCATTTTCCTACAATTATTTTTAATGACATTATTTTTTTAATTTAATAATATATGTTTATTGTGGGAAAAGATAGACCAGCCACTTTTTTTCTCAGCAATCTTTGGCAAAAAAGAACAAAGATTACATCTGATATCATATAATCATTACAACTAGAGGATTGAAAGCATACAATTTGCGTATGTATAAAGTAATCTAAAACAACTTAAACAACTTACACAACAAATACAACACAACGAAAACTCCAATAAATATCTTGTGAGACAAGTGTTTTTAAAAATTCTTCACTGATTTTACTTGCTTGGCAATAATTGAAAAATCATCAAAAACAAGAAGGTGACTTATTGTTCCTGGTAATTAGTGAAACATGAGAAAAATCAAGAAAGCCATATAAAAGGGTTTTATAGATAGACAAAATCAAAAACAGTTGTTCAAACAGTTCATTAAAAAAAACAAGGCATTGTGATGTGTTTGTGTACTTTTATCAGACTGACTGCAGCTCAATCTTCTAAGGCTAGCTTTAAATCGTCTGCCGAAAACACATCAATTTCATTGTACCTTCTAACTTTTATTTAACTTCATGACTAATGAAATATGACAAAAAATCGAGAAGGAGAAAAAAAAGGTTTATAGACATACAGAATCCAAAATATTCCCTCAACAATTAAGAGACACATTAATTTCATTGTATCCTTGATCTTCGCGGTACTAAATTTTGACTATTCTCCTGTGACTTTAACTTTACTTGATAATTAATGAAACATGGAAAAAGTCAAAAGGTCGTAAACAAGGGCATATGACATGGAACAGAAGAAAAAGGGTTACCTAGACATACAAAATCCAGTCGTCTGATTATTTTAGCAAAACACTGAAGAAATCTTACTATCGTGATGCGTTCGTGTCCTTATTTCAGACTGACTCCAGCCAATCCTCGATTTCTAACCTCGAATCATCTGTCAGAGACATATCAGTTTCATACTATCCTCGATTCTTACGGTACTACATTTTGCCTATTCTCTTGTGACTGACTTTACTTGGTAATTGATGAAACATGTCAAAAGCCAGAAAGTAGTAAACAAAGGCATCAGACATGAAACAGAGAAAAAAGGGTTTTTTGGACTTAGAAAATCCAGTTATTAATCATTTCAGCAAAACACTGAAGAAATCTAACTATCGTGATGTGTTCGTGTCCTTATTTCAGACTGGCTTCAGCCAATCCTTGATTTCTAATCTCGAATCTTCTGTCAGAGACTCGATTTCATAGTATCCTTGATCCTCACGGTACTAAATTTTGACTATTCTCCTGCGACTATGACTTTACTTGGTAATTAATGGAACATGGAAAAAGTGAAGAAGGTGGCAAACAAGGATATCTGACATAGAATGAAGAACAAATAGTTGTTTACACATACAAAATCCAGTCGTTCAATCAATTCAGCAAAACACTGAAAAAATCTAACTATAGTGTTCGTGTATTTATTTCAAGACTGGCTCCAGCCAATCCTCGATTTCTAGTCTCGAATCCTCTGTCCGAGTCACATCAATTTCATAGTGTCCTCACGGTACTAAATTTTCTCATATAGCTGATTTTATTTGTTAATTAATAAAACATGTCAAGATTCAGAAGGTGGTACACAAGGGCATCTGACATAGAACAGAGGTAAAACAGTTATTGAGACATACATAGAAGAACCCAGTTGTTCAATCAAATTAGCAAAGTACTAAAGAAATTTAACTATAGTGATGCGTTAGTGTCCTTATTTCAGATTGGCTTCAGCCAATTCTCGAATCCTCTGTCTGAAACACATCAATTTCATAGTATCTTCAATTCTCGCGGTACTAAGTTTTGCATATTCTCATATGGCTTTGGCTGTACTTGGTAGTTAAAAACATGCCTTAAGTCAAAAGGTGGTAAGCAAAGGCAACAAAGGAAAAAAGGATATTGAGACATACAAAATTCAGTCGTCTGATCAATTCAAGAAAACACTGAAGAAATCTAACTATCATGATGTGTTCGTCTCCATATTTCAGACTGGCTCCAGCCAATGCTTGATTTCTAGTCTCGAATCCTCTGTCCGAGACACATCAATTTTATTGTATCCTCGATCCTCGATCCTCACGGTACTGATCGTGGACTTGCACGTGATTTATAATAACAGGTCCATCCGATAACCACAGGCTTCGGTCTTTGTATAAACATAGTGTTCGGCTCTTCGACATGTGTAATAACAATTACGAGCAAATTGTTGCGTTTCTGATTGAGAGCGTAGTAAATTTCGAAGGTCCCGACGAAGAAAATTCATGGACCCTTAAGTATAGTATGTTACAACGAATGGTTATAATGATCGGTATTAAAGTTAATTCCAGCAAACGGTGCCAAAATGTCGGCACAGGTCGAGATTGAATCGATTGGCGTTTCGAATAAAGATTAAATTAAAGTCTTGAAACGTTGGAAATTATGTGTATTGGGCAGTGGCGGATCCAGGGGGGGGGGGTCACGGGGGTCATGACCCCCCCCTGAGCCTCTTTTAGGACTTAGATAAAACACTAATTCAACAACAAAATTACTTCATAATGATTTCATTTATGTATTTTGTTACCAAACACATTTTATAACTTGAATAATTAACTGATTGTAGACGATTGGCGGATTCAAAAACCCTAAAATTTAAGAATTTTCTAATCGTATTGCAAATATATGTTTTATTACAGTTTAGGGAAAAAAAATCATTCATCCGAAATTTCAAATTCGCTCATTCATTCAAATCGAATACTCCGTTCTCTCAAAAACTCGATTTGTATTTTCTGCACTCTGTGCTCCGTATCTCCGTAACTGCTGGACCTTTGTCTTTATCAAAAACTAATCAGCACATCTCCCTATCAATAAGAATCGAATGTTTTTTGAACCATTCAAATCGGTTAATCTGTGCGCCCGAAAACGTGGACGGAAAAATGCGGACAAACAAAACACACACACATCCATTTTATCTGAGGTATGTCAAAGTGTTCAGAATCCTTCAAAACACTTAGATTTTCGGCCTATTACTATAACTACCCTATGGGAAGTTAATAACGACTGATTTAGAGAAGTATACCTAATAGCTGTAAACCATTTTGAAGAGAGGAACGATTGCAAATTGTTTTTTTTTTTTTCAAATATAGTAATTATTTTTTTTGAAAAAATGGTTTTAATATTACACATTGATGGAAAACGAGCACATACGAAATACGAAGCCGAATACATACACACGGTGAATTTTTTAAAAGCGCGGCCAAATAATTCAAACTTTAATTATCATAAGTAAGCCACTTGTCGCAGGCCTTAATATAGTTTAGCACGTTCATTTAGAGCAAAAACTCTATCGCCATGCAAATAGAAATGACAAATCTATTATGAAAAAGAAACGACTTGACCGATCTTCGCCAGAAACCATTTATTTCCAAATGATATAAATCGAATAGTTTAAGCAAAAACGGTTCAAAATTTTTGACAAAAACATGGACGATAATTTTTGCACTTTTCTGTCAATAGTAAAGAAACGGATCGACCAATTGTCTAAAAAACTAATCAACGCAAGGGCTTATCCAGTTTCATTTTATAGTTTTTAAATTTGAACATCGGTTCAGACGAGAAAACGTCGAGAAAAGGTCGACTCACGGTCGTTTGACTCACGTCAAAGACGCAGATTATTTTTAACTTCCCGAAGAAGTTTGTTTTCATAAAAAAATCCGATTCGCTAATTTTATGTTTTCTCAACGTTTCATGCCATTCTGATTCGAATGAGCCCAAATTTAGAAAAAGTATGTGTGTGTGGGTGTGTGTGTGTGCGTGTATAACAGATTTTTTGCCGTAAATCGACATTTTCTCAAAAACGGTTCGACCGATTTCAAAAATTTTTGTGCGACGATCGTCCAAGCCGTTTCTTTATAAATAGCAGAAAAGTGAAAATTTTTTCGTCCACGTTTTAGCCTACAATTCTGAAAATTCAAAAACCGTTCGAAAGATATTGGTTGGGAATCGTGCTGATTAGTTTTTGGTAAAGATCGACCGGGCCGTTTTCTTATAATAAAGTTTTTTTTTAAAAAAAAATCGACGATTTTTATGATTTTTTTGACGGTAAACACCATAGTCTTCTAGATCATACTAAAATATTACGCTACGGCCCTACGACAACCCGTTTAGCTTTAAAAATTCGTCAAAGTTTGCACAAATTGATATCGTTTTTTTGGCATTTGTCAAAATTAGACCTTTCATCGACGTTTGCTCAAAAACGCCTGAATCGATTTCAGAAATTTAAAAGCCATTCGATGTATCTCAATGAGCACTATAGTTTGTCAGTTTTGTGGGACGATCTGCCAAGCAGTTTCTTTGTAATTTGAAAAAGAGTGTTAAACTTTTTGTCCACATTTAAGCTCATTCTACCGAATCGATTTTAAAAAATCAAAAACTGTTCGAAAGATATTAGTTGGGAATAATACTGATTAGTTTTAGGTGAAAATCTACCGAGCCGTTTTCTTGTAATTAACTGCTAAAAAAAAAATTAAGCCGATTTTTATGAAACTTGCTTTGGAGATGTATATCATGGTCTTATAGAACTTACTGAAATATTACGGCCTTACGACAAGTAGTTTAATTTTAAAAATTCATCAAAGTTTGAGTAAATGAGTAGTTTTGTTGACGTTTGTTAAAATTAAAATTAGAGTATTTACTTAGTATAACGATAGAGTACTTGGTTTTAATGAACATACTAAGTCGATTAAAGTCCTATGGAAACAGGTTCATTTAAAAAAATGGTTGATTTTTGAAATTTTGCTTTTAGAAAATACTCCGAGTCAAAGTGTTTGTTTGTTTTCAATTATGTGTAATAAATCCACTCGGAATTCTTCTAGCACTCATAAATTAATTTATATTTTATTGATTAAGTCGATTATTTACACATATCGGGAAGTTCATGTAACTTGCCTCAAGACTAAATACCGATACCACCTAGTTAATATATAAGGTTAGGCGGGTCCAATTTAACTTTGAGCAATTATATTGTGAAAACTAAACGAAAAACCTAACAATCAATAAGACCAAGAAGAATTTAGTACAACTTTCAGCTAATTCATCACTGTAAAAATGTGTTTTTTGCTGTTTTTAAAAAAAATTGTCCCCCATAGGCGGGATAAAACCGGCGAGAGGACAAACAATACAATTTACTATTTTTAATTTTAAAGGGATTTAACGAAATAATAGTTACATTATTCAACCAATGAAAAATATAAGTTTTATAGATACATTTTTACAGAGATAACTCTGTAAATAACCTTGATTTGATATTTTGTCCACAATATTCACCAGCGGAGTTAGAATAAATATTTATTTAATTTATCTCTTGTAAAAATGCTTTTTTAACGTCGTAAGAACCAGGGTGATGGCTGGTTGTACATTTTTCCCTCTACTTTCGAATATTGTTGTTAAGAAATCCTGAACTTTACTTGTTTTTGAGAAATCGGTGGTGGACCTTTTTACCCGCGAATCTTTAAGCCCCGTTCTATCTAATATATATATATATATATATATATATATATATATATATATATTTCAAAGTAACTAGCAGCCCATTCGTCGAAATAAAAAAGGTATAAAGTGTAAAACTTTTATTTATACGTTTCGACACAAGATGCGTGTCATCATTCAGCAACACAGGACAAAAACACTCAACAAAAATTTATTTTAAAAAATTAAACTTAATAACATATTAAAGAAAAACATTTTTTTAGAAAAAATTATGAATAACTAAAAGATTTGAAACTAATTTAGTTACAAATTAGTTTCAAATCTTTTAGTTATTCATAATTTTTTCTAAAAAAATGTTTTTCTTTAATATGTTATTAAGTTTAATTTTTTAAAATAAATTTTTGTTGAGTGTTTTTGTCCTGTGTTGCTGAATGATGACACGCATCTTGTGTCGAAACGTATAAATAAAAGTTTTACACTTTATACCTTTTTTATTTCGACGAATGGGCTGCTAGTTACTTTGAAATATGTTTCAACGTCGAAAAAACTATCAAGATATATATATATATATATATATTAAATTTGTTACATACTCATTGAGGACTACAAAAACTTTTCAATTATGACCCCCCCCTGACGCCGAAGCTGGATCCGCCACTGGTATTGGGTACGTGAGGTTGGTTAGGGAGGGTAATATATTTTTCGAGATGAACTGGATTGGTTGTATGATAAACAAGTTCCCGGGCCTCAGAGATTTCTAATAAAGTTTTTAGACAAACCATTGATTTGAGCAGTATTTCCATCACAGAGACCGCGACCCACAAAATAAAAAATTTTGAGTTAAAGAACGACTTTAACTCTGTCCTAGTTTATTTCAAAACTATGGCAGATATCGGTGAAAATGTAAACTAAAAGCAATTAAACCAGTGATTCCCAACCTTTTGTGAAACACGCCTCTCGCTTCATACAAAATGTTAGACGCTAAACCCAGGCTAAGCCTATGTACAGTCTAATTATATTTAATAAAAAGAAAAATATTTTTCTAATACTTTTATGTTTGAAACATATTTTGCATGTACCTTACTTATCAATTTAAGGTATAGACTTATTCAATTGCAAATTTAACAAAGTAGCTCTCAAAAAAATATTTTTAAATAGTCAATTATTTAGTAAAAGAAAACAATTCAATTTACTTTTTTTCATAAAATTTAATTCTATTTCATAAAATAAAAATCAGCATAAAATAACTCAATTCAAAAATAATTAATTTTAAATAAAATATAAATAATTAATTAATTTCCAATAATAAAATATCAAAATTGAATCTAACATGTTATAATTTTAATTTACAAGATTTAAAGATTAAGTTTTATTAAATAGCAAAACATGCAGACTTTACATCGTTTTACATAAAAAATAATATAGCAGTTTGTCATTATTTGCTATCAAATATTCATAAAAATAGCTAAGTATTTAATTAAATATATGTTAATGAGTAAATTTCCTAAACCCTATTTAACATTTCTCTCTAACCTGAGACCATAAATGCTCAATTATTTTTTATCTGCGGTAATTCTCGAAGGCCTAATTTATTTTTTAATTTAAATGTTTTGCAGGGTATTATTGACCCTTATATCTTGTGGTCAAATAATATTGATTGATGGATTCAGTTGGCGAATATAATCGGCAGATAATATTATAGAGCAATATAAAATATATAACGAGCATTGGAAAATTATATGGGCGCTGGTCAAATTTAAATGCACCGGTGAGGCAGAGAAGAAAATATATATTATGTTCAATATTTAATAAATATACTAATCATATGTTGTGTGCAAAAATATTTTTCCGAAATTGATGCCTTGATCGATGCGGTTGTGGCACGAATAACATATGTTGTCGGCCACTGCACGAGTGGCTATTTTTTGGTAAAAATTAGCACCTTAAGATGAATTTTTTAGAAATATGATACGATTATAATTATATATAAATTGTAGACAACGTCTTGGTTTAGTTCAAATTAAATATAATAACAATTGTGCTATTGCTGTCACTATTTTGGTTTTCCTATGCATTTTTATCTATTTTCTATTATATTGATCATTTACCTGATAGTTGTTTACATTCCATCAATTAAAATTAAAATCAAAATGATAAAATTTGTTTTCCATAGTCAATTGCTTATTGGAGCAATTACTTCAATTTGTTTTTTTTTCTTTTTATTTTTTATTTATTTATTTATTATTATTATTATTATTCTCTTATTTCTTTCTGTGATTATTATAATTTTTTACTATTTTTTGTTAGTATTATTATTATTAGGTGTAATTTAGCCATATATCTTAGGGTCTGTAAATAACTCTGTTATAAAAAAAAATATGATAAAATAAGTCAATAAAAAAACAGTGAAATAAAAAGTCGAATTACAATTATTCAACAAAATATTTGAGAATATCTAGTTTTGGAAAAGAAGAAAATGATTTGGAAAATTCATTAAAGTAGAGACTGCTTAGAATTTTTTTTTTTTGCAGTCATCAAGAATTGTGTTTTATTTACTCTATAATTATTCTTATTATACTAAAGCTCGTGTTAAAACTAAGCAACTTGCATAAACAGACTATTAGGTGTAATAATCAATAATACAATTAAAAAAGTTGAATTTAATTACTTAAACAGTAATAATAAAATGACGAAGAAGGTTTAATTCTGCATATACATGACACATTCCATGTCGCAAAAATCAATAAAAAGCAATCTAGTATCTCATCAAGTCGTGATAAGCATAACTGGATTTGACATAACTGCTTGTATTTAATTTCATAATTATAACCAAGAACTATGTAATCTAGCTGTTGGGTTAATTGAATGTGTTTATAATCATTCTTATATAGAAGATTAGAGGAGGTTTGGATCGGCAAAGTTTACTTTTTGATGTAATTCAGAAGCGTAGAAAATAATTGTCAATTGTATAAATGACTCGATCAAAACTACAAAGGAAAAGGTCATAAGTTTAATCTGATTTCACCTGAGAATATAGATCAACCTGGTGTAATTGGTAATTTTCCTTAAAGCAAGTTGCAAATACTTCTTGATATGTGTCTTAACCAATAAGAGATTAGATTTGGCAACTTTTAAAATTGTGACTATAAAAATTTGGCATGCATTTTTATTACCAACTTTGATTTTTTTACAATTAAACCATAAACACTATCATTAACACAGTTCTTTTTTATCAAATACATAAAAATGTGTACATAATCAGTTAGTGCTTCAAATCAACCAAAGTCGTTATCAGAAGATAAATGACCATGTTCGAAAATCTATAACAAAAGTATTTTATTTCGTTTTTAGTTTATTTAGTTGTGAGCACTGTTGTTTAGTTTATGAGACTTTAATATAATTTTTAAGTTAATTTTAACTTAAATTCAACATATGTTTTTATATAACCTCTATAATAGCTTACAAGTGGATGGGGAAAAATGAACCAACTAAACCTTTACCCTGGCAAATGCGTTAACAATGAAATTAGTAAATAAAATGTAAATTCAGTTTAAAAAAGCTGTTTCACAGAAAATAAATTAAATTATTAATTTATTATTCCATAGTTATTCCAACTCTGCTGACATCTGACAAGATACCGGATCAAGGTTATATGCAGTGTTATATTTGTAAAAAATGTGCCCATAAAATTTACATTGTGCATTGGTTGAGTACTGTAGCTATTATTCTGTAATTTTTTTTTAAATAAAAAATAAGACATTTGATCTTTCTGCTCCCTGGTTGTGCTATTTTACCTCGCCCATAGGGTAAAAAGGGACAAATAGTAAAAAAACACATATCTATATTTAGGAATTAACTTAGAATTTTACTAAACATAGTACGATAGTTGTTTGATACTTGTTTGTGTTGTGATGTAGTTCATTTGGTATAGACAGTATTACTTGAAGTTAAATTGGACCTTTGTGCCCCACCCTAGAAAAACAAAAGAAAACCATAAATGAACAAAAATAGCGTCAAAGATACAAATAAGTAATAAGTAATACCTATGATTTATCTTACATTTAAATACGACATAAAACAAGGTGCGTCTATTAAGTAAATTATCCTTTATATTACTGACACCGTTCTCCCCTATAAAAACCGATCTAAAAGAAGTAAGAAATAATGTTTTTATTACGAACGCGTTTTATTCCCATTCATTATTTTAAACATAAGGAAGTTATATGATAGATAAGCCATGCCATATATTTATATTTATTAGTGCTCACGTATATAATCTGATCATGTTATTATTGTTCTTCGTAATTATGGCTGAATGCCATAATAAAATTTAAACGAAGCACGTCGCAATATTGGAATATTATTGTGTGAAAGATTTATAACCAATCAGTATTTGAAGATTCAAATTGTTCCTCCAAATGAATATTCCCATAGCGAAAATGATTGAATTAGTTTTATGCTCGTTTTTCTCAGGCTGTGTTTAGGAAATAATTTCAGCTGTGATTAATGGCTATGTAAATTAAATCCAGATTGCAGTAAAAGGTCGATTTAATTAAAGTTTAGTTAAGCTATTTTTTGGTAATTGCAGATTGTTGCAGAAATTCAATTTGTTAGTTCTAATTGTTATTTTGAAATGCACAAAAACATTGTGAATAATATTCATTTAAAAAATTAAAATCTAAAATTGCACATGCATCATGACATTACTTTTTATGGATTTAAATAGAAACCCTTAATTTAGGCACAATTCAGTACCTTATTTTATTTGTTGTTACAGCTTTTGAACTTATATGAAAAATTATTAAATGGGGTAGAGCAAGGCTTAAAGATATCTCAAAAACACGTGAAGTTAAGAATTTTTAACAACAATATTTGAAAGTAGAGGGACGAAGATGTATAGCCAGCCATCTCCTCGATTACTACAACGTCATAACAAAAGAATTTTTTGTTGTTGTAAGTTTTTTTGATAGTGAGCATTGTTGTTTAGTTTACGAAACCTTGATTTAATTATTAATTATATGTTATTTATTTCATTCATAAGATGTTTTGTTATTTTTAGCCGATTGTTTTTTTTACATACTCTCTATAAAAGCTTACAAGTGAGTGTGATAAAAAGGTCCAATACAACTTCATAACTACAACTTTTGAACGTGAGGCTCATTTATATATTTAGAAACTATGTAAAAAATAGTAAATAAGACAGTATATTAAGTTAAGAAAAGTATTTTTACAAGAGATAAATTAAATTAATAATTATTCCAACCATGTTGATAAATAATTCTGACGAAATATCAGATCTAAGTTATGTACACTGTTATATTTGTAAAAAATGTGAGCATATTTTGCATTGGTTGAATAATGTAGCTATTGTTTCGTACAATCCTTTTAAAATTAAAATAAAACATTGAGCCTGCGCCCAGGCTGTCCCAATTTAGGGTAAAAATGACCGGGTTACAAATTTTTGAAAAACAGCAAAAAAACATTTCTAGAGTGACGAATTAGCTAGGACAGTCAGCTAGTTGTTAGTTAGATATGTGTTATTTTTTATGATATAATTGTTTTGGTTCCCACAATATAATTGCTAAAACTGAAATTGGACCTTTGTGCCCCGCTTTACCCTATATGTTATTGGTTTTGATGTAGTTGTTTTTGGTTTTCATAGTCTAATTTCCAAAATTTACATTGGACCATCATGCCCTGCCCTAGCTTATAAAAAACTAGATGGGTGTATGGCATCGTGCCTTAAGGCGAATTGCTGGAACTTCCCGTACCGTAAACTAATCAACTCATCTCCCTATCAATAGGAATCGAATGTTTTTTGAACCATTCAAATCGGTCGATCCGTGCGCCCGAAAACGTGACTGAAAATTTGTATTCATACATACATACACACATACCCACACATCCATTTTTTCTGAGGTATGCCAAAATGTTCAGAAACCTTCAAAACGTAGAGAAATGAAAAAATTTTCGATTTCGATTTTCGGCCCATTACAATAACTTACCCTACGGGAAGTTAATAATATATACATTATAGCATAACACATTGTAAATTTTTGATTATTTACCAACGGTTTGATCGTAATTGATCTTTAAGCCTCACTATCAATACTAATCTTACTGAGTATCGATAATTACATCCCAATATATCGATTTACAGCGATCGTCTAGTCATAGCTAGTCATCTTTCACTAAGGACGCCCTCAGAGCTCTAATTAAAGTGAAGCGTTGCAGCAAGTGCATCGCGATGCACACAGCACACATGCATGCAGATAATTCTGTGAAGCCGCTTTTTGTTCTTTACATTTAATTACCGACATCCTGTTATAAATAACGCATAACGACTAATGTCTGGCATCGCTCATACTAGCTGGCATAAGCTTTGCCATAGAATAGAAGGGGTACTGGTAATTGTTTTTTTTTTTCAAATTATTCATTTTTTCAAAAGTCGATAAAATATATTTATACTACTTTTATTACTAGCAATTTTTAATTATTCTGTCTAGATAAGTAAAGTATATAAACACTTAACTACTTGCTTTGAAAAGCGTATTGCAATGATTGTAATATATGTTATATTGGCGGAAAGTGTGCATTGCCATTCAGAATCGGCCCCATTCTGGTATTTAAACTAGTTGGTATTGATATTTTGCCTTGAGGCAAGTTACACGAACTTCCCAAAAAGTGTAAATAAACGATTTAATCATTATAAAATAAATTAATTTTTATAATTGAACCAGTTTCCATAGGACTTTAATGGCTTAGTATGATCATTAAGACCAAGTATTCTATCGTTAAACCAAGTAAATCGTCTAATTTTAATTTTAACAAACGTCAATAAAACTACTCATTTTCTCAAACTTTGATGAATTTTCAAAATTAAACTACTTGTCGTAAAGCCATAATATTTCAGTAAGTTCTATAAGACTATGATATATATCGTTAAAAAAAAGTTCCATAAAAATCGGCTTAGATTTTTTTTTCAACAGTTAATTACAAGAAAACGGCTCGGTAGATTTTTACCTAAAACTAATCAGTATTATGCCCAACTAATATCGTACGAACAGTTTTTGATTTTTTTAAATGATTCGGTAGCATGAGCTTAAATGTGGACAAAACGTTTAACACTTTTTTCCAAATGACAAAGAAATGGCTTGGCAGATCGTCGCACAAAACGATAGTCCTCATCGAGATACATCAAATGGCTTTTAAATTTCTGAAATCGGTTAGAGCGTTTTTGAGAAAACGTCGATGGAAGGTCTAATTTTGACAAATGCCAAAGAAACCATACCAATTTTTGCAAACTTTGACGAATTTTTAAAGTTAAACGAGTTGTCGCATGGACGTAATATTTTAGTATGATCTAGAAGACCATGGTGTCTACCGGCAAAAAAATAATAATGAAAATCGTCGAAAAATTTTTTTAACACTATTACAAGAAAACGGCCCGGCCGATCTCTACCAAAATCAGCACGATTCCCAACCAATATCTTTTTAACAGTTTTTAAATTTTCAAAATCAATACAGAATTGGGGGTAAAACGTGGACGAAATTTTTTTCGTTGACAAAAATATGAATCAAGATATTCTTTGATTATAAAATTATATAAATGTCCAAGAACTATTTTGCTCCTAAATTATCACCATTACTTAGGAAAAACAAACTGATGTACTACTTCGAATTTTAACTTCCCATCGGGTAAGTTATAGTAATCGTAAAAAAATCGAAAATGAAATTTTGTATATATCTTTACGTTTCAAAGGTTTTTGAACATTTTGGCATACCTTAGAAAAAATATATGTATATGTGTGTGCGGATACAAAATTTTGTCGACGATTTCGGGAACACCGATCTACCGATTTGAATAATTCAAAAAACATTCGATTCATATTGATAAGGAGACATGCTGATTAGTTTTTGACAAAGGCAGATCTAGCCGTTCCGAAGATACGGGGCAAAAAGCGCCAAAAACGGTAACTCAGTTTTTAAGAGAAGGGAACGTCCGATTTTAATAATTTAAACAACATTTTACTTGTATTCACAAGATAAAGAACTGATTGAATTTTTGGGAAGGCCGGTCAACGGTTATGCTGACCTGCAAGAATAATTAATAGAAAACAAGGCAGGACTCTCAATAAAAATAAGTTAAAAAAATGTCATTTGGCGGTCAAAAATGTTTATTGTACATATGTACATCAAATTATCAGATGTTTTATAGAGATTTTAATAATGTGTACACATATTTTGTAATTTTTTTGGGTCCCGTACCAATATTTTTAATTACGGTACGGGAAGTTCCAGCAATTGCCTTAAGGCACGATGCCATGCACCCCACTAGTTTTATTATAATTCAAACAATTAAAAAAATGAGTAAGCTAGCTACCAACTAACAATCTAATCACTTCGTCGTTTGATATCTGTCGAGCACGACACATCATGCTTATATGCACTATATAATCGCCCTCCTTCCCACCTATAATAAAATTGTATAAAAAACTCACTAATAAGTGTTGATGAACGATGATTGTTGCTTTAATAATGGCCATGATGTTTCAATGATTGTCGATGATGACAATAATGAGCTTTTGTAGAGGTAATATAATAACATAGTAACAATTTTTATGAATATGCCATATTTAGCAGTTATGCTGTGCTTTCAATCGATGAAAAATATATAGGTTAAAACGGGGCATAAAGATCCGCCGGTAAAAAGGTCCACCACTGATATTTCATAAACTAGTTAAGAATTGGCAAATGTGCAGAAAATAAAAAATAGTTAATTAAGTTGAAAAATAGTAATTTTACTAGAAATAAATTAAAAATAGGTAATTCAACTCTGTTGATGGGTGTTTCTGACGAAATACCAAAACAGAATTATTTACAGTGTATCTCTGTAAAAATGCATCCATCAAATACATATTTTGCATTAGTTGAACAATGAAGCTATTATTTTGTAAAACCCCTTAAAAAATTAAAAAAAAAAAACGTTGGACCTGTTTGCCCCCTGGCCGTCTCAATTTACCTCGTCTAGGGGGTGAAAAGGACCAAGTTACAAATTTTAAAAAAGCCGCAAAGAAACACTTCTTAAATGATTTAATTTAAAAGAATTACCTGGGAGTTTTGGTATAATTGCTTAGTTTTCCCAATATAATTGCTCAAAGTCAAATTTTACCTTTGTGCTCCGCCTTACCCTATTGTAATTGTAATCATAAATATTTGCAGTAGAAGCTTTCTCATTGCCAGATTCCAGATTGTTTTAAAGAAATAGTACAATTCGATTAATTTTACTACGATACAATATAAAAAACTACAGAAAATCTAATGTGCGATAATGCTCGCTAAGCTTTGTGCAATAATTCATCATTGATATATAAAATTATCCAAAATAGCTATAAAAATTTTGTCATATTTTTGTCCAAAATAAGTAAATGTATGAATTTCTCATGGTAATTTGAATTTACTTTTTTGTCATTATTTATAAAAAATGTTATTAGTCATTTAAAAAAAAATATATATCGATATTTTATTAGAACGGTTCCAGACTAGAGAGTAAGATTATAACGTAACACCTTTACTAGGTAAACTTTTTGAAATTCTTGTTAATGTTATAAATCTTTATTACAACTGCATCCTCATTTAAGGGATCTTTTAAGGTAATTATACTGTCGGACAACTGGTTCAAACAAGATTAGCAATACATTTAATAGGATTATTCGCTTAAGCACAATTCAGTGTAATAAAATCCAAATAAACCTTTTGTACCAAAGAAATTGCCAGAAAAGGTTGCGGACAATAAACGAATAAAAGAAGAAATTATGCGATTCGGGTTTTACGATGTTCGGACAAAATTTGCAACAATAAATGTTTTGTAAATATAATTTTAACCGTTACGAAGTTTTGCAAATAAAAGCATAACGGTGGAATTGATGATTCACGCTTTTGGAAAATTTGTTTATTGCAAATAATAAATACAAATATAGAATTTAAAAATTCCAGTTGCTTCCACATTTTAATTTTCTTAGAATATTGCGGTGTGTTTGCAATATCGAATTTCACAGTAATAAACATACTTTAAAAGATTTTGCGGTATTTTAAAGTTTGAAATCACAAATTTTTTTATGAACTTAATTATTTATGATTTACTTGCATCTTGATGTTGATTCAGATATGATTAGTGAAATTTAATGATTACTGATTTTAAACCAAAATTTATGATATAAAAATTCAAAATATTTTATTATTAATAAAAAGTATAAACTTTTAAAATTATCCAAAAATTTCAACTTCATGATACCAAAATTTAGAACTACAACTATTATATATTACACTATATTTTTCATGTATCATTTACTATTTATATATTTTATATAAATATATTTTTTAAATTGAGATTTTGAAATGTTTCTTTGAAGTATAGTTTCCATAAATTCAATAACAAATTAAAAACGAGTTTGATCATAGAAAAGAAGTTAAACAAATAAAATAGTTTCTCTAATATTATAATCTCTCTCTCTTTAATGAAATTATTTTATAATAAAAAAATGAATTAAAAAATAGAGTATAATGGAATTATTATTTTAAATTGACATAATAAAAAAATACTTGTGAATAATTGTAATTGAATATACATTTTTCATAATTTTTTTGTGCTTTGTATTTTTTAATTCATTCATAACTTGGCAAACTTATGCTTTATGAAATATAGTTACCATTATGATCATAGAAAGAATTAAAATAAGTTAGGTCAGAATTATTAGAAAGTTGCAATAAAATATTCATAAAAAAATAATAATACAAAGCATTATGATTCGGTTAAACAGTTTCTCTATTATTTTTTACTGATTTCTTTAAAAATGACAGTAAAGTGTATAATAAAAGAAAAGCTTTACATCCTATTTTAGGACAAACATAAAAAAAAATATTATTAGATATCTGATAATCTAATGATCTATCAATCTGTCTATTCTAACCTTATCAATTTTTCAATTTATTCGTAATTTTGAAAAACAAATGCAGTTTAAAAGAAATTTATTCGTAAATTGGCAACATAATCTTTTTGTGCTATGTTATTTTCTAGGTATTAAAAAAAAAACCATTAGATGATAAAATTATCTATCAATCTGGATCACTAGATCCATAATTTTTCCAATTTATTCATAGCATCAACATCATAGTTAACAAATAAATATTTCATAAAAATATATCAAATAATTTATAATCAGAGTTATATTGTAGTCATTGCAACCTTTAATTATTTTATTGTTAGTATCGTTTTCTAACAATTTCTTCTTAAAATAAGCAGAAAGTTCTTCAAATCGGACGCTTAGTTCTCTCAAAAACTGCCATTTTTTGCACATTTAGTTGTAAATTGTATCCATACATACATACACACACACACATCCATTTTTTCTGAGGTATGCCAAAATGTTCAGAAACCTTCAAAACGTGAAGAAATGAAAAATATTCAATTTCGATTTTTGGACGATTACAATAACTTACCCTGAGCTTTTAGAGTTACTGGAAGATAAGTTTAATTATCTCTATATTATTTAGTATCCAGTACATTATAAATGAACAAAAATATGGTAACTTAAGTACTTTCGCTTCTGTTTTACGCCAACTTTAAAAAATCTTCATTACAGATAAAATGCTAGAATCAAATTTATTAGAATCCACAAAATAGAGCCAATAACCTGTACTTTAGCCGCTAACACAAACATACCGAAAGGCATTAAACAAAAACACTCGCGCCCCCATAAATTTTCTTTTGCCGCCCGTATAATAAAAACCTTTCCGACTCAACGATTTTATGACCGTACAATGTACAATATACAATACACACTGCACACACAAATAGACAGAGAGCGTCATAAAAACATAAACCATGGCATATATATAATAATAATAATAAACCCGACTCATAAAACATATCCGTATTAATTTGTGTGTTGTTTGCCATTAAAAATCCACCAGATCTCTTTCAACAAACACGAAGCGCTCGCTCGCCGACACGTTCGAGATAAAGGACCGAAATTATGGACTCAGGTGAAACGATTTGAATTATACATAATTGATATTTGAAACATAAATAGATTGTGATACAATTCATTAAAAAATTAGACATTAGCAAAAATAGATATTCTTATTAAAAACCAACGGCTTGTGTAAAATATTCGTATATGTAGGAAGGTGAACATATTTTTAGTTATGCTAATGCGGGACGGGTGGGGTGGTTCTTTAAAATAACACATTTTATTTGAGGATATAATAAAAAAGTTTTTAATATGAATAATTTTGTATTAATCAAAATTGCGGAATTTTGTTTCTTTATGTTTTTTGCTTTTGAGACTTGTATAAAAATCGATTGAATTTTCTTTATGATTAATTTGAAAAAAATAGCACTTGTTCGTTTGTTTTCATAATATTGTTAATTTCAATTTTAATTTTCGAGAAACCGGGACAAAAATTCTAAATCCAGGACAAATATTGCTTTTTGAAAAAACTGGGACTCAAGATAAAATATAAATGTCATATTTTTTTAAAAATATCACTTACTATAATGGTAATGTTAAGTAAAAGCTTAATATCAAGACCTAATATCAAGCAGTACTGATATCTATTTTCACTACTTTTCTCGAAATTATGGTTCAAAAATATGTTTTCCAGTTTGAAATGAAAATATTTCTGATTGAGTATTGCTGCATCAAATACTTGATCAATATTAGATAAATTCTAAAGATTAAATAGTATCAAATATTGATAGCGATCGAAGGAAGCATCAAAAAAGGAGCATTTATCTCGAAGCTCTGATTGCCCTTCCAAAATGTGTATTTTTGTTTTGTTCTAAACAGTAATTAGAACTTAAGAGTCCTATAAGCTGCAGAGCTAATTTAACGTAACATTTTACTTAATACTAGTATGTTCTACAGATGGCAATCCGAACAGTTGTCCTATCTCTGTATCAAGACTTTTTTTCATTACAATTTCAATAATAGTGATGATTTTTTATTGTTGCAGTAATGCTGGGTAAGAGCTATTTTTACTTGGAAACATAATTGCTATTTATATTTTCAGGTCCAAACCGATGTCACTACTGCTTGACATCAGGCATTCCGAGACCGTATTATCAAACCTCGGATCTTTGATTGAAACTCCATGACTCTTATTACTGATCCGTAAATGTCCATAAAAAAATAAAAAGGAAATTTAAAATAAACATAAGAATATAATATACCAGGAGATAGACAGGACTTGCAAGCATGGAAGCACAAGTTTTAGAAGTAAAAAGTGTACTACATATAAATAAATGATAAAAAAGCCTTAGAATGGCCTTTTTACCAAATGCAGGCGGATTCCTTCGGATTCTGTTGTTTCACACCAATCATTATTTTTTTTAACAGTAATTAGAACTATTCTTACGTGTTCTATTGGATGTGTCCATTCTATTTGTGATAAAATTTTGTTAGATAAATCTCTAATGGCATTGTGATATATATGCAGCATTGCTCAGTAAAGGAATTTTTACTTAAAATCATATTTAGATCTACATTTTTAAGGTAGAATGGATATCCTACTGCTTGATATCAAGCTGTTTGCAACTAAAAGCTTTTACCACCAAGCCAAAAATAAGCCATAGTTACTATATTTAATACCATATTTAAAGTCGATAAAATTACAAGCCAATTCAACTTAGAAAATGTATTAATTAATTAGCCATGGATAACGAGTACAATTTATATACTTCTTCCTGCTATAGAGATAATTATAATTAATAAACCGTAGAGTTTTATATTTAATTACATAAAGCAGGCATTCAGTTCGGATCTGGTGTAGCATTTGCGGTGTTATCTTTGAATGTTTCATGTTTTATTTATTTTCGGCGAGAGCTAATAAATTTTCTGTGGTCTGTGTGAAATCAAATGCATGTATAAATATTTGAGATGCACATGACAGAAAGTACCGCGTTATTATTTATTATACTCGGTTGTTTGCTGTGTTAGTCATTAAAGGAAATCATGCAATCGCTGTAATTAAATTGTTACTTACATGTAAGTACAAGATGATAGATTTAAATAAAATCTCGAATTATGGACATTATATATGGACATTAAATCGAGACGATTAAAGGATTCGTTATAAAAAGTAATAAACAAAAAACCATGAAAATAAAAATAGTTCTTTAATAGTTTACTGCTCTATAATGTGATCGCAATTCCACATACAAAGATTAACTTGGAGATCTTGGCCTACTTAAGTGATTGTTAATATTTCATTTCCAATGACATTTGATAATTGCTATTAATACCAATCATTGTACAAAACCTAAATAATATGGTGTAAATTCGTCTTTATCTCAATCTAATGATATCAATTTATTATTTCACATCTATAAATTTTATTTGGTGAAAAGTTTGTACTTACATATACTTTTGCTTATCATTTTTAATCTTGTAAATTCCACAAATTTATTAAATGTTCTTGACTGGACAGTTGTGAATAAAATAGAGAATAAAACAAAAATTAATCTTTATACTATACAATTGATATACCCATACAGCATGAGACCATCCTGGGAGTATCCCGCTTGTCCGCTACACCGTTGCGATATCGCGCATTTCCCACGGAACTTCCTAGCGTTGTTCGCATCGGGACTCCCAAATCGGGATAAGCAAGATGGTCCCATGGACCAGCTTGCTTATCCGCAAGATGGGACAGCGGCGAAGGATGAATGTCCCTCTCCCTTTAGCGCGTTGCTAATAGTTCATGTTGTGTGACCATCGGCGCTAGTGTTTCCTTCAAACACTTTAGTTTTAGGTTAAGTTTATTGTTGTAAGGCTGTTTCACAGACATGTCACAGACGCCGAAATATATTTTTATCTTAATTAATATATAATATTACGGGATAAATGCACTGTAAGTATGAATATTATAACTTCAATTGTAATATAGTAAAAATGTTAACATTTTACTAATTATGAGTTTTCTTTTAGAAAATGAGGTTAAAATTTTCGCGTGGTAAGATTTAGTGATTTCATTAATAACTTCAATGATATTGGATTACGTTTTCTAAAAAGTTAGCTCTTTGGACCCCATCGGAAACGGATAAAAGAAGCAGAAAAAATAAAAGTGTCTGAGTGTCAAAAAAATGTTCTTCAGTTCCAAAATTTTGGCTTCTTATGGTGAGTTTAAATTTACATATAAATTATAATTATTCAATCAAATTAAATAAAAGCAAATGCTTATAATATATATGTATTATATATTGAAATCATTATAGCACAGTCGAGAAGTCTGACAGAAGCGGAGATGCACTTATTGTTAGATGAAGCAAACAACAATGAAGAAATATATGAATCCCATATGAGTGAATAAATATGATGAAAGGAATAAGCAAATGTTATACTCTCATCATGTAATCAGAGTAAGAATCAATGCTTTATTTTGTCAGTTCAATCACCTATGACTGATTACATTCACCGAGGAGCTGTTGTATAAGTGATATCAGTACCGAGAAAATGTGGTACTTCATTATATGTGAATAAAGTAAATGGTATATATATTATTAAATAATTTGTATTATATTATACCCAAATATTAGAGTTTTGATATACAAATTAGTAATAATAAGATATTTATTTCAATGCTAGATGCAGAATTTTTTGAGAGCAGTTGACTAAAGATATTATCCAGACTGGAGCGAGAAGAAAGTGCAAATTTTGTGACAAGCTGACTCGAGAAATCGATAGAGGTATTTTGTAAGAACATATGTTTCGCTATTAGTGAGATGTAACCAATCTTCTACTAATTACAGATTATCGAGTTTTTAAAAATTGTGCTCATGCCTAACAAAGTGTTATTTCGAAGACAACTAAGTATTGGCTCTGATTCATTCATGTATATATATATATATATATATATATATATATATATATATATATATAAATGTAATGTGTGTACTTGTTTTAATGTTGATCAGCTTTAATTATTTGTTTTATGTTTCAGAAAAGCAATGCAGTTTTGAGGCAGTATTATATTTATAATTTATAATTCATTAAAGTTGTATTTTATAAACTAATTTTGAGAAATAAACTTTTTTTCAAAAAATGACCTCTTTCTTATTATATTTTACGTAAAAATATTATTTTTAGCTAGAAAGTATGAATTAAAATGCCCCAGAATTAAGTACAATGCATGTCCGATTCCTATCCTATTCCTATCCTATTCCTATCCTACTTACGGACGGAGTATCCCGCGCGGGATATCCTGCGGCTATCGCTAGGAGCGGACATAGTTACAGTTCAGGGATAAGGCTTGGACAAGCGGGACGTACCGTTGGATGGTCCTGCGGACGAAGAATGTCCGCATGCGGATAGTCTAGGGATGATCCATAGATCATCTCGTGCTGTCTGGGATAGATATGCATATGATTTTGACAATCATACATTTAAAACCGATATTAATTAAACTGGTAATGCGGAAGAAGTTGAATAAAATAAAAACATATTCAAATCGTAAAATTTGCATTCATTTTGCAAATTCAGAAGTACAAGCAGGGTGTATATCACATTATATGATGAAATTGATAATTTTATTCGAATATGTATGTTAAAAGATTTCAGAATGATGATATCAACACCAATTCATGATATGTATCAATATTTTCATTTCGCATTAATTACGTTCATCTTATTCATTTTCATCATTCATCTTTGACGAATTTTCAAAATTAAAGGACTTGTCGCAGGGCCGTAATATTTTAGTATGATCTAGAAGACCATGATATATATCACCAAAAAAACAATTCATGGATATCGTCGAAAAAAATCTTTTTTTAACACTTTATTACAAGAAATCGGCCCGGCCGATCTTCACCAAAGACTAATCAGGTCGATTCCCGACCAACATCTTTCGAACGAATTTTGAATTTTCAAAATCGATTCAGAATTGCGGGATAAAACGTGGACGAAAAAATTTTCACTTCTCTGCCATTTACGAAGAAACGGTTAGGCCGATCGTCGCACAAAATTGAATTAGAATGGCTTTTAAATTTTTGAAATCGGTCCAGCCGTTTTTGAGAAAACGTCGATTTACGGCAAAAAATCTGTTTACGCACACGCACACACTCACACATAATTTTTCCAAATTTGGTCTCATTCGATTCAGAATTGCTTGAATCGTTGAGAAAACATAAAATTAGCGGATAAAAACATAATTTGATAAAAACATAAACTTCGTCGGAAAGTTAATAATCTCAAAATGCCATGTGGTTGCTGTGCAGTCAGGCGGTTTAGATAGAAAACCTAACCTAGAAAAAGCACAAATGACAAAAAAGCACTGTTACCATAACTACATCTATGTGATGTGGTATAATAACATATGAGTGAGGTTGCATTTTCTGTGTAAAAATGCCTGATAACACAGCAAATGCGTGGCATTTTCACAGTATTTAGTACCATTTTATATGAGAACGTACATTGGTCTATTTACGGCAGAATCGGCACAGTAAAGCATGAAACTACAAATATTGATAAAAATTTGTATGATGAATCTTATCTCTGAGCTTGCATTGTAAGTACACAATTGTCAGCCATAAAGGGGACATTGTATACTATATTGACATTGTAAGTATACTTAAAAAAAATTGAAAATTGATTAAATGCGAAAATTAAACATATAGATTAGAGTTTCTGAACCATCAAAGTTGCTTCTAAATTCGGTATTTCTAAAATCATCACAATTAGTAACAAGGATTTGATCTATAATCAAGATTACGACAATCTGTAACCAACTATGTCAAATAAGATCAAAGAGAATTAAAGAACATTCCGCTTAAGAGAATTACAGAAGGAATTACTCTGAAATTACATATAGTTGGCATCATTAAATTAATAAAACATAAGGTTAATCCCATATTTGACTTCAGGAAATCTTATCTTACAAGAGAAACAGCCGCTCATTGCTTTCAACGCCGTCGTTTTTGAAATGGATGTACGAATGCCAGTGGCGAGCCGACTGTTTTGTCGGCTCTTCTTGAAGGGTAATCTGTTTTATGGCACCACACGCAACAAACTCGCATGTCGTCGCTAAAGTGAAACGTACACACATGCGTTCAAATTGAAACAGATCCGAATAAAAAGATATTACATGTGTACTATGTACTTTTGTTGAAATTCCTGGCACAACTTAAACGGATGCGGAGATTAGGGAAGGAATCAAGATCAAATTGTTTCATGCATAAAATAAATACACAAGAAGGTAAATGATTGAAAAACGAGTTTTACCATATTAGTCATTCAGAACAAAATCTAATCAAGTTCACATGAGCAGACAGGGTCTCAGACATCAGATTTAACATATTTTTTTTGTTCATTTCATTAATTATTTATTTGAACAGCTATCAGCACTTCCTAAGGAATCTGTAAGCTGTTGTGGTAAATTACTCACTACGTAGCTTTGTTACAGATGGAAATCCCAACAGTTGTCCGATGTCTATGTTATCAATTTGATTATTAGAATTTCTATAATTAGCTTATTTTTAAAATAGTAATGCTGAGAGAGCGAGAGAGAGTTCATATTGCTATCTATATTTCCAAGTGAAAACTGATGTCACTACGGCTTGATAGGCTATTCGAAGCGGGTATCGATTCCGGGACCTCTGATACAGATCCGATCGTTTTAATCACTTACCTGCGAGCCAATACAAAAAATTGTGACAAAATAATACACCCAGGGTATTGTGCCAATACAATTGACTATACTATATTATATAATATTAGATAAAGTTTATAATTAGTATAGTTATAATATTGTATCGGTAATCAAAAATAGATAAAGTATTTTCAATTTAAATTTTTAGTTTATTAAACGAATAATTTTCAGTTTCTAATTAAGAAATAAATGTAACGCAATTATGGTCTTAAAACTGTCTTATACTTCTATTTCTTCTTAAAATTGTATTAAAAAACTAACAACTCAACTGAATCATTTAAATCGGACGCTTAGTTCTCTCAAAAAATTCAATTTTTTTAACATTTGGCTCTGTATCTTCGAAATGGCTGGGCCTGCTTTGCCAAAATCTAATGAGCACTTCTCCCAATCATTATCAATTGGATGTTTTTTAGATCATTCAAATCGGATACTCCGTTATCTCAAAAACTCGATTTCTATTTTCTGCACTCTTTGCTCTTTATCTCCGTAACTGCTGGACCTGCCTTTGCCAAAAACTAATCAGCACATTTCCCTATCAATAGGAAATAAGAATGTTTTTTGAACCATTCAAATCGGTTGATCCGTGCGCCCGCAAACGTGACCGAAAATTTGTATCCATACATATATACACACACATCCATTTTTTCTGAGGTATGCCAAAATGTTCAGAAACCCTACGGGAAGTTAATAATAATAAAATTAAACATAAAAACGTAAGGATGAATCTGATGGACGCCAATTTTTTTTTTTGTTATTGTGGACTCTTTGCAGGTTTTTATAAATTCCCTAAAAGTCATGAAAATCACTGATTCATAGTATTTTAAGAACAAGTAAACGATATAAATAAAATATGTCAAATTTACCTACAATTGGCTTTTTTTATTCTTGCTCTCTAGTAAGATACCAGAGAAAGACGATGGTCCTATAAAATTTGAAAATCATAATTTTTGTAATTATTTCAAAACGATTTTTTAATTTCTTTGCCTATAACGACAACCTACGTTTAAAAAGTTGCTTTTTACCTATCAACTAAACATCTGCATAAACCTCAAGTACCTATTATTACTCAACTTCCCTTTATGGCTTCAACCTTCCAACCATATCATTTCTATTTTGCGATTCATATAAAGTTGACAACCGTACAAAAGTGTTACTTCGCACACAAATGCAAAAGCTGAGTTCTAACAGACTAAACACACGTGCAAAATTTCACATATAGACACTCTCACATTTACTCGTACCTAAAACAAAAAGAAAAACGCAAATTACACATAAAATAAACATACGCATGACGTCTTGACAGGCTGACAGCCGCGCCTTGCGGAATAACATATAATTAGCCTGTCTTAGCTTATTGCAAGCAGCACACATCTCAGTCAAGTCAACTCAGAATTCAGAATGTCATATGAAGCGAAATCACAGAAATTATCTCAGACGTACGTAAAATGCCATATTACGAATTGCTCAGTGAATTACCAATGTTATGGCAAAACTAGGTAATGAAGCGCTTCTCATACAAAATAGTACTAAATGCTGTCAAAATGCCATGGATTTGCTATGCAGGAAAACATATTGAGTGGGAGATTCTGTTCAATTTTTTTTACCTTACATATGACACATTTACTTATTCATCACATTTTAAGGGAAATCTGCCTATTCATAATAATTATAAATAATAATATAAACCACTATATAACGGTCAGAATACAAACTACGCAGAATGAAGTGAATTACTAGTATTATTAGTGTTGATAAAATTCCTTTCTAGACTACAAAGTGCGCAATAACAACTAAGTCATCTATTGTGTTGCACTCTTCAGTGACATTGAACAAGTCATAAAATATTGTTATCTAGGACTTCAAAGTCACCCTGAAGCAAGCACATAAAAATTTTGCAATGACGCTTTCGCCAACCAGTCGTAATTTACTTCTCTATAAAGTATGAATTAAGAGTAGTATCAGTTAAGACAAGTATGAGTCTATACTCAATTATTCATGTGTTCAAGTCATATGTAAAATGTATAAATAATCACGAAATAAATAAATACATCAAACATCTTCGTCTGTTTAACTGATCAGCCTGAGATTAGTAACAGCTTTGCTAGCAGCAGAAAGAACATACAAATTGTTGCCATCATTGGTGGTACAACATATTTGGTAGTAGTTTGGGGTGTCATTGGTGATTCTAGCATTACAACATATTTTAATAGTCTTAACAGAAAGATGCTAATGTGAAAGGCAGGTCCATGAGATGAGCTAAATTCAAGTTGAAGTACAAAGAGTGATAGAATATCTATTCTATTCCAACCAACCAACTTCTATTCTATTTCTATTCATTTTTTACTTTTTCTGACGCATCACATCACACATTTACTTTTTAATTATATATTAGGTAAATTGACTTTACTTCCATTCAATATTACAACTTTATATTTTAATTCAGTTTTTTTCTGCTTTTTTTAATTGGTTATAATCACAAATATAAGTATGAATACATTCGATGACGATTACTTTGTTCGTAAATTCCAGTTTAAGTTTATATTACTTATGTTTGCTTTAATTAAATATTTGCTTGGTTCACTATAGACACCACCATTCTTGTGATTATTTACATTGATTATTCAGCACAGAAATAATAAAACACATCTAGAATGAATTTATTTTCCGTATGTTGTATGTGTATGTATTGAGAAAAATAAATAATTTGAATTATATCTGTTAATATTTGTACTGTATCAATAGGAGTTGATGTTGGTTTCGAGGTAAGATAATAACAAGAAAGCCATTACAGCAAACAAAAATATTTTTAATCAATTTTATATATTTATATAAATACTTATTATTCATAATAAATTTTACTAAATTGGTGACCCCGAATCTGAACTAAGGGGGTACACGACACTTGTTCCGAACGCCATCTTAATACAGTTTCTAGAATAAAAATAACATTGTTTAATCAACATAATCATTTTTATTATCATGATTAACAAGAAATTCTAAACAATTTTTATTTTTTCTATTTTGAATTTAGAATTTGAAGTAAGTACAGTATTTAATTAAAGAGCTTTCTTTTTTCTATCTTGATGATTTGCCGTTCTTGATTTGTGTTTCTTTATATTTTTTATTGTTTTTTAGACTATATTTTTAAGATTCACAAAATATCGAAACATTTGGAAAATTAAAGATAAATTTATAAACCTTTGTCTTGTATTCGATGTTTATAGCTTTAGAAAAACTTATCCAAAATATTATAACTATTTTATATATATTGTTTTTATAAGAACTATATGCAGATATCTCTAGCAAGGAGAAACTCAGGTTTACTCTCCCGAGATTTTGATGGAACTTTGCATGATGATAGAGTTGATAGTCAAAACGAACTCCTTAAAATATTATAGGCCTAGGAAAAGTGGTTTAATTAAAAAAAATAACTTGAGTTGCAGAAAATGCGCTGCTTGCTATAACTAGCTTGTTGACATTTTCATTCGTTCCATACCTTATTAGGCCCAAAGAAAAAAATGCTCGAACCTTTTTAAATATAATCAAAATCAGTATGTTTAACTTTTAAATATTATATTACTCACATTTGTTTTCTCGAATACTGGCAGCACCTGTGAAAAGAAACGAAAACGAGAAGGATATTTGCTTTTGTGACGTGAGTCGGAACTAGAACGTAACTTGAGACTTTCCTTCGTATAATATATAGACGTGCCGCATAATGGATGTGACAGCGGGTAAATATATGCGTTATTAAAAATAAACATGACATGCCGGGTTGGCCGCTCTTTGCATATATGTATTCTTTATGAGAAAGCCCTTCAACGAACCTACCAACTTTTATAATTATATGAGAAAACCCGAGCTTTGCGGAGGAAAGAAAATCTAAATCAGAGAAATAAAATCATATAATAACATTAGAATAATAGATCATTATTAGATATCGATTGGGCACTTTTGCACTTAGTCATTTTTCTTAGTAGTGCTTTGCCGGAGTTATGATGAAAATGAAAGCGCGACAGTCTTCATCATACATGTTTGTATGACACTGTTTTCTTGTTGTCGCATAATGTAACCTACTATTCTTTGTTATGAAACAATCACATAGACCAAGATTATAATCATTCTTTTGTGTCATATGAAAGTAATTAACGTACTTGAGCTATACAATTATACATCCAAATCAAATTTGAACACTATATCAATTAGTTGGCCACGTGCATTATGATCACTTCAAGTCACTTTCCATCACAATCAGACACTCCTCTCATCTCCAAAGACGCCGTCATTCTTATCTATTCAACTAGTTGAAGAACACACACACGCCGGCGATAATTATAAACCGATCATTAATAACAACAAGGATTGTTGATGAGTCCGTTCAGACACTCCCTACATCATCGAAAAGTCGAAGCCGACAAAGGAACACAATTGAGAAAACATAAATACATCAGATGAAATATCAGATCGTCCATTAACGGAAGGCGCCTTTACAAAACCAGACCCTTTAGGCCAGAGGTGGGGAACCTTTTTGCCATTAGAGGCCACACTTAAATTAGGCAGCAATAAAAGAGGCCGCATAAGCTGATTGATCTAAAAAAGTGACTTTTGTAAAATTATTATAGTTTTTTTTATCGTTTTAACAATTTATTGCATTATATAGAAAAAAGTAAATAAAATTCTTCTAAATTTTAAATATAATATAAAATATAATAATAATAATATAAAATAATATAACAATATTACAAAAAAACTTTTATTATGACGACCATTGTCCTGAATGACAACAAACAGAAATATTCATACCGAAACTTCACGAATGGATTTAATCTGGTTTTTCCAAAGCCGAAAATTCTGTAATTAACCGTTAACACATTAGTTTGCAAAATAAAAATCTATCTAATAATATATATATTTTTATTTCAAATATGTAACAATAAAAATATGAGAATGAAATTTTTTTATATATAATAAATCCTCGAAATAATTACAGTAAGAACGGCAAGGTGATGTATTATTATTTAATAAGAAATATTTTACGTACTACAAAAAATTTAATATTGCATACATAAAGTTTACCACATTTTATTCATATGAATAAAAATCAAATAATTCATTATTTTTCCATTCACAATAATTATAACATTTATTTTTTTTTCGAGTTTTCCGTTTTTCATTTACATCTCAAAAAATATGAGTCATTCTATTGGAAAATAATTTCACTGCTCAAATCGGCATTGCAGGGCCCTTTCTTGTTATTATTGTAATGTAGACGTATATTCCAAGATTAAGGCCATGTTTCAGATTAAAATTAAAAGCGCTAATATAACATGAATAATTTGTTATTCAACTGCTATCGGACTACGTTTGAACAATATTTCGAGCTATTTATTCGCGACAAAATTCATTCCGTATTCATCTGCTGCAAATGTGCAACATTAATGTTAAATAAAAAACTTTAATATAATTTTTATATAAAAAATCAATGTTTAAATCAAATGAAAGCAAAGTTTGCAACAAAAGCCGATTTTATCTCATTACACGTTTGAAATATACATACTTTTTTCTCTAATGCTCAAGAAAAATGAACGAAATTTTGTTCGATTGCCTGGGACACCAAAAAATTTTACGACTGGACATTTATTGGTCATTTTATCATAAATTTCATTTAAACATTCATTTTTATTTAAAAATAATATTAAAGTCTTTTGATTTGAATTTGATTTTCATATTCTTATTGTTACATCATTATTTGAAATAAAAAAAAAACTATTTTCTTATACCATTGAATTCACTGATAGATTTTTATTTTGCGAACTAAGATGTTAACAGTTAATTTAGGGAATTTCAGGCTTTGGAAAAACCCGATTAAATTCATTTTTTGAACTTTCGGTATGAATATTCCTGCTTGTTGTCATTCATGACAATAGTTATCATAACAAAAAAGGATTAATGCATTAAACGCAACGTAACCTCTTTCCAAAAGAAATATACCTAGACACTATTGACAGACATTTAAGAACATAATTTAAAAAATATTATTAATAAATGATGTACCTACTCTATTTAGAGAATAATAATATTTACCCATGAAAATAAGCGTATTATTTGATAACTAACAATAATGAATGTGAAAGAAATATTTTAATTAAAATATGTATTTATTATGCACAAAATGTATTGTTAATTTATATTTTACATTTGAGTTGTTCTCATTTCAAATACCTTACTCTATATTTAGTCATTTTATAACTATGGTCTCATAAAATTACCAATATATCTAGGTAAAATCTCGTTGCTCCGATCTCCGCCAAAGCTGCGGATTTGCTTTTGGTTGCGAGAAGTATAAATTTTTATCATTTTGTTTATAATACTTCTTGAATCATATAATAAGCGATGTCTTGCGAAATCGAAAATATTGATTATACTAAATAATATTAATATAATATATTACATCTCTATTTTGTATCTATCTAAGAGTCTGCGTTTCAGGCTAGTAATCTGATGTCATGTTACAATATGACTGTTTTTGGTGGGATTTTTCGCGGAACTGTCATCACGTTGATGTACAATAGTTGTTTGAAAGTAACTCTGCTATTTTGTACTAGACGGCAAAGGGGCCGCACAAGAACCTCCCGGAGGCCGCAGGTTCCCCACCTATGCTTTAGGCAATAGTAGGAGATGTGAGGAATATTTTGAAGTATGCATTTGATGTTCACTATGCTGGATGTTTATTTAGTAATTTTGACGATTTTATAGAGATATACCAGAACAAACCGAGAAGACTCCTGAGATCACATATTGGGAAAAAGCAATTCTAAAATTTAGGTGAACTCATTTAAAATTGGACGTAATATGTCGCTAATGGTAGGTACATCATTGACTATATGAGATCGACATCGTATGAATTTATTATGTGTGTCTTCATATACTATAATATACATATTTTTCTGCTGGCACAAGACCTTATTTTGGCAAGACAGGATTATTCTCATATAAATCTGAAAGCTTTGTATGCAACAATAAGAACATAATTCATTTAGTAAAATAAATGTTTTTGTTATATCAAATTACCTTATTTCTTAATGTTTTGAATTATATATCATATTTCTTCTACCAGCTCGACTATTATGAAAGAAATTCAATAAAATGGTGCTTAACATATATGTTTTTGATAGGGATATAATATAAAATTCATGGGTTTGTCAGACGCTACTAAAGTGCTGGGGATAATTTCCTGTGATCATTAGGACTGAAATATATTCCTGTGTAAATACAGGAAGAAAATCTGTCAAAAATTTTTAACAAGAAGTAAGGGGAAAAATGAAAGCATTACAATCTTAAAGCACATGTAGAAATATATAAATGACTCATTAATACAACATGAGTTATTAAAAAAAAAATAAACTCAAGTTACCTTTAAAAATAACATAATTAGAAAATGAAAAATGTTGAAATTTACTTAATATTTTAATAATAATATTTTAAAAAACTTGCTTTTTCTAGAATCGATGAATATATAATATATGATTCTTCTTCTTTCTTGAACCTTCATTATAATTTCTTAAAATTAGTAAAATGATGCCAAATGCTATATATATGGTCACAAAAGAAGTACAAGAATTAGCTTGATTTATAATAAAAACTCATTACAAGAAAGGACAACCATTGAGTTAGAAAAATTATCATAAATATTACAGAAAATGAAAAATAAATACAAATAATAATATTTATAGATATTCTCCATAAACGTATGGTCTCTATCTATATCATTCTACATTAACTACTCTTGCCATTATCATCTATCCATTGTAATCATATATAAATCAGATAATAACATTCATACTGTGAAAATGTGTTAATTTGTAATTACTAATTTCTAACTTTAACAAAATATTTTTTACATAAAAATAACTTCAAACCTATTTGCAGGTGATCGGAAACACGTTGTACTTAATTGTAACATTCATACAAGCGCCATCTATTCATAATGACTTTTCTTAATTCTTGAACTATCATACCAAGTTCCATTTTTGGCAAAATTAAATATATTCAAAAAATTCATTAAAATAAAAATATTACTTATACAAATATGAACTAAATCCAACGATAACATGTTAAAAGACTATAAATTAGGTAAGATATTTTAATTGTAATTGGTTCTTAATGAGTCATGTTATATTTAATTCAGGTTTATATAGTATTTAGTTTCATTATTCTTATATTAGTTGTAACATTAGTATATTAAGAAGAAATGGATTCAAACTTGAATATATGTCCATGTAGCTATAGTATTACTATGTAATGACCTTAAATAGATTTAAAAAAAATGTTACAGGTTAAAAGTTCAATAAAGTTAATTTAAACTTGTAAAATTAAAGTAATTTAAAAACTTGTCAGTTTTGAATGTAAACACATAAAAATATTTCAAAATTATGATTTAAATCAGGTCAAAAATAATCCCTTTCTAACACAGGATGTTGCGATTAACTTATCTTGTTACCACGATTAACATATTTCACTCGCCCCTTTTCAATAATAAATCAAATAAATAAAAAAACCTATCTCGGCAAAAAAGCGTTCTAAAAATCAACTAAGCCAATATAAAAACTTTCTAAACTACCCCCCGTTACAAATGAATTACACATCCTAGCTGTCTGGAAGATCGGTCAAAGAGGCGAAAGAAACAAGTTGTTAAAAATATTTTAAATGAAAGGTGTTGTGCAAACGCATTATTTATTATTTTCTGAAATGCCATACCCGCCATTAATAACACTTCAAAAGGATCCCTTCAACGCTGACTGGCACCGAGGATTTGTTAGGTAGGTAAATGCCACTGGCTCTCAAAATGTGAAGCTACGAAAAAATAATTTAATAAATATGGAAAGAGAATACGAAATCTTGAATGTTTTAAAACCGCTAAAATGTTTTAATACTAGTTTTTTTTTGTTATATCTAAATTCAACAATTAGTTTATAATATCACAATCTTTAAGTTGAAAATGTAGCAAAGAAAAAAAAATCAATAATATAAGTTGCGTCTGATTATAACAAACTTCATTAAATTTTTATAATTAGAATTTATTGATTTATTTATTGATGGGAAAACTTGAATTCTATCATTATTCAAAGTTTCACTAAAATATTCATTTTTTTCAACAATTTATTACGAAAAAACTGTGTAATCTTCAGCAAAAAGTTTCATAGCAAATTTCAGATGCAATTTTCAAGATTTTTATGAAAACGTTTAAAAGCCAAATTAAGAGAAACGGCTCGATCGATCAACTTGCAAACCTGATCTTCTCATCGAGTTTCAATAAATTTTGGAACTCGGTTCAATCATTTTGAAGGAAATGTCGAAAAGTACAAATTTTGATTTGCATACGCACGCATATACAAACTTCTTCTAAATTTCGTGATCAAACGATGTGAAAAAAACTGAACCGTCGAGTCTAAAACATAATCTTCTTCTCTTTCGAGTTGTTAAAATTGATAAATTCGTTCACGCCTAAAGTTTAAGAACCACTGATCCCAGTTCTTAAGCCGATGTGCGCACAATGTTATTACTTTGAGTAATGTACAATAGGATAATGTATGGTTTTGGTGAAACACAAAGGCCTGTGGAAGTAATCTGTCATTCTATTTATTTGTAACCAAACATGGATTTTCGAGGAGAGACTTTTTTTCTTTTCTTTACCTTCTGGCTAATAGTCGAATGGGCCAATCCCTAAGTATAATAATAAGCATTTTAGGGCTTTGTCGAAAACGGAAACGTCGTGCACTAGATTGTATAGGTATGAGGTACCCACTTGTACTTAATTCATGGTTTGAAGAACGATTTCGGATATTTTGTATTGATTATATTGACGGAGAAAATTGTTTGAAGTTCATAATACACTTTATACCTTTAAGGGCAATTTTGCTGGTAAAATTATAGACTTTGAATACTGAATTCATTTGAATCATCGAATTGTAGAACTTTAACCATGCAATATTAAAATATTTTGTGTTAGAAGCGCAATCATTTCTATTGTTTTTTTTTCTTTTAAGAACATTTCAAAATGGGCTCGCCTGTAGGTAAGTGGTTAAAACTACAAAATTTGAATCAGAGGTCCGGGGTTCGAAATCCGCTTTGACCAGCCTGATTTCAAGCAGTAATGACATCGGTTTTTACTAAGATATATACACAGCAATGCTTTCAATAGTCTTTACCCATCATTGCTGGATCCAAAGAAATTTATTACTATTATAATAATATATTTTTCTATATAGAGATAGGAGAGCATTTTGGCTGCCGTCTATAAAACTCATCACAACAGTTTATAGAACCCTTATGTTCGCTGTTCAAATAATGATAAAAAAAACAATAAAATAAATTATCAATATAAAATAACTATAATGACGTTTGACATCCCTCTGAATCGCAAACATTTAAATAGAGAAGATATTTTATGTTCATTGCAAATATTTTGAATAATAGCATTATTATTTTATTTAAAATATAATATGCATGAGAAAAAATAAATTAAGTAATAGCTAAATTATGATCAAGACGATCATTTGATATTTCTTACTTTGTTGTAAAATTTAAAATGTAGAGTCAAAATTTGTTCTACAGATACAGTAATAAAACACTTTTCTTGCGATTCTGAGCTTTTTCTTTTAACATGATATATACACTGAATATAAGTAAATTAGATTTCGTATTTCTTCTTTTATTGCAGTAAAATTTAAAAAATGGAGTCAAAATTGCTCTTCATATACAGCAATAAAACTTTCTGATACGATATACATATATAGACATAAAATAGCTGAATTTTAATTAAGGCAATAATTTGGTATTTCTTACTCTATTGCAGTAAAATTTTAAATGTAGAGTCGAAATTTGCTTTACAAATTCAGTAATAAAACACATTTACGCGATGCTGAGCTTTTCTGAGCATTACTAAATATAATTAAATTATGATTAAGGCAATCATTTGGTATTTGTTACTTTATTGCAGTAAAATGTAAAATGTAGAGTCTA